>NC_138759.1:52554439-53015845 GCF_965113315.1 Podarcis vaucheri | reverse complement strand
GTCCCATCCAATCTGACTGGCTCACCTTCTGGACGGACTACCAACACCTCTCCTCATATGCATAGATTTACACAGCCCCTTTTATGAGAGGAGCTGATGAATTTCATCAGGCAAGTGGCAGAGACATGCTGAATTTCCCCCCTGATCATCATTTCCCCATTACAACTTGCTATAAGATGCATTCCTTGCATAGGGTTGTAGGCATGTGTTTGCAAGGATAAACAAATACCCTCCAAGTGTCCCTATTTTCCAGGGGCAATCCTGGAATTACAAAAGCTACTCCAGCTTCTGATCTGATCCTGGAATGCCCCTATTTTCCCCACCAGTGCCGCCACCACCGACCTCAGAGAGGAGGAGGAGGAGCTGGCACTTGCCCTGAGCGACAGCAGTGGCAGCTGCAAGGGAGCATACCGTTGCCTCTCCATGTGTGCCAGTTCTGAGGTGCAGGCAGAACGCAGGGCCACCCCAGGCAGGAAGAAAGGGGGAGCAAAGCAGAGCGCAAGACTTGATTTTTTAAATGAAAAAATGCTTTGTGCGTCCATGCCTTATCTTGCCCCTTTCTAAAATTTATTTATTGGCATGTGTTTTCCTTTTGCAAACCTACCAAAGAATACCCGAAGGAGCATCTCCACCCCCATCATTCTTCCCGGACACTGAGGTCCAGCGCCGAGGGCCTTCTGGCCGTTCCCTCGCTGCGAGAAGCCAAGTTACAGGGAACCAGGCGGAGGCCTTCTCGGTAGTAGCACCCACCCTGTGGAACGCCCTCCCATCAGATGTCAAAGAGAAAAATAACTACCAGACTTTTAGAAGACATCTGAAGGCAGCCCTGTTTAGGGAAGCTTTTAATGTTTAATAGATTATTGTATTTTAATATTCTGTTGGAAGCCAGCCAGAGTGGCTGGGGAAACCTAGCCAGATGGGCAGGGTATAAATAATAAATAATTATTTATTTATTTCTTCTTCTTCTTCTTCTTATTATTATTATTATTACTACTACTACTATTATTATTAGTGCGCCATGTTAGTGTAGTGGTAGTGGAAATGCTTTGCCAGGGGGTGGGGTGGAAGGCAAAGAAGGTGGGGGGGGAGGAGTGAGAAATGTCCCTTTCTTCATGTGAGGAATG
Organism: Podarcis vaucheri; assembly: GCF_965113315.1. NCBI lineage: Eukaryota > Metazoa > Chordata > Lepidosauria > Squamata > Lacertidae > Podarcis > Podarcis vaucheri. The sequence continues at coordinate 53,014,721 of NC_138759.1, read as the reverse complement.
TTGGAGGGTATGTAAACATACCCTGGACAAAGTGTCCTGTTGTGGACCCCTTCCTTAGTGGGGCCTAACAGCCTTACCTCCCTGTGGTGGCAGCACAGGGTAACACAGTCTAACCCTGCTTAAAATTTCCCAGAATGCCTTGTAGAAAATGTAAACATGGCTCGATGAAGTCACCTGCTTCTGCTAGGACTGCCAGGTCAGACTGTTTTTCGTGTAGTGGGTGGGGAGGGGGTCAGGGCAAGCATCAGCTATGCTGCCCGCCATTAAAAAAAAGTCCCCAGGGCCCTATTGGTTGCCCAAGGAAGCCAGGAATTACCTGGACTGGAATTTCATTGAAGGAAAACTGGGGAGGCTTTTGCAGAAGAGTCAAGGGTGGGAGTGATGGGCATCCTTCCCTCCCTGCTGCTTTACTGCTCTAAGCAACTGCTTTCTTTAGATATAATGCGTAGTTTGGCCCTCATGCTGGTGCCATTATAAGGGGGGGCTGCATGCCTGTAAGCAGATCTTCCATATGCTCAAGAATTTCCACATATCTGGGCAAAGACACTTCCTACTGATGCCTCAGCGATTTGAAAAGAAAAGTATTTTTGATTCCTGGTGCCACACAAAGCAAAATCTCTCCCATCCACGTGGCACAAGCTCTGTGTTACTTGACCAAGAGTGCAAGCAGTCAAACCTCAGCCAGGCTGCAATTGGTAGACACCCAGGTGAGAGCCTTTAGCACAGTTCTTGCAAAATGTTCTTATCCCTGCCTCTGTGTTTATAGTTCCTGTCAGTGGCTAAGAAGCAGGATTGGCTGGAAGGGCTCAGGAGCCTCAAGAGGCTGCATGTAGCAGGAACAGGCTGTGCTCCGAAGGCCACTGAGAGCACTCAAGGCGGAAAGGAAAGAAATGAAGAAGAGGCTGGTCTGCGTCATGAACTGCAAGCCAAAAGGCGATTGACATCAGAGACAACAGGCCAGTGGAAACTGTGTCTCAAGTACAGTTCCAAATGGGAAAGGTCAATATTTATTACGTATAATAAATCTATACAATATGCAAGGAACTTATGCCCCAAATTGCTGAAAAAAATAAATTAAATAACCGTATTGCTGTCACAAAATGTCACGTAAAAAGCCATGCTTTATATGATGCACTGTCAAAGATCAAAAAGCTCTGGAAATCCAGGAATTCAGTGAAGACTTAATTTAGTATGGCTGGTGGTAGCTGGGTCAATGGACCCGTTTCCACAGAATCTTCATTCGGGGCCAAGCTATAAATGAACCTCAGCTGTCTGAACAAATCCTTTGCATTGTGGTGTATAATTCAACAAATGCAGTAACAGCTGTAATAACAACTCTGTAGTTTCTCGGTGCTCGTAATGGTCTCAAGCTCTTCAGGTAGCCAGTATCTAAGCTCTCTAATATGTGGGTTAAAATAGTATAATGCAAATTATGGGATAAAAGCCAATTTAAAAATAAAACTGCATGTGTATATATGTGCAATACCTGTCGTTTTAAAAACTCCTGTAAGCAAAGAGTCCCTAGAAACCTTCAAAGGCCTCACAATCTGCTAGGTAAAAACCTAAACGAAGATAGTTTGGAAGAACAAAGACTGATATTAAAAATGTCTTTAAAATATATGTAAAAATACAAATACTAATTTTGCTACTACTGTGCCGGTACACAAGATGTCTGCAAATTTGGAGATATTGATATACAGCTTATTCAGCACTGATTTTTGACAAAAGTGTCAGGCAGTATGTGGTCCACTCATTTATGTAGTCATTTTTATTTATTTTCTTCCATGTATACTCTGGCTGCCTTGCGTCACAGAATCCAATGGGGCTCACCTCTAGTCTCCTATCCAGGTGCTGGCCAAACAAAGACCTGCTTAGTTGTGATGGCCCCACATGCTGTTAGATCATACCTGGGGCCCTAAGAAGCATTCAGGATAAACAGAAACGCCAGCACCTGGGGCTGGAAGTTTTCTATAGCTCAGTTGGTAGAGCATCAAACTCTTAAATTTCAGAGTCATGGGTTTGAGCCCAGATTCCTGCATTACAGGGGTTGGACGAGATGATTCTTGTGGTCCCTTCCAACTCTATGATTCTAGACATTATGCTCAAGATGGGGCTAGCTCCAAAAACAGTGGCTCTCTGTTGTGCTGCCCGCCCCCCCCATTGTTACTTAAACTTTCCCTGTTTACCACCCCTGTCACTGCACCCAATGAACCAGGGCAGGAATGAGGAAAGACTCATCACTACATGGGTAAGTATCCCTCAGAGTTAAGGGGAGTGGACATTTCCCAAAGGTGCCCTGTGCTGAGAGGGAACACCCAGGGGTGCCCAGGGAGGGCTAATGCCTTTTCAGCAATCCCCCTGTGCTTCCTTATAGTGGTTGTTTCTTTGGTCTGAAGTCAAGGGCATCATAGTCTATTGGGCCTCCCAGTGACCACCTAGAGAACCGCAGGTGATGGGCAGCAGCAAGTGATCTAGTAACTGGGCAGAAGTTATACTGGCAAAAAGAATAAGTCAAACCCTGTTTGAAAAGCTTGTTTTTTCTCTGCCAGGCTTGGGCTACCTCAGCCAGCAGTAGCCCTGTTTCTAAACAGAGTTCTGGACAGGGGTAAATTACCTTGCCCTAATTTACCCCCGTGTCATTTAAGCTGGCTTCCTTGAGTCTGCCTTGCCCCTCACTCTCCGTCAGCGCCACTTGCCCTCCGTGACATTGTCATGTAGCTAGTTCTGATTGACTGAATGGTGCCATTATGCCAATATGTTCGCTACCGGCTCTCTTGATTGTCTGGGGACATATCATAAATTAGAAAGGAGCCCTAACTGGGGTGGGGGGCAGCGGCACCAAATCAGCAGCAGATCTGACTGCAAACGGGCATGAAAATACTTAGAGATGTCAAGGAGGTGTTCGGGCAAGATTTAAACCATCCTTACGTGCCAGAAAGATTCATGGGGTGAATTTTCAGTGCAGCACTATAATGATCTTCAACATGGAAACATGGAAATGTGCAACTTGGATGCCAGAGACATATATTTTATCTGTGTGTGTGTGTGTGTGTGTGTGTGTTTGTGTGTGTTTCTTTGGGGTCATTAATGGAAATCTACTCTTCACCAGTTTATTGCTTTTGGCTAAAATATTTGTCTACTGAGCTTTTCATGTCCTTGCCTGCTGCAGTTTTGCATTCTATGCATTTCTTTCTTTTGTGTGTGTGTGTGGGGGGGGACTGTTTCAAAGCTTTATAAGATGGATCAAAGAACAGGTTATTTTGTCTAACAATTGCAGTAGTGCTTGGCCAGGCCTGAGTTTGTTTTTATTGAGCTGCTATGCTGCAAGGGATGGCCTGTGATGGGTATAGATTGCATATTGATCACTGCATGGAAGTACAAGGAGGTATTTGGCGGGGTGGGGGTGGGCAGGGAAGGAAGGAGCAGCTTACTTTCGCAGCCCATCCTCTCACAACAGAAATCATAATTCCAAGCAAGAGCACTGGGCGCTAAATGAAATACAATGTTGAATCGCAGGGATGCAGTTAATGTATTTAAAATGTAAATAGCAGCCACAGGGAAGCTTGAGCAGGCTTTGGACTGCAGGAAGTGGGGAGAAAAAGTTTTACATAGTTTCTGGGGAGAACCTTGAGTCGTAGATAGGGCCCAGAACAGAGCAAGACAAGCCTCTGTGTATCCAGCTTCCAGCATCAACTAAAGCTCACATATACACAACCCTGCTTGGCCTATGGTTCTCCATCCAGCCAGGTGAAGTCAGAAAAATCTCACCCGTTTGTCTCTAGGACAACAGGGCTCACTCTTTGGACATGTAAATGGCCATGCTTAACTAGCCAGCTAAGGCCATTATCTCACAAAGAGACAGGTGTGACTGGTTCTTCTGCTACATTCTTAACTCACAGATACAGGATCAGAAGCCTGGAAGGGTCCCACAGATATCATCCAGACTGACCCCACAATCCTATAGCAGTACAATTGCATCAGGAAGTCTGGGTAATGACTCAATAGGGAAATTTCTGAGTCACTGCAGAATCAATCCTAGGACATGAAGTTGGAGAATACTGTGTGATTTCCACGGGTTCTGGTGTTTTTTTCCAGATGACATGGTGCTAAAATATGTTTTAATAAAGTGCAGACAGTGATAAATGTAGGGTATTACACAAAATAAAGAGTCAAAATGCATAAGATGGATCTGTGCATTATTATACAGGTTGCAATAGACGGAATATATCAAGAGAGGAATTATATCAAGACAGTCTACCCTGCAACCTCGTCTACAAGGAGGTCGTTTGACATGTTGTGTAGTTTTAGGAGCTACAATTCAAGTCACCAAACTGGAAAGGATTTAGAACAGAACTATGAAGATAATGGTGAGAAGACCAAGAGGACGCATCATATAGAGAAAAGTATGCTGAGCCTAGAGAGAATAGAAAATTAAGCAGAGATGGTTGGCAGCTTTTGAATTATGAAAAGAATGTGGCAGGCAAAGGAGGAGATAGAGGAGGTTCACCAGGAGAAGCAATGAGTTTTAATTAACTACAAGAAAGTAGATTCAGGGCATGTCTGCACTGCAACTAAAAGAAAAAAACTCCCTGCTCCCACTTGATACATTTTTGGTCATCACTGTAGAGATGCATGGCAAATTCAACTATTCTTTCTTTTTGGGAAGAAGAACACTATTCTGATCTACCATTCACCGCTTTCTTTTTTACTTCCTTCACTGTGTTTTTGTATCTGTGTAGCCAGACGTGGGCCAAACACAGCAAATGGTCTGGGAACATCAGAAGCTGTCGTGGTACGGAAGCTAAACAGGTGTGGCCTGAATTGTAATCTGAATGTGAGCCTTTGGGGAGTTCAGTGTATGAGCAGAATATATGTATAATAGATTCAGGTGGTGGTGGTGTGTTGTTTTTTAAAAAATAGCCAGATGCATGACCCTTGAATGCCCTAGTATCACCACTGTGTGGTGATCATGGTGCATAAATAATGTTTATTAAATGCGTAATAAATAAGCATGTGCACCTTGTAGGGCATCTGTTAACAAGGAAAGATGGAAGACTTATCTTGCCTCTCTGCAGAGCACAGCATTTGCATCCCTATGAGCGCACTTGTGTGAGCAATGCTTATACATACATATGCATGCACGCTTACGCAACTCTCCAAATTCAGTCAGTGGAAGACCTTTGAAGAATCTGATTGAAGAAGTTGAAAACACATTGGATCACCATTTCCTGTTATTTATTATTAACTAGTTATTAACTAGCAATGCTCCTGTCATGGTCTCCCTCCAGGGATATGGGTGTGGGAATTTGTCCCTGCTCATCCCCATCTGCACACTGCACGCTGGGGAGAAGGCTCCCCCACAATTTACACCCCGAAATAGCCTTCATCCAAGTTATTTGCTACCACCACAGCATTTATTTACTTATTTACTGCTATTTTTATTGCTCTTACTGTAAATTTTGTATGTTGTATGCCACTTTGCTGTATTTAATTTTTTTTTACAAAAGTGCCTTCCATAAACATTTAAATGAAATAGAATAGCAAATAAAATAATGTGAATAAGGGGTTGGCTTGACTTTACTGGGTCCTGCCATTCCTCCCTCTCCTCTATTTGCTTTGATAGTGACATAGGAGTTGCTGGTGCTGGGATAGTCCAATCAAAAGGCAGAAAATAGTAGCCTGGGGAAAAAGGCAAAAAGACAAGTTGGGCCTTTTTCCAGCCTACAGTTAGGACTGCATTCCCCAGTCTGGTGCCTTGCAGGTGATTTAAACTGCAACAGTTCCCAACATCGCTGAGCATTGTCCATGCTATTTGGGGTTGATGGGAGTTGCAGCCGAAACCATCTGGAGGGCATCACATTAGGGAAGGCAGAGTTAGGGAGCGCCATTAAAAACCACAGAGAGTCAACAAAAAGGAGGATGTTAGAGCTCACAGCCCATTTGGGAGACCTCAAAAGGGACAGCTGGCTGACCAAGACATATGAACAATGTGCTTCTCTCCCATGAGCCTGTGGGAAGTGGCAATATGGCCCACTACAAACTAGGTCAAAAATCCTGATGGCTTGAAAAGATGCTGGGATTCAGAGATGAAGTTCTGCTTTCTTGTAGAACACATGCTTTTTCTGCATTTTTCTTAGCTGGTGGCTCTGTTCAGTGTCTATGGAGTTAGGGAGGTGAGCCCAGATCACTCATGGAGAAACCAGGTGTAATTTCTCAGGGTGCTCCCAAAAGATGTCATGTAAATATAGATGCACAGCTTGGTTTATTGAGTGCCAGGGACAGTTGAGTGAACACTCAAGTCACAGAAAGAGCATCTTGGTAAAACTGCAACAACCGCCAAAGGAAGCCCATACTTGCAACCCAACATCATGCTCTTGATTACCCACTACATAGAATCTACCACAAGGGCAGTAGTAATGCATCTGTCATGTCCCCGGGTCAACAGTTGTGGTGGGAGGGGATACACCAAGAAGTTGAAGCAATGTTGCACTTTGAGATAATTGAAGAATCCCAGAGTCCTTGGCAATGTCACCCCTTGTTAGTACCTAAGCTGAATGAGAATGTTCGTTTTTGTATTGATTTTAGGAAAAATTAATCCTGTTTCTACATTCGACACGTATTCCGTGCCACAGGTTAATGTGGTTTTGGAGAGGTTGGGCAACCCAGATATTTATCTACCCTTGATCTTACTAAGGTTTATTGGCAGTTTCCGCTTACCAAGTCCTTTGAAGAAAAGGAAACCTCCTTGCAGCCAGTATGTGAATGACATTTTGTGTTCACGGAGCTACTTTTCAGCATCTTATGCCCAAGGCTCTGAGAAGAGTAAAAAGGAGTACAACAGAATTTCTGAGTTATGGTGGTCCATTTATTCCCGGGTTTATCTCTGTGTCTACATTGCTTACAACCTTATCCAAAGAGGGGGGGACCCACCAACCCACATAATTTGAATAGCAACTTGTGAGCAGCTGGGAGAACTTCTTTACTCTCTGCATGTATTTGTACGTTGAATCAATGTTCCACATCCCTGGTCTTGCCTGTTGCTTTAGCCTTCAGACAGATTGATGCTTTAGTGGCACTGGTGGTGACGACACTGTTCTCTCTCAGGCTTTTATACATGAGCAGAAAGTTCTTGTGGCAGAAGATGAGTGTTGTAGAAAAGGAGGTCCTCATAATAACCAGGGCTGTGAAGACATTAGGATACTATATCTGGAGCCTGTGGTAGCTCATACTCCATTATGGAGTTTGCTGTACAATCTCCCTCTGCCTGTGAAAATAACAAGGGTTAAGAGGGCTAGATACTACTGGGTCAACTGGTGGTTGACAGCTTCATCTATAGTTCAGGGGTAGCCAACATGGTGGCCTCCAGATGTTCAGCCCCAGGCAGCATGGCCAGTGGTGATGTGCTCTGTTGTCCAACAACACTTGGACACCACACCAGCTACCCCAGTAGATATGAAAGCATCAACCACCCATTAACCCAGTGGTATCTAGCTCTCCTGCCCACAGAATGATAATGCTTATCCCCCCCTGCTCACAACAAGAGGATGGTAATCATGTGGAATCTGTGGCCAAAAGTGGTGTCCGGTTATCTATTTAGGAAATTCCTGTCAGACTTGCACTGTGCCCAGTGGTGCCCAGAAGTGATGTAATTGATGAGTGTTTGCGAGCCATGCGTCAATTCAGAAATGGAATTATTATTATTTATTACTTGTACCAGGGCATCTGACTGGGTTGCCCCATCCACTCTGGGCAGCTTCCAACAGAAGTCAGGAGACCCCAGAATGAAAGCCAGGAATGAAGGAGGCCCAGTTCTGGCTTGATTAAGAGCCACAGAGAGCGGGCAGAGGAAACGAATGAGAGAGCTGCACTGGGACAGTGCTTATGGCCGGTAAGGGTGGGAGGTCTCAGTGGGTAGAGGCAGCTAGTCAGGAGACCTGAAATGATGAGGTTGCTCCTATGAACCAACAACTATATGGTGGGGCAAGGTCTAGCTCCTGGTTTTAAATGCTTGTGTTGGTTACCTCCTAGGGTGGTAACCTATTGGATCTCTTTGAGTTGGGAGCAGAGCTGGATTAAGGCCTTTAGAGGCCCTAAACACAGAGAAAATTATGGTTCCCCCTATGAAATTCAAAATAAAAACAATGCTAAATTATATATCTCCAGTGGGTTTTTTCGGGGCGGGGGGGACACAGGGGTATGCATACCCCTAAACATTTTGTTAATCTTTGTACTTTTGTCCACTTACTGTATTTATTTTCCTGATATGAACAATAAAATGGTGGTTTTTCTTGAGTCAAAATGAGAGTACCCCTAAAGATTTTTTTTTTAGGAAAAAAGCACTGTATACAGGGACGCGGACTTATAAAAAATATTGGGGGGGCCCGGGAAAGCTCGTGAAATGTAAATAAGCTCATGAATATGCAAATAAGCTCATGAATATGCAAATAAAGTGGCGCCGCCCCCTCGTGAGCGAATAGGGGAGAGCGTGCTGTGTCTATTAATCAGCTCCGGAACAGCTGATATGCGGGAAACGTGGGGCTAGCCGGAGAAGAGAGGGCGAGCCCCCTCCGCTCCGGCCCTAAACCGCTGAAACCGCCAGGAGGAAGGAAATTCCCCCCGGCAGAAGCAGCGAGGCAGGAGCCCCCGCCCCCGGGGATTCCCTAATCTCGCGGGGGACGGCCGGGGCTCTCTGACTAGGGCGCGCGGCTGGCTGGCTGGCTGGCGAGGGAGCAGGTGGGGAGGAGGCGGGGGACGGCGGCGGCGCTCTGCTGGAAGGGCGCCCGAGATTATTGGGGGGGCTGAGCCCCCCCAAAAATTTTTTTGAGGGGGCTCAAGCCCCCTCAAGCCCCATGGAGTCGGCGCCTATGACTGTATATATCTCAAAATGACACAAGACTTTCTTGTATGCTGAAATTAAAACAGCTCCTTTCTCGATTTTCTGATTGCCAAATTCTGCACAAGTCCATCAAAGCTGGGTCAATGAGGCCTTCTTTCGATTTGCCTTGGAAAGGAGGCACAGCCCCTGCTTTAGGTGGGGATTAAGTAATAAAAAGAGAACAGGAAAATGAGGAAAGAATGTGGAGAGGAGTGTAAGGAAACCTAATACAATTCTGAGTTTCCCGGTGATAACTACAGATATCAAATTCTTAAGAAATACATTTAGGAAACCTCTCCTTTTCCGGTGCCTCTGCTTTGCTGGTGTCCTAAGCACATGCGGAGTCCTCCGCGCCCCCCCCCCCGCTGAAGCTGCAGACTGCGCGGTCGCCAGGCGGATCCCAAGGCGCGGATCGGGCCTCCGACTCGCCCTCCTTCCCATTGCCCGGAATCCCCGAGAGGTCACGTGGCTTTTGGACTTTCGCCAGGGGAGAAGACTTCCCGAGGTGGGTTTCTATAGGGTTCCAGAGAAGCGGGAGAGGGCGAGTGGGCGGCACAGCAGCAGGAAAGCCCCAACTTTAGCAGCCGAGGAAGCGTCTGCGGCGCCCAAGTCCGCCGCATCCTGCGGGTGGCCGGCTGCGCGGCGGGAAGCGCAGCGCGGCCGCCGCCTGCCTTGTTTTCGCCGCGCTTTGGACGTCGCCATTTCTTCTCCTCTGGCGCCCTCTCTTGGCCCGTAGCAAATACGGAGCCGAGGAAACGCAGTGGAGGGATGAGGGCAGAAGCGGAGTCTCCCCACCCCCGCACATTTATTTATTCATTTATATTTATTTCATAAGATTTATACACCGCTTGGTTGGGGGGGGGGGTTAACCGCTTTACAAAAAGTTAAAACAAAATTAAGGGGGGGCCAAACACAGCCATACTTTGAAACACACAAATTAAAATACTGAAACGGATTAAAATAAGCATCTGGGTGGGCTTGTCTAAACCGGAATATTTCTAGCAGGTGCAGAAAAGAGTGCAGTGAAGGTGCCTGCAGCAGAGCAGGTCTGTTTCTTTCCCATCGCTATAGAAAAGGATGGATGATACACGGATGGAAGGAGGAGGAACCAACCAAGGGCCAATGCGGAATCCCATTTGCCCCTCAATACAGTCGTGGTGGGTTATCTGAAACGGTGCGTTTTTAACAGGAACTTGTGGCCCTCCAGACTCGTTCCCAGCAGCCCCAGCCAGTACAGCCGATGGGCAGGGAAGATGCAAGTTGTAGTCCAGCAACAGGGCCACAGGTTTCCTATTCTTGTTACGCACTTAGGAGGCAGAAAAATAATTGCCTCTGTTGGAGAGCCCTTCAGGTTGGAGGTCTGGGCCCTCTTCACTTAGCTGCCTCCATTAAATGAGCCATGGCAACAGCATAAATTGGGGGGGGGCTCTATCTCCCCCTATTCTTTTCACTGAAAATTAAATTCATGCTACTTCCAGATCCTGAAATATGAAACTAGGAAGAAACAATTGTCATTTATGAGTATCTGCTCTTCTCCCAAGAGACTTCAGAACTTTTGTTTAAAAGCTGCTTTAAACAAAAAATAAAAATAAAAATGCACATGACTGGTAGTATGTATTAAACATGCATCCCCTTGACCCTGGGTGGATCAAGAAGCCTTTCCCCCATCTCTTCTCACACACACCCCCCCACCTCTGTATTTAAAACTTTGTTGAGTGTCTCCATTTCTGGGGCTTGAAGAATCTTGGGATACAAGCCAAGAAATGTAGAGTTGAAGAAGTTCAAGCTGAGCCAGGAAAATGTGAGGTTCCTACAAGGTTCAGTCACTGAAAGTTAAAAAAAGTTGTAAAAGCACGTAACCGAGGCTGTGCTTTTTGCAAACGCTATGCTTTATTCCCAGCTCTATTTCCAGTACTCCACTGATGCAAAGCGAGGCTATCTATAGGTAAATAGGTCATCTTTGCTGCTGCTGTTCTGAAGTGCCATCTCTTTGTCACCTGTTCTCAGCTAAGCTTACCTGCTGCTATGGTGTTGCAAACTGCCCAAGTTCTTTTCCATGAGGATCAAGTGAATGACAAACGCAACGAGAAGGTAGTCAGATGGTCCCAGGTCTCTCCAAGTGGTCCATTATATCCCAATTTTCACAGGAAACTTGCTGTAACAGTTGCTCTCCAACTTGTTCTACACTGTTAACGTGTTCAAATCTTACTTAAGGTTCATCCACAACTGCTGGGATAGCCAACATGGTGCCCTCCGGATGTTTTCGGGACTACTGATGGACTTGTACTCTGTCAACATGAGGAAGTCACCACATTGGCTAGCCCTGCACTGGTGCCTGTGGGAAATCCTCATGTGTTTTTTCATTGGCATGATAATGTAGGAGGTCCTTCATTCCTTCTGTTTACTAAAATATCTTGCATTACAGGCTTATCTTTGGGCAGTTGTGACTTGAAAACATTCACCCTACATTATGCACTTATAATAATGCATATTAAAAACAGATGGCCTTAGTCACTGATCACCAGCTTAAAATTTATCACTTGTGCAGAATCCACCATCTATAAAGGCTGCTTCACACATGCTGTGTTTTCTCCATGGAAATAACCTCTGTGTCAGAAAAATAGGTCCCAATGTCCTGTCAACACCAGCATTCTGGCTTTTTGTACCTGTGAAAAATAAGTATTTGCGTCACACTTCACAACTGACAATGCAACTAGGTTTTTTGTTTAATAAAAGGATAACTTCATATGAAGCAGCCCATCAAGAACAAAGGGATATGTGCTTTGTCCAGCCAGCAGAGGGCAGCTTTTCTATACTTCTGCATTGAGCAAAAAAGCCCTCATAATTTCTTTCCAATGAATATCAGGAAACCAACTGACATATCACACACACACACACACACACACGGTCAGTCAGTGGCTGCAAGTGAGATGGTGCTAGGGTTTAACACACATAAATCAAAAGTGTGAAACTGTAAAGCAATGCACAGATATTGACAATGTTCCTAGTGCTTCTCCATGGCGATATGGTACACATACAAGAGATTGTATGTGCAGCTTATTGAAGTTCCTAGCGAACATCACTTGCATTTATCCTAACCTGGGAAAAGCCGGAAATTTTACATGTCCTGAGCCCACACTCAAGTCTTGTAGTTTACACTGTGCTGTTGGAATCTCTTTCTCTCTTGGGATTCTGTAATGTACCTATAACACTGAGCAGGGTTGGCCTTGAGATGTTGGACTTCAGCTCCCATTATCCTCGACTATTTAGCCATGCTGGCTGGGGCTGATGGGAGTTGGAGTTGAACAACATCTGGAGAGCTAAAGGCTCCCCACCCCTGATATATAGAGTATTAACTCTGAAAGACAGTGTCCACAATCCAGCATAAAATTAGGATTACAAATCATTTGTTTTTGGTGTTGGGCTGTGGTTGTTTGGAAGATAGAACCAGACAGCATCTGCTTTGCATCTCCCTGATATTTCATGTTAAAAAGATTTCAGGGTGCAAGGCCAGGGTAGGCCTGCGCCCAAGCCCTAAGTGGGTTGCTGCCAGTCAGAGTAAAGAATACTAGAACAGACAGTCTAACACTATTACTTGGTCTAAGGCGGTACTTCTTATTTTATCACCTATAGTAGAATTGGAAATTTCTACTGCACCCTCCCTTTTAAAAAGAAATATGGAGACAAGCTAAGGAATGAAAAGTCAGAAATCTCCTCCCCCTTATCATAAATAGAGAGCTAGAAAACAAAATATAAGTGAACTCTGAATTTCCCTTGCAAGAGTGCTTTTATGTAAAGGAAATCTAATTAAGGCTGAAAAGGATTACTAAATGTTCCTGACTCTTTTCTTCCTGGAGTCTAAACTGTGAAAATCTCTGTGCAGAAGTGCCTGGGGGGGACGGCTGGGGCACCACTCTGTACTCAAAGGCAGCCCAAGAAGTGAAGTGAACTTCACATAGCCTAAGCCTCACTCCGCCTCCTAATTTCGGAGATGACAGATGTTGCCTCAAGGCATGTTATTTTAAACACTTCTGTGGCTTCTATATCTTCACAAGTTTGATAGATGAAATCAGATGTTGCAAACTAGCTAAAAACAAATCAGTTACTGAAGAAGCCCTAGGCCTGTCATATGTGTGGGTCTAGTTTCAGTATTCAGTGTATCCCATTTCTTAAGATTCCCTTGGTACACTTCTCAGATCCACACATTATCCTCACCACGAAAGGAAATGTCCGTTCCAGGGCTGGATTAACCATTAGGCTAAATAAGCTGCACATCAGGTCCCCAATGTTTTCCCTGCAATTAACTAAGTGCACTTCTAACTAAACAGTGTAAAGTGATACAGTTCGCAATGCCAAGTTCCTTTAAAATCCTCCGTACTCAGAGCATAGTGGCTGCTCTCTTCTCATAGAGAAAAGCATAGAGTATTTTTCCATGGTTTGTATGAATTTTTAAAAGCTGACAGTCCTGCACAGCATAAACAGCAGGCCATATAGGATGAAGGGTGGTATACAAATTGCAATCATCATCACCATCTGCCCTGGAAGACCTGATGCAGAGGGCTTTCTGAATCCTAACCCCCTTACGGTCCCCCACCCCAGGAAAAAAATGACAGAGGGGGGGGGGAAGCATTGAGAAACCACTCATCTCCCTCACAGGTCTTCTGGTGCAGACTGCAGGCGTCACAGCTGCATTTTGTAAACATAAAACCACCACCTGCTCAGAGAAAAATGGCAGGCAACGCAGCATTGTGGGTCAGTTGGCCGCAACATACCCTGGTATTCCCTGCAAGCAAACCTAAGAAGAACCATCAATCTTAGGATTTATGATTGTGATGCAAGCTGAAAAGTATGTGTCACCACCACCTGGTCCAAACGTCAGAGAAGCAATCCCTTAATGTCAAATAACCTTTTCTGGGGAGAAGCACAGTGTAAATTTTAAGTTTCCCAAGAACATTCATACACCTTTCCTCTCACACACATCCATATGGACATGTATCATTATACATAAACCAGCATACGTAGGCTCCTGTGCATGCACACATCACAGATGCATGCACGCTTGAGGAGAAGCAGAGCCCTGGGCATCACCACCTCCATCTTCTATGAACACCAAGGGGAAAGAATCTACGAAGGGACAGACACGACTGGGAACAGAACAGCCTTCCGTCTTTCACATGTGTTTCCCATTCCTTGTGAAACTTCCTCGGGTAGGCGCTGTGTCTGCTTCACAGGGCCGAGAGAGGCAAGGCTGGGATTAGAGTAAAAGCAGATGAAGAAATCAGACAAATCTGTGTCTACAGAGGTGCAAGGCAGAAAGGAATGTGTGCCTATGTTGAAATAAATGGGCATAGCTACACTTATAAGGCATGCCTACTCAGAAGTACGCTGCACTGAGTTTTGGTTATAACCACACCATACGTTTACAGTAAATTTATACCACCTTTGGTTTCCCATCCCCCCAAAAAAGTGCTTTACCCATCATAGAGGTGCAATTCCAAGCACTCTTAACAAAACAGCACTTCCCAGAATCCCTTGTGGTAAGTCATAACTGAAGTGGTATAATAATGCTTTAAATGTATGGTGTGGCTGTGACGTCAGTGGGAATTGCTCTCAAGTAAGCACTTATAGGATTGAAGAGTTACCCTTCTGTTGGATTTAGGCCAAAGGGGAAGGGGCGTGATTGTGTGTGTGTCTAAGTTGATTCCACTTCCCTCTATGGGGAAAGGGATAGGTGACAAATTACCACGATGAGGGGTTAGTCTATGGCAATTTGTGAGCTATCCTTTACTAATGTTAGTAGTAGTAGTAGTAGTAGTAGTAGTAGTAGTAGTAAGCCGTTCTGACTGGGTTGCCCCAGCCACTTCAGGCAACGTAATAAAACCTCAAACATTAAAGAACAATAATAACAAAATGCGAACAATAATAAGAAATTCAGTTATGGTCGTCATCTAGTTACACTCCACACTTTCCTAAATGTCTGCACATTCAGAGACACCCATTTGGAGACACCCATTTAAAGATGCAAGAGACATTTGATTCAGTCCACATTTAAATCCAAATTTATCAATTCCACACTTTTCCAGAACAATATGAAAACCATCCTTTAAAATGTGCGCTTATCCAATTTTTGCAATGCAATTCTCCAACCAAACGTTGGATAATGCAATAAATGCATACAGTGGAAGACAATGTGCATAAAAATAAATATATTACTAAAACTATTGTACAAAAATGCATTGTATTAGGAGAAATTGCTTGCAAAAATATGTACACGAGTCAAAACTGCAGACAAAAATGTGCTTATTAGGATAAAGTTGCACTAAAATGCTGAAGAATCTTTATTATGATTTTTTTTAATGCAAATTGCTACAGAAATGTGGATAAGTGATTGTAAGGTTGGAAAAATGAGAACTGAGAGAACTGAAATGGACAATCCTTCCATTCCTACCCCAGTTAATGATAGCATCTAACGAAATCCATGGCTCCTGTGTTCTGGCACAGGATGTGCCTGGGGAGGCCAGAAGGTATTTTCAAGGATGGAAGACCTTGAGCAGCAGTAACAAGAGGTTCCCTTAGTAATTCCGTGCCAACCCCACCCCAACCCACAAAAGCATCTGTTGAAGGGTAACAGAGCAAAATGAGATGGGCAATAGACCTGGATAGGAACTTGCAATGTTGCCATGGCAACAGGAACACCGTCTGTTGCTCCAGAAGTCTCAGATCCACACAAGAGGCTGAAGGATCTCTACAGGCCTGAGTGGTGTGTCGTGATCTCTTTAGAGGGAAGGACAAGGCAGCTGAGTCCATTCAAGTCATAGCTGTGGGGCCAGGGGTGGAGATGAAGGTCTCTGGGTGTTGTCAGCGCTCTTCCCTCCACATCTGAGGCTGCTGGGCCCCTCTCTGACACATGGTATTGGGGAAACATGGAATCTAAAATGGCAGGGGATCAGCTCACCTGCCCCTCTTGCTTCTCCTGATCTGTTCCCCAAACTTCTGTCTACACCTTTTCTTAGATGGTGAACGAGTCTCGCAACCCTGGCTGCATTCTTTGTGGATTGCCTACCCCATAAATGACACTCCAGCAAGTAAATTACCATAAAATAGCATTTTACAAGCACTGTAAAAGGGGTTGATTACTTGCTCAATCAAGGAATTCATTGTCAATAAACATCCTCTTCAGGGCTTTCTATTGTGTGCCAGCGCAGTCTGTGAGCTGAAGCCAATCACGCGCATTCATTTTTCCAACAATTTTCTTAGAATAAATGTCATCTCACATCCAGGGGGATTTATTAGCCTCCTACCAAGGGAGGGGGAGGGGGGAAGATCCCTAAGAAATATTCCACTGACATCTTCTAGGTTTGTGGAGGGGAAGAGGGAGGGTGTGTATTTCATCCGTGTATCTGGGCCCCCACCCTGTGAGTGAGGGCTCTTGCCAGCAATACAGCTGAATGGCCGGATCCAGATTTGGCTGACTGGTTCAGCCTTGCCTGCAGCATCAGCATCTGAAAGGCAGAGGAAGGTCTATCTGGCACAACGCAAGCAAATGATAGCAATAAACAAGTAGAATAAAATAGCACACCTTCCATTACTTCCTGAGTCAACAACACTACGGGGCAGAAGCAGTTGCCAGGACACCATCTTTGGATGTCCCAGAAGCTCTTCCTTCCATAGCTGCCATATGATGCAAGCATGTGCAATGCTTTTTGGGAGCACAGCCCTGCTCTGGGGGCTTGGTGCCCAAAGCTAATGCTTTCTGTTGCTCTTGGAGTGCAAGCTTTTATCCAGATGTGCATGGAGGAGATATATAGTGGGAGGAGGGAGAGATCAGGGGGATTTTTGGAAGCCCTTTTTTGTGCTATTTGAATTTTAATATGCTTCTCCCTCCAGGCTGTAGATGGCTGATTGACCCCAGGACCCAAAAGGAAAGAAAACGCTCAGAATTAATTAAAAAACCTGAATTGGAATTTACTAGGGCTGTACCTCTGGCTTCTGTCTTGGATACTGATACCCGGCAGATGCTGGTAGGTGGAAAAGGATTGCTCAGTCGAATCTAGGGAAGCCACAAATTCTCCTACACCAAGAGATCACATTATGTCCCCTGCCTCCTTTTATGGTTATTGCAGAAAACTGGACCTGCTCAATATGTCAAGGATAGAACCACCATCCCCTGCCTTGGCTTGAATTAATCCCTGTATGGAACAGGGAAGTGCTTGTATAGATCAAGATTGACAAAACAGCCCCTTTCCCTTGGTGAGTATGTGTGAGTGCATGTGTGAAAAGAAGGATGTACACAATGCTTGCCCCCTCTTCCAGCATACTAAGGAACCCCATAAGCTATAGATCGGATTCAGTTCACCTTGGATTAGAATGCAGCTCGTTCTGAAATGGAGGAGAGAACAGCAGTTTGACATTAACAGGCTATACCAGGCAGACAACATAGCAAAATCTATTGTCACAAATGGAACCTGCAATACAGGGTTGCAATATGGTGGACTCCCTCCTCACCATTTCAGCCACTCCATTCTGTTCCTCCTTCCTCACTCCAGTTTTCTATCTTCGCCCGCCCCCCTCCAAACCGCCAGTCACTGAATTTGTCCTTTTGCGAAGCTTGGGGTTCCCCAACCCTGACAATAATAACATCTCCCTCTTGGGTGGGGTAGCGCCATTTTGGCATTTTAAGCAGTGGCAGTCACATTTGTACATCAGAAAGAGAGGGAATGATGCTGGAAATTTAAAAGAGTAAAGGAGAAGGTAAAGTTACCTGAAATTTGGCAGAAATCATTATAACCAGTGTGTTAAGAACATAGGGCGAGGGCGTCCGCATGGCCCATCGCCTTCCCAGGTCGGTGAATCAGTGCATACTGGTAGCTGGCAAGGAAAATTGACCACCTGAGGACGCGAGGAGACAGCACTTGGGGGGTCTGCTTTTCGGGGGCAAACAAGCCAAGCAACGGCTTGTGGTCAGTCACCACAGTGAAGGGCCGCCCGTACAAGAAATCATGGAATTTTTTTACTCCCTTCACGATTGCCAGACCCTCCTTGTCAATTTGCGAGTAGTTCCGCTCGGTTGCGTTGAGTGTCTGGGAAAAGTACGCCACCGGTACCTCTCTTCCATCAAGGAGTTGGTGCCCCAGGACAGCGCCAATGCCATAGGGTGAGGCGTCGCATGCTAGCACCACCGGCAGCCTCTCGTCGAAGTGTGCCAAGACAGAGTTTGAGACAAGCAAGTCCTTGACTGCCTGGAATGCAGCCTCCTGGCGCTGGCCCCACACCCAAGGGGCCCGCTTGTCCAGGAGTCTGTGTAGGGGCTCCGCTACCGCCGCCTTGTGGGGAAGGAAGGAATGGTAAAAGTTCAATAGTCCCAAGAAGGCCTGAAGTTCAGTCTTGCTCTTGGGCGCTGGGGCATCACAAATAGCCCGTACCTTGTCCCCAGTCGGGTGGACCCCTTCTGCGTCCACCATAAATCCCAGAAAGTCCACCTGAGGCACTCTTAGTAGACATTTTTCCCGCTTCACCTTGAGACCCGCCGTCTGGAAACGGTGCAGAACGGTGCGGAGGCGGTCCTCAAACTCCTCTGGTGTGGGCCCGGCAATCAACACATCATCGAAGAAGGGGGTGACACCAGGAATCCCTTTAAGGAGAGAGTCCATTAGATTCTGGAATATGCCTGGTGCCACGCTGACCCCGAATTGCAGCCGCTTTACCCTGAACGCTCCTCTGTGCGTCACAATCGTCTGTGCCTCTGCTGTGGCCTCATCTACTGGCAGCTGTTGATATGCTTGGGCCAAGTCCAGCTTGCCAAAAATTTTCGACCCAGCCAGGGTGGCAAGGACATGGCTGACCACTGGCACTGGGTATGCGTGGGCCGTGAGGGCCTTGTTTATGGTACATTTGTAGTCTGCGCAGATGCGGACCGAACCATTAGGCTTGACGGGTGTGACGATTGGAGTTTCCCAGGGGGCATTAGGCACCGGCTCCAGCACTCCTTGCTCCACGAGTCGGTCCAATTCCTCGTCTATACGGGGTTTCAAGGCGAATGGGACCCGACGGGCCTTGAGCCTGACCGGTCGTACTGCGGGGTCAAGCTGTAGCGCAATGGGGGGGCCCGTATACTGTCCCAATTTCCCGTCGAAAACCCCTGGAAATTCCTTGCATATGGCGTCCACGTCCACTTGTAAGCTAGTGTGGTTCACCCCGGTGACAGCTAGCCCCAGTGGTCCAAACCATGCCAATCCCAGTAAGCTAATGTAGGGGCCCTTGACCACAAGCAAGTCCAGTTGCCGCGTCCGCCCTCGGTATCGCACCCTGAAGGTCCCCACCCCCATTGTGGGGACCTTACGTTTCTGGAAGTCCCGGAGGGTGAATGGGGCCGGCCTGAGTTTGGGACCCCCAGTAGGACACAGTTTCCTTAAAGTCTTTGCCGAGATTATGGATAGAGTTGAACCCGTGTCAAGCTCCATGCGGCATGGGGCCCCCTCTATCTGTACCTCTACATAAATTTTCTCTACATTGGGGTGGGGCAACTGGTATACCTGGCAGTCCGTGAGCTCCGTCGAGTTGCCTTGGTGCGTTGGGCCCTGGGACCTGGGGCTCTTGGGTTGGTCATCTGATGCCTGGTGTCGGGTGGGCCGAGCCCGACACACCCGGGCGATGTGTCCCGATTTTTCTGCACTGCCTGCACTCTGCGTTGCGGAAACGGCAGGTCCTCCTCTCGTGACTCTCTCCGCAGCTTGCACAGTTTCCTCCTTCTCGTCGAGGCAGCTGTGGTCTGTGCGCTGCTTGAGTGCGCTGCTGTACTCGGTGCACCTCCTCCCTGTCGGATCCTGAGTCGTCGGTGAGGTCTTCGTGGTGGACCCTCGGTTGGGATGGCAGGCTCGGCCGTGCCTCTCGCGTCGACCTCTCGGCAGCTTCCGTTGCCAGGGCCTCCTCCAGAGCGACCTGGAACGTTAGGTCCTTCTTAGCGTAGAGGCGTCGTTGCAGCTTCTCATCCTTCAGGCCACCGACGAGGCGGTCACGAAGCATGTTCTCCAGCTCTGAGAAGTTGCAGAACCGGGCGGCTTGGCGGAGAGAGGTCACAAACCCAGTTATGGTTTCCCCAGGGGCTTGTCGCTTTGTGTAGAAGGCATTTCGACGAGCCACCACTGAGGGCTGCGGCGAAAAGTGCCCCTTCAGCTGTTCCATTATTGTTTTGTATGGAACAGTAGCGACGTCTTCAGGTGCAAGGAGAGCCCGGGCGATTTCAAACGTCTCCTCTCCGCAGACGCTGAAGAATATCGCCCTCTTCTTGGCGTCTTCTTCGTCGGTGACCCCTTTGGCTTCTAGGAGGAAGGTGAAACGGGAGGCGTATGCTTCCCAGTCTCCAGATGCTGGGTTGAATGGCGAGAAGCTGCTGTTGGCTGCCATTCTGAGTTCCTTGTGTCCCGGAGCTGAAGCCTGGATACACGGTGCGAGGCAGCGGTGCGGCAGGTGGCGGTGCTGCGGTGCTGTGTGTGGCAGTCAGCTCAGCGGGATCCCACCTTCGTCGCCAGTGAAATATACTCAGAGTTGCAGAGTGATTTCATGCTCTTTATTCAGCTCATAGTGGTGAGGAGGAATGGATGAAAGTCCCCTCACAGTATCTGCTTATATACATTATTTACACAATGGGCTGCACATGATTGGCTAATTCCGGAATTCTACTGTAAGCCAATCAGGTTGTGGATTCACTTCAATCTGGAGCAGGATTGGGTGGTTCCTGCCAACCAATCATACTGCTGCATTGTTCTTGGACCAATCAGACTGCTGCATTCTGAATCCTATTGTTCTAGGACTAATCAGACTGCTGCAATTTGGATCCTATTGTTCTCAGTACATAACAGCGAGCTATGCTGAATCAGACAAAAGACCCATCTTCTCTAGCATTCTGTTCCTACCGTGATTACCCAGATGTCCAAGAGAAGCCCACATGCAGGATACAAGTGCAACAGCCCTCTCCTGCTCATGTGTTCCTAGTAGGGAAATTCATTCTGTTAGTTTGAGCCCTGTTCTCCAACTTAAGGTCAAATTGAATCCTGATTCTGTCTTCAGCGGCGTTGGCTACTCCTCCCCGTTTGGTGTCATCCTCAAATTTGATGAGCATCCTCTCCATACCTTCATCCATAAAGATGTTGAAGAACAACGGGCCCAGGAGCAACATGACCTACTTCACAAGATTATAGCAAGCATAAATGGGATATGAGCTGGAAAGAATCCACTGCTATTCCTAGCACCGAGAGTCTCTGTGTTGTAACTGTTAGAGTGTTGGACTACCACCTGGGAGACAAGGGTTCAAATTTCCACTCAGCCATGCTGCTCACTGGGTGACCTCAGACCGGTCACTGTCTCTTGGCCTAACCCTACCTCAGCGGATTGTTGTGAGGCTAAAATGGGAAGGGGAGGACCATATACGCCACCTTGAGCAGCTTGGAGAGAAAGGTGGTGCATAAATGCAATAAATAAATAAAAACCTGCCAGCTTAGTACCTTTCAGATGCTTTGGATTGCAACTCCCACCAGGCCCAGTCAGCACAGCTTTCCAAAACATTGGGGGGGGGGATACCAGCTTGACAAATGCTGTGGCAACAACAATGAAGTGCTTCTTCCACTTCTTCCAGCCCTAAACTTGGGCCATCTTGGGGAAAAGGTCCTTTCTGCTCCTCTCCCTCCTTTCTGCTCTATCCACATGGTAACCGGCCTTCCCCCCTCAACACCCCCCCCCCCGCAACTTCCTCCATTTCGGCTCTCTTCATCCACACCCACTATTTAACTGTTTAGGTATATAAAAATAAGTGCGCTTACACACACACACACACACCACTAGACAGTGGCTTTTTATGAAGAAGTGTAATTTGGAAACACTCGCCTTTGAGGTCAGAAAGTAATTGCAGCATTGGGCTTGTATGATCCAAGGCAGAAATTATCCCCAGGCAACCATTAAAACAAGGGAGGATAGCAGACAACATGGAAGGACAAGGGAAAATCAACCCAAGACAAGGGATATCACCAGGCAGCTTATCAGATCCTTAAATCTCACTACCAGCACCGTGTGAGCCTCCTGCACAAGGCTCAGGGAACTAACTAAGCTAGCACCCAGGGAAACATTTCTGTTGGCCTCCATTTATGCTGTGCTCTGACCTCACTTACCTTCATTCCCCCACTAGACATTTCCTGTTGCCTTTTAAAAAAATTCTTTAAGTTGTTTCAATCCGTTTCTGATACAGTTTGATGCTGCATTTTAATATCCATGTTGTGTTTAAATTGTTGTAACCTTAGGGTGAAAGGCGGCTAATAAATTGTAATAATAATATTATACATGACACTGAGTTGCCATTACAATTAATCAGAATTTTCTAGGAGATGAAATGAAAGATACCAGTAATAGTACAGTAGTAATACAAATATTCTAGGTGAGTGTGCGCACGCACACCCACCCACCCACCCTTTTCTCAAATGATTTCAAGGTGGGATGCAGTTTTTGTCCTCTCCACAGTGCATCCTCACAACCACCATGTGAGGTGGGCCAGGCTAAGAGATAGTTATGGGTCTAAGATCACCTAGTGAGTTTCATGGTTGAGTTGGAGGATTTGAACCCTGGTCTCTGCCCCTGAGCTACAGCCCTGGTTTGTGTGTGTTTTCTGTTTTATTGTATATACTGCCATGTTATATTGTATGAAGAAGAAGAAGGAGAAGAAGAGTTTGGATTTGATATCCCGCTTTATCACTACCCAAAGGAGTCTCAAAGCAGCTAACATTCTCCTTTCCCTTCCTCCCCCACAACAAACACTCTGTGAGGTGAGTGGGGCTGAGGGACTTCAGAGAAGTGTGAGTAGCCCAAGGTCACCCAGCAGCTGCATGTGGAGGAGCGGAGACGCGAACCCGGTTCCCCAGATTACGAGTCTATCGCTCTTAACCACTGCACCACACTGGCTCTCCATCTCCATCAATGAACTGGTGTTATATAAATGTTTTTATAAACAAAAAAATACTATGAAGTTAAAATACATCTCATGCACTACTGAGCTACGTATATTTCACAAATTCTTTGCCACCACTACTGTGAAAGCCTAACAGACCAAGAACCTAAAGTGAAGCAGTGTGGTGTAGTGGATAGAGCAGAGATAGCCAACATGGATATTTGACCATAATTCTCATCCACTCCACAGTGGTCAGGGTTGATGTAAGCTGCAATCCAAGAGCATCTGGAGGTCACCACTTTGGCTATTCCTGGGTTAGAGAGTTGGACTAGGGCTGGGGATTTCTGGGTTCAAATCTCCACTCAGCCATGAAGCTGACCAGATGACCCTTTCTCAGCCTAACCTACCTTATCATCGTTGTTGTGAGGATCAAGTGGGAATGGGAGGGAGAGCACCACGGCTGCTGTTTTGATCTTCTGAAAGTATGGATTATAAATGAAATAAATAAAACCACCCTATGACTGGGAACGAGTAACCTTTCTGGCTCTGCAGGCTGGTGTGTCATCGTTGGTTTACTTACTGTATGCAGGACAGATGTGGATCACAGTGCAGGATTAGGCAGGATGGAGGTCTCCCAGAAACATCACAGAGATTAAAAAATAAAGAAGTCTTGATGCAACCATTTATTCTCTGTGCTTTGTTTCCAGATCCAAAGTAACAGGTTTTACTTTGGAAAAAAAATTTTAAGCAGAAACGGTTGTGCATTTAGGGTGTGTGTGTGTGTGTGTGTGTGTGTATTCTTCCTTCTACCCATTCCATCTCCAGGCTTTCATTCATTTTGGTATTTCTCCTTATCTAAACAATATTTTGCACATGAAAGGAAATTATTTTCAGTCTCACTCCAGAATTTGTTACAAGGGCCTTTGCTCTGCGGCCTTCAATTTTGAATAATCTAGGAGGAGACAGGTTTTAATTTCCTCCCTTTGTGGCATCCCTGGGTCAACCCTTCCCAAAGCCAATGCCACTGGTTCACCAGGAGGGTCATTTTGCCTCCCACTCCCTTTTGAAATCCTCCTTAAAAAGTCATTCAGAACCCTAAACCACAAGTGAGCAATTTAGGTTACAGTCATTGCGGGTCAACTCTTTTGGCCTTTTGCAACCGCTTTTCATCTCCAGACCTTGGGATTTTCATATTTATTTTATTTCTTACTAGAAATATCAAAAACCCAAAACCACAATAACCATTTGGGGAGCTCTTCGCAAAATAAAGATGCAAGTCTGATCAGGGATTACACTTGGCTAAGTACATCCGTTTGCCATATGAACATAGGCAGAGCTCTTCGGATCAAAACCAAGTCCCACATAGTCCAGCATACTCCTTTCCATGGAGGGCCAAACAGGGAAGCTCATGAGCAAGACAGTTGTATACCTGTACAGTGCAAAGTGAACCATGCCTACTCAGAAATAAGTCCTATTGAATCCAATGGGACTTCTTCCCAAAAGTGCAGCTGCATTGATTCCATGCAGTACTTCACAGGCAGTGGTAGACTACTGTTGTTATAATTATTCAGTGTAGTACTGGATTTTGTTCCAGCAGGCATTTTAATTGGCATTTGATTTTAAGAACATAAGAAGAGTCTGCTGGATCACGCCAATTGCATCCTGTTCTCACAGTGGCCAACCTGTTGCCTCTGGGAAGCAGAATTTGAGCGCAAGAGCACTCTCTCCTCCTGTAGTTTCCAGCAACTGGTTTTATAGTTTTGCCTCTTTTTCCCCCTACTGTATCTCTGTAAATTGCTTAGAGACTATTGTAGTTAAGCAGTATATAAATTGCTTTAATAAATAGTTAAAAATTTAAAATATAATAGAAATATATACGTTAATAATAAATATTATCTGTGCAATCATGAACTTGCTGCACTGATATATATCCAATTTAGCATTCCTTGCCTTTCTGGGGCATTGCATTTTGAGATAGCTAAGACATTCCTATCTCTGCACTGGACTAAGCTTAGGAGTAGAATATAAACATGTACTGTTATCTTGCTGCCAGTCCTCAGTCCTGATCAACACACTCTTTAACCGAGGTTCTGAAATTATGAGGTGGTCTTTCTAAAAAGCTAAGCTACATTATAAGCTCTCATATCAGGACCACTGATCTGTGCAAACCAGGCTTAGGGTCCACAAATCCACATGTATCGATCACTTAACTTGGGGAGGGGAAAACAGAGGGGAACATCGTGACAAGGTTCAAAGCTGCCACATCAACTGTACATGCCTGGAGGAGAAAAATTGCTCTGATGGATGGAATTTCCAACCAAGCGCTTCAGCTGGAATATCTCCTGGCTGTTAAAGTTTGTTTAAAGTAGGCAAGTCATAAGCTGCAGAGATTGCTAACACGCTCTCTCCCAGCAGCTATTCTCTGCTGCCATGAATCTTTGAAAAGGGCCTCCAGGGTACTGTCATGTTTCTGACCTCAAAAAAATAAAAAAGGTCATAATGTTTTATTCCTTACGATATCTTTGCTTTGTGAAGACCTGGTATCAATAACTACTATTATTCACTTGGGAGAAATTGAGAACAGGGTAAACCTTTTCTTCCTTTCCTGTAGGTTTATCCACTCTGTCCATCCCAGCACACGGAAAATGTTCTGTCTGATCCTTTGCTGATCTGCACAGTGTTTCTGACCATGTGTGTGATTGACACACACTGACTTTGGCTGTGCCAATGTTTCACTTTGGCCACACCCTCCATAGGCACATGTCCTTCAGAAGTGCTGGCTTTAGGGCCACATCTGCAAGTATGAAGCTTCCTTACAGTGTCCCTCCCCCTTAAAGTAATATAGGATATTTTACATGATCGGCTGTCAGCAAGTGTTCAAGGTTTGAGCTATCATACGCTTTACCTTGCTTCATTCTTTTAAGCCAGATGTCAAAAGGCAAGACGTTCCAAACTGTAGGTGCTGCCATGCTAAAAGACTGATTTCTTTTTAACGAAGGATGGGAAAGATTTGTGGATTATTTGAAAAATATTGTAAACAACTAAGTTCATTAGCAGGATTAATGTAAAACAAGCAGCTGAATATATTTATTAAGGAAAACATAGGGAACAATTAATAAATGGAATTAAGTGGCAGATGCAGTAATGAAAATTAAAACATAAGAAACCACAGGAGGGGAAAGGAAGTCAAATTATGCATTTTTTATTGGAAAATGAAATTAATTTGTGTGATTGTAAATTTTTTAAAAAAACCTGAAAAATAAATTATTTTTAAAAGGGCGGCGGGGGGGGAGAGAGATTGATTTCTTACAAATGCAGAACAGATATTATTGCAAAACAGGTATTCTGTAGCACATGTAACAGTGCCAGTTCCACAGAGCTAAGCAATGCAATCTCACAGATAAACTAGCCCTAAATTGTTAAGGGCTTTATTTACTAATAGTAATACCTTGCTATGCCTGGTAGAAAACCGGAAACCAGTGTAGATTTCCAAGAACAGGTGTTATATGCTGACAATGCCTCACTCCTGCCAGCAACCATGCTGCAGAATTCTTCACTAATTGCAGCTTCTGGAACAAGCGTTGGGGAAGCCTCACATAGTGTGCATTGCAGTAATCCAGTCTTGACGTAACCACAATGCTTAGCATGCATTCTTACATGGGAACCATGTAAAAACTTCCACTTTCGCCTAGCAACAACGCAGCAAGCTAATTCAACATGATCAACTTGCTACCTCAAAACAGCATTTGCTACGGTTTTATGTAAGGCACCTAGCACCAACCTCACAGTGGCACTTTATAACTGCTCCTTACAAACAAACAAACAAAAGTTTGATCCGATATGAAACTACCTCAATTTGCTTTGATTTAGAAAACATAGCTTGAACTCCAGTGCGTAGCAATGGGTTTTGGTTGAACCAAGCGAGTCCTGCGACCTGATTGGCTAGATGGATTTCTAGAGGGAGCAGATGCTTGCCAAAGCCGACCGAAAGGGACAATGATGAGGGCTTGCTGTAATAGTGACATTTCAAGTATGCCTGTAAAACCAGTTGCCATGGAGATGCCTATTAGAGCCTGAACTGAGCTGCACCTCCTCTCAAGTTGTGAATCAGGTTTCATGCTTTAAAAAAAAACAAAACCAAACACACACACAGCCCTAACAAGCAATACGAAAGAGGAAAGGCCATGCTACAAATCCCATTGCACACCCCACTGCTGAGTGAGTCATATACACTTCAAGCTATTAACCAGCCCACCTGACGTCAAAACTCTGCATCAGAGGAAAGACCAAATGGAAATGTCAACATATCTGAATGGCAAGGCCAGGAGGTAAAAAAAACATTTTTCTCGCCTCCCTTCTGTGAAGTGAGAAAAGAAGATTAAAATTCAGCCAGTGCAATACACAGAAATGAAAATCTGATTAAACCGTCCTACCCCTGTTACCCCTAAGCAGATGTTCTAAAGGCAGAAATTGAGCCCGTGTCATTCGGGCTCCCCCAAATGTGAGGAGGAAGACACCAGTGTGTGGGGGTTGGGGGTGGGGGTGGGGGAGAGGAACGATGAAAAAACAGAACAAAAAACCTATAAGCTAAAGCTTCTGAAGAACATCAGAGGTGAATAAAAAATAAAGAAAGAAAGAACATCAGAGATGGAGAGTTCATTAGGCCCAATGCATTTGGAGTGAACAACACTCTCTGTGAAGAGCAATTTGGAGGTTTCTTCGACTGCTTCAGATGTGGCAGCAGAAATCAAAATCCTGAGAATCATAGCCTGAAGCTTTCGCAGAGCTAAACTAAACATGATAGTGGCAGATCCACAGGTTGGAAGCACAGTTGCATAGAACAGGGGTGGGTGGGGAACCAGGGGCCCTCGGGATGCTGTAGGCCTCAATTCCCATCAGCTCCAGTCAGCATGGCCAACAGACATGGATGGTGGGAGCTGGAGTACAGTATTTGGAGGACCACAGTTTCTTCACCCCTAGCATAGAAAGAGGGTCTGGGTGCACCCCTCCCTTTTAGCTCTGAGGTGGTGGTGCGTAATGTGTGTATAGGAGTGCTCTGCCCATATAGGAAGAGTAAGTGAGGATGAAAAAGGGAAAAGAGAGAGCATTCTTTATTATTGAAAGCACTGTAATTCTCCCAAAGCCCTCCCCTCCCCAGAACAACTTTAACAAAGTGATACTATGAAATCTCTCTTTAACACTTCACCCCCTTATCACAGAGTAAGCACAAGCTTTGTTCTGATGAGTTGTGGTGGCTCTGGCATGCTGCCGCAGACATTACATTTGGGGGTTTCTGTTTGAAAGATGATTTTCTAATGAGGGTTTCCTCCACTTCGTCTCTGTTTTCCCCAAGTTAAAGTCTGTAATTACCTACCATGGGGTGAGGCTGCCAGGGACTAAAACAATGTTATTTGAACTGGGAGGAGGAGGATGAAACATGACTGGTTTGCTGCTTTTTATTTATGCTGTGGAGGCGTTCAACCTCTTTTTACAAATTTACTCTCCAAAGAAGTGATAGAGCCATTTTTATCAGGCCATCTAAGGACAGCTATGAAAGAATACGGTCTGCTTAGAATAGCACACAACTTCTCTGTTCATGTGCAAAGTTTAGCCTGTGTAGATGTCATCATTTCCCTCCATAGAAAAGTTCTTTGTCAAGGACTGGAGTCCTCCATCACATCATTTCAACACCAGGATTCCTTGGGGAAGATCACTATAGATTTGTTGTCTTAAAATGGTGCTTTGGGGGTTTTGTGGCAGGAATGGGCAATCTGTGAGCCTCCAGTTGTTGTGACACTCCCCATCAGTGCCAGCTGTCATAAACAATGTTTAGAAGAATGAAGAGAATTATAGGTTGGATGAACACCACACATTTAAAACACATTAGTTCCCCCAAATAATCTCATCACCCTTTCATTGGTGACATATGAAAGGTCTTCCATTCCTGTCTTCATCAGCACTTCCTTCAATGCAAAGGCCAGGTTGAAAATCCTACCTGTTCCCTCTGGGAGTGTAGAGATACTACGGTAATTCTCCATCACTATATGGTCTTTTAAAAAAGAGACATGATAGAAGTGTGTAATATTTGGAAGAGGGAATCAGATGCTGAATAAGGGCAACTGAGATCATAGATAGAATGGCTTGTATCCAACAAAGTGATCCCACACGCACAAGGACTTCCAGTAGTGCAATGGCGCTTCTCCATTCCTCTCCTCTCCCTGGATGCCTTGTGCTGCCCCCCATCTGCTCTGGAGGGTTAGGAGACCCTGAGAACAGATTTTGGGGAAAGAGAGGGAGGGCAAGTTCTGCTGCACAAGGAAAAGTCCTTGCATGAGCAAGGCAACTTTGCTGAATCATACAACTCATGCTAGAATCTAACAACAGGCTACATTAAGAAGCACCCAAAAATTCAATTTAAAAAGATGCACAACTTTTGGTGATTTTGGGGGTGGGGCTATTAGTTCCAACATCTGGCATGCAGCTGGAAAGACTATCTTATGCATAGCCTGGCTACCTTCCTCATCCTAGAGTGTTGTTTTTGAGGGTGGGGTGGGCGGAGCTTTTTATTGTAGTTAGTAACATGCTGGTATGTTTCTTTGTAGCATCCTTTTGGAATTAAAACATCATGGCAATTAAAAAAAATCAAACTATATTAACATTTTTCAAAAAGCCAGACCATTAATTTAACTGGAAACCTGAAAATACCTTCTGTTGCTGAGTTCCAACTTGGACCCAATATGTACAAGAAATTATGCCTCTGGTTTGGTTCCAATTTACACAAGCTTTCTGGGTCTTTTCTCCATTTTTGTTACAGTTCAGTTCCCTGGCCCAAAGCAAGCATGGAAAATCCTGGGCTCAAAAGTATATTTTCTTCCTAAGGACCACAGAAAAGTTAAAAATTACTTTATGAAATGTTTTTTAGTTCTTTTAAAAAAGGCACACACTAAATACAAATACATATAGGCTGCACTCCTATACACACTTAGCAGAGAGTGAGTTCCATCGAATTCACTTGGGACTTACTTCTGGATAGACACGTATAGGATTAGTTTCTGAAGACTGTAAATTTTTGTATGGGATGGGTGGGGGAGTAGATGTCTTATGAACACAGCTGCGAAAGGAAAAGCTCACAATCTGAAGGGATGGCCAACAGAAAATATGAAGCAAGTCCTGCTGAGTTTTACATTTAAAACAAGAAAATGATAATTCAGATATCTTTCCTTTTAGGGTGCCGTCTTCTCATTGAGTCTGTCTGCTGAGGGGCTTGTTATGGGTGCTGAAATCTCAGCTTATTCTACCATCCTGGTGCAATGGAGACTTTGGAGTCAAGGTGAGGGGGAGATACCCAAAATGGAAGCTGCAAGGCTGGGTCTCCTGGTAACAACTGGGTCTTGTGGTTTAGGATGGAAAGAAAGAAATATGCCCCATCTCACTGTGGCTGAGTGGTTAGTTAGGGAGCTGTGCTGTTGAGTTTGCACTGTGGACAAAAACCCTCTCCTTGCCAATGGCATTATTCGTTTTCCCCCAGGCCTGCAAAGGTATTCACCCATAGTAAGGCTCAAACTCCCATTGCCTGTTTCACATCCTTGTGGAGTGAGCCACTGGATGCTGCTGTCAATATCATTGATCCTGACCCCTCCCCTTTAGCTGCTTATCATATGATTGTTCCCCTCACTGGGTGAGAAACCCTTGTCTTGATCCCTTGTCCCAGGACAGCTGTGTTTACTTCTGCAGGTACCCAGCCCAGAGAACCATTCCTTCTTCCCCTTTGTGTGCTGAAATCTAAAACTGTATTTGTGAGGGAATTAAAACCCCTGCCTGCAGAAGAAGAAGAGTTTGGATTTGATATCCCGCCTTTCACTCCCCTTCAGGAGTCTCAAAGGGGCTAACAATCTCCTTTCCCTTCCTTCCCCCACAACAAACACTCTTGGAGGTGAGTGGGGCTGAGAGACTTCACAGAAGTGTGACTGGCCCAAGGTCACCCAGCAGCTGCATGTGGAGGAGCGGAGACACGAACCCGGTTCACCAGATTACGAGACTACTGCTCTTAACCACTACACCACACTAGCTCCTGCAGGGATGCTTGAGTGACTGAAAATGCTGAGGTGTCATTTTGCATGTGTGTTGATGCAGGGATGTATCCATGTTGACCCAAGTTCATTGGCACTTTCCATGTGTGAGCTAACATTGTGGGTATTGTTGCCAGCAGAGTAGGTGATTGGTGCCTACTGGTAGGGTTTTAATAATAATAATAATAATAATAATAATAATAATAATAATAATAATATATGTATACCCCGCCCTTCCTGGTTCAGAAACCCGGGCTCAGGGCAGCTAACAACAAATTTAAAACACTTAATTGATGCAACAAAAAATAGCATAAAATACAGTATAAAACGTGAATAACAATAAATTCAAAATTCAAAAATCAATTTAGGGGGGAAATCCATCCAATAAACATTAGATGATCACCAGGGCTAGCTGGCTAAATTAGTCCTATTTGGGCCAGTGAGGAGACCAGGGGAGAATTAGCTGTGGGATCCCAGAGCAGGTAATCTTAATAAAAAGGGGAGAGGGAGGGAAGGAAGGGGAATAAAAGATCAGGCTAAGTTCAAATTGAAAGCCAGGTGGAATAGTTCTGTCTTACAGGCCCAGCAGAAGGAAGTTAAATCCTGCAGGGCCCTGGTCTCTTGGGAGAGAGCATTCCACCAGGTCGGAGCCATCACTTAGAAAGCCCTGGCCCTGGTGGAGGATAATCTGACTCCCTTAGGGCCCGGGACCTCAAGACATGCTAGGGCAGTGTTTCCCAACCTTTTTTGGGCAAAGGCACACTTGTTTCATGAAAAAAATCTCGAGGCACACCACGTTACAGCCCCGTGACGTCAGCGCGCAGCGTCACGCCGGGAGGGACGCACGAAGGAGGGGGGGAGGGCGAGCGGAGGCAGCGGCGAGCCCCGTTCCTCCCCATCCGCCCCTTTCCGTGCAAGGAGCGCGAACAGGTGTGAGAAGGGGGTCAAACCTGTGGGCCGGCGCCGGGGAACCTCCAAGCTTTGGGGGTGGGGGGGGGAGGAGGCAGCAAAGCGAGGCAGGAAGGAGAGCGCGGCTTGGCTGGGTGAGCTTTGGCAGGGGCAGGGAATGAGAGCCGCGAGGCGGGTGCTGCGGACGGAGGCGCTGCCCGCCGAGCTCGCAGGCAGCCAGGCAGGCAGACGGCGAGAGCCCCGCGCTGGGCGGCCTCTCCTCGCCGCCGCCACTCCGCATCTCGCCGCCCGACTCGCCCGCCTCCCTCTGGGGACGGCACCCCAATCGAAAATTTGACTTTTTTTAAAAAAAAAATCTTTCAAATTTTTTAATTTTTCCCAAGGCACACCAGGCAACATCTCGCGGCACACTAGTGTGCCGCGGAATAGTGGTTGAAAAACACTGTGCTAGGGGTGTATCTGTCATCTTCAATCCATAAATTTTGTACTTTCCTCCTCCCATCATGGGCTGAGCACATATACAGAATATAGTAGGGAGGAGATGCCCATCTAGCTGGTGGATAGGATTCCTCTGCTGCTCTTTGCTGCTCTGATCTGGAGTGATATCAAAGACCAAAACAGATAGAAACTTTACATAGACTCCCGGCTTGTGATTTCCCTTTTGTTTCCGGCATAGCCTGAGGTTGCTCATTAAGCCTCAGCATTGATGGGACGCATCTACAGACAGAGCTGTAATTTATATTTTTATTTTCTCGCTCTCTTGTTCCCCGCAAGCTAGCTTAGAGGCCTGAGCAGCAGAGAAACAAAAAAGGATTTACATGTTCTCCCTTGCACATGCATGCCTCTGCTGAAAACACACAGTCCACACAGAATGCTCTCTGCACTTGAACCACAATCCAATCATTAGTTCAGATTAAAAACGCAAACTGAAACAGTGATACCTCGGGTTACAGACGCTTCAGGTTACAGACTCCACTAACCCAGAAATAGTACCTCAGGTTAAGAACTTTGCTTCAGGATGAGAACAGAAATCGTGTGGCAGTGGCGAGAGGCCCCATTAGCTAAAGTGGTACCTCAGGTTAAGAACAGTTTCAGGTTAAGAACAGAACGAATTAAGTTCTTAACCCGAGGTACCACTGTATATATATATTTTGCAATGAAAAAATAACTAAGTGAACTCCCTAGCTTTTAAGAGTTCCTCTACTAGTGATAACAGGCTTGTGTCACCTTAAAGACTAACTAATTTATTATGGCATAAGCTTTCGTGCGATGCCTCATTTCACTGCTCTTTTGGCTCTCTTGGGTATGGCAACAGGTGTTTTTTATAACTG
Source organism: Podarcis vaucheri (assembly GCF_965113315.1). Taxonomy (NCBI): domain Eukaryota; kingdom Metazoa; phylum Chordata; class Lepidosauria; order Squamata; family Lacertidae; genus Podarcis; species Podarcis vaucheri. Next base: position 52,981,607 of record NC_138759.1, on the reverse strand, counting down.
GCAAATGTACAGAACGAACAAGGAAGCAGGAAATAGAAAGCAGTTGAATCCGGCTCCAACTAAGGGATTTATTTTGTGGCAGCTGCCATTCCAACCCCACAACCCCAATCTCCCAGAATGATGCTAAGTCTCAGGCATTATGGAAGACACAAAAATAGTGCTCAGGCTGCCAGTGCATTTGCTGCTGTTTCCACTTGAAGAGGCAGGTCTCCCCACTAAAGAAGAGAGAAAGAAGCTGCATTTCTGCTAATGGTGAGCCTTAACACTGAAAACAACCTGGCACCATTCCTCCTCCTTACCCTGGAGAAATGCAGTGAAATGGTCCTCCCAGTTTCTCCGACCACAAACAGGGTAGATGATTTCAAAAGGCCATTTCCGCACAGCAGTATCATAAGCTGGCTCTTTATTGAAAATTGGCTCTCTTTAATTAAGTTATCTGACTTCTAAGAGTCATCTTTTTAAATAATGATAGTCAAGAATATTTTGTGAATTCAGCAGTTAATACAATTTTCTTTGAGATATGAGGAAATTGATGGGAGATATTACGCCTCAGGAAATGGTGTAATTCAATTGAAGACTTTCTTCTTTCTGTGTCACCCAATATACTAAATATTCTGGAAGATTGATCTCTTACGAGAGAGCTGGGGCATGCATTACACTGGCCATGGGCAGCTCATCCTGCTTTGCCACCTGAGGCAAAATGAGAATATGCTCCCCACTTCTGCCACCGGTGGAATGCCCTCCACTGGTCAAAACCCAGCAAGAGAGGGGCATTCCACAGGGTATGGAAGTAGGGCGGTAACACCATGAACCGAAACACCTCCCTCTCTCTGAAATTCAACAGAAGGGAGGCATTCCACCAGTGGCAGAAGCAATGAGGCAGGCAGGGCTATGTCTCTTGAACTTCCACCGCCTGAGTCGGCTGCCTTGCCTTGCCTCATGGGTGTACCAGTTCTGGCTATGGAGGAATGGAGATAAACATCTGTGATCTGTTTCATACAATCAGACTTATCACTCAATAGCAACATTGGCTATTTCAAGCATGAAACTGTCCCAGAGACTGCCCTATAAAAAAAACACATGTGTCTCAATGGGACAATCTTTTACATCCATTTGCTGGGCTTCTTGGTTCCCCAAAGAAGAAACTGTCTGCCTCTGGATGATGACAATGGGAAGAGCTGGGAAGTGTGTGCCTCAAACAGCTGTTTGCAAAACTCAGGAAAATCTCAAAAATAAGCATAATTGCTGTGCAATCAACACTGCAGCTATGACTGGGCTGCTTCATAGCTGATTGTGTTTCCACGGGATACTTGATGGGATCCATCCCTTGTGCCAAGGGTTGCCTTTTGGGGACCATTTTGAATTCTGAGAGTGCTGTGGGCACAAATCACAAAATGGCTGCCATGGGAGTGAGGGCTTCCATTGAGGGCATGGGAGAAAGTCACGGTGAAGCTTTTGCCATGACTATATTTCCATAGTAGGAAAGGCTTAACCTGTTGAATTCCTGCTTGCCATGCAACTGCTTAAGGCACACAAGACGTGTCCCCCCTGTCCCAATACCAACTCTAAACCAAAGCTTAGGCTGCCATTCTGTACCCACTTTCCTGGGAGTAAGCCCCGTTAAACACGAAGGCTTACTTCTGGGTAGACATATATAACATTGTACTGAGTACAGTGTAAATTCTGGGCGCGTGCCCGGTCTTTACCTCCTGCACACCCAGAGTCCTGCTTGGGCCCCTTTGCAAAGGGCAGAGAGAGCGCGGGTCAACCCCACAGCAGACAATGCAGACAAACGATCTAACTCAGTCTAAGCAAGGGAGCTTCCTACGCTCTCGGCGAGGGGAAATGTCAACTCGGCTACGAAGCGCGCTGGAAGCTGGCATCTTCCCCGGAGGGAGAGCAGCCGCTAGCCTTGGTCAGCCCGCACCGTCGACGCTGCCATGACGATCTCTCCCGCCTGTTGCTGCCCAGAAGCGGCTGCTCGTCCCTTACCCTACTTACGGTAACGCGCGTCCCGAAGCGGAGCACTGCCGCGCGACTCGCTCTGAGCGACCGGCTCCAAGCTCCTCCCTCGAGCTCCCATTGGGCAGGGGCGGCAGTGGGCGCGGCTTCGGGAGGCTCCTGCCTTGCCTCGGCCGGGCGTTCAATATTCATGAGGGAGGAAGGGGGCGTGTCCAGGGAGGCCGGGCAGAGGCGTCTGAGCCTGGGGATGGTGCGCGGAGTGTGACTGTGACAGCTGGGCAGGGATCCCGGAGGAGGCGAAGGCGCCCCTCCTTCCGTCCCCACAGGAGGCTGCCTCAGCCCTTGCACGATCCTTCCCTCCCTCCGCGCGCACCCCGCTCCCTCTCAGCCCGGATCCTGCACATCTTCCTCTCCTCTCCCTCCCACCCCCTCCCAGAGTGGCCCCCATCAGCCCCACCCCTCTGAGCCCCATTGTCTTTCCCCTCCCCACTCGCTCGCCCCCCCCTGGGAAAAAGGACCCCCCTCCCCGTCCCCTGCTTCCCTCTTTCCCTCCCCATGGATTACAGGCTCCCCTCGAGGGAAGACGTAGGCATGGCCCTTCTCTGCCCAGCGCCTTGGGATCTGCCGCTCAGGGTTGCTGCTCTGGAGTGAACCGCCAGGCGATCCTTAAGGGAAGGTCCCGCAGCGCTGGAGGGGAAGGAAGCGGCTTCCTTGCTCCCCACACCCGACGGCTCCTCCGGCTCGGCTCGCCTCCGCTACCATGGACAGTATCCTAGAGCCCTTCCCTTCGGAGCGCCTCTTCCCCGGAGGAGCCTCCAGCTTCTTGGATCTGGGCGATTTAAACGAAGCGGATTTTCTCAGCAATGTGGTAAGAGCGAAGCGGAGGCTGGACGGCGTTTGAGGTTGCTGGGTGCGGGCCAGAGAGAGAGAGAGAGAGACGGGGGGTTGGTGGTTGTAGGTTTGTAAAGCGGCTTTCCTTGCCCGAAGGTGTGAGGGCCTCTCGGTGGTCTCTTCTGGACCCTGGGGGGAAGGGAAGGGTTCGTAGGTGAGCAGGAGGAGGTAGGCTGAGGGCAAGTCGGAAGGAGCCTTAGCTGTGTCCCGGGATGCCCCTGGCTTGCCTGCAGCCGGCTGCCCCTTGTTGTGAACTACTACCGCGATTTTAATATGCCAGTCCGGATATGATCAGCAACACGTGTCACATGCACATTCACACGAGCGTTTCGTCCCCTGTAAATGTAAGCAGCCGTTCCACCCCGTTCCTTGCCGGCACGGTTCAAAAAGCGCCCGTTGATTCGCGAAGGCGTGATGCACATCACTTGATTTCGCAACGCTTGGTGACTAGCAAAGGGTCTCTATTAAAATGCAGTGTCTGGCATAAGATGAAAACGTTACCTCTGGTCTTTGATTTGTGATGTCTATTTCATGGACTTGATGCAACAGCGAGGGACCCCTTGCCCTCCAGGTGTCGTTGGATCCCCACTCCCATCATCCCTGACCATTGGCTGTGTGGATGATGGGAGATGGAGTCCAACCACATCTGAAGGGACACAGTGGTCTTCAGGAGATAATCTTGCATAGGTGAAGCAGCCCCAGGACTCCTTCAAAACATGCCAGCTGGGAGGCGAACATGGATGGAACTTGTGATCTGAGTGCAAAATTTCACCTCACCATGCAACAAATGGTTGTTGCGAATCTATTCTTAGATGACTTACCTATGGTAATGGAACGTCTTAGAGCTGATTCACATTTTTTAAAAAATTCTATTGTAGGACTAGTATGTTCATTTACTTAACAGTGGGGTTCTATGTAATCTTAAAGTTGTGAATAGGTGAATATATTCAGTAAAGTGACCCAAAAACCTTAAATCAGGTCAAAAATCAGGCCAGAACCTTAGCATCACAGGCTAATGTCTGTGGTGTTGAGGCAAATTTTACCTCTGAGGGGCCACAGTGTATTCAGGAAATCTGTGATGAGAATTCTCTCCAGCAGTGAGCATGGGAGAGAGCTCCAATTTAGATCAGAGCAGAAGCATTGGTGGTAGTGGGGTTTAAAGCCTCCCCTCTCTGCTGTTTACCCTGTTTAAATCCAAAGTCCCACCTGAGCTGCTATTAGACTTCCTGAGGAATCTGTGGTGGATTTCCTGCTTCTGTCTATGCTTATGTATGCACTGGTAATCCAAATCGGCATGTTACTATAACAACAGTGAAGGGTAATAATGCGGTGGGGGTATTGGTTTGTTTTTGGTTCATTATGTATTTTGTGTTCTCATTTTGTATCTTTATGCTGTGACCACCTTGTGATTTTTGGATGAAGGGCGGTAATAAATAAAAATAAATTTTAATTATTACAGGTTAATCACTCTAGAATAAAGGAATATGACTCTAGAATAAAGGAATATGATCTTCTGAAAGCTTCATCTTGTCTAAGCCCATCTTAACTGTAGTCTGAAGAGTTTCTCCAGAAGTATGGGGGCGGGGTCTTTTATATTTGGTGGGTGGGAACCCACAAAAAAATCTCACACATGAATACAGAAACCCTTATAGGGCCTCAGCAAAGCGTCTGATACAACACAAGGCCTTTGAACCTTTGGGTGAAACTTGTCTCCTCGACTGGAAACTGAAATAGCATCCTGTTGTAGACCGGGGCATGCAGTTTCCCATATGTTATATACCAGGGCCACCTTTCCATAATGTCAAATTTTATTTTAGGAATCTTTTTCATTCTCTGAAGCTTTGTTCCTGCCCTGGGTGTCTTATATCCTAAGATCACCAGTGCTGAAGCAATGATTGTTCAACATCAACTTCGTTAGACTGGTCATGTTGTTCAGATGCCTGATGATTGTCTTCCAAAGCAACTACCCTATTCCAAACTTAAAAATGGAAAGCGTAATGCTGGTGGTCAACAAAAGAGGTTTAAAGACTCTCTCAAGGCAAATCTAAAAAAAGTAGTATAAACACTGACAACTGGGAAACACTGGCCTGCGAGCGCTCCAGTTGGAGAACAGCCTTTACCAAAGGTATTATGGGCTTTGAAGACACTCAAATTCAGGACGCAAGGGAGAAACGTGCTAAGAGGAAGGCACGCCTGGCAAATCCACACCGTGACCAACTCCCACCTGGAAACCAATGTCCCCACTGTGGAAGGACGTGTGGATTCGGAATTGGCCTCCACAGTCACTTACGGACTCATTGTTAAAACCGTGTTTATAGAAGACTTGGCTACGAGCGATCGCCAAAGAAGATATCCTATTCCATAAGCAAGAGATTCAGGGAGGGGCTGTCCCTCAATGGCAGAGCACATGACCTGCATGCACAAAGTTCCCAAGTTCTGTCCTTGGCATGTCCAGTTACCAAAAAGGACATGGTAGTAGATAATGTGAGAATTGCTGCCAGTCAGGGGGAGCAATACTGGGCTGGGTGAACAAATAGTTTGACCTGATGTAAGGCCACTTTCCATGTCCTTGTGCAGTGAGAGATGCCACAATTTTGTTTTCCACTATTGATAACCTACATTGCCCTGGTGTGTAGGGCAATGGTATCTAGCATATGGTATCTAGCTTAATAGCAACTTGAAGCAAATGGTTTCTCCCCTCTTGCCCAGTGGGGTTGTACTGACAAAGCATGTATCAATGACTACTATAGTAGATAATTGTATTAAAGGTTAAGGTACCCCTTCCCGTTCGGGCCAGTCTTGCCAGACTCTAGGGTTGTGTGCTCATCTCACTCTATAGGCCGGGAGCCAGCGCTGTCCGCAGGCACTTCCGGGTCACGTGGCCAGCGTGACAAGCTGCATCTGGCGAGCCAGCGCAGCACACGGAACACCGTTTACCTTCCCGCTGGTAAGCGGTCCCTATTTATCTACTTGCACCTGGAGGTGCTTTCGAACTGCTAGGTTGGCAGGCGTTGGGACCGAACGACGGGAGCACACCCCGCCGCGGGGATTCGAACTGCCGACCTTGCAATTGGCAAGTCCTAGGCGCTGAGGTTTTACCCACAGCGCCACCCGCGTCCCACGATAATTGTATTAGATCTACTTATGTTTGCTACCTTACCAAAATTGCACAAAACTGCTAATTTTCTTTAGCTTTCTGTGTTTTATCTGTGTTTGTTTTAATTTTTTGGAAGCCACATTGAGTCCTGGTTTTGGGGAAAGGTAGGGTATAAATAAATAAATAAATAAAATAAAATAAAATAAAATAAAATAATTTTCTCCCTCCTCTGGTATAACTAGCCCATAAAATATAGTTATTTGTCTGTTTCCATCAAATGTTACACTCATAAATTAGATAAGCCCTTCATAGTGGGCACATATTACTGATCTGTTGCACAGGAGCATTTGTAAGAATGCCTTTCAGATTATACACTTCGTTTACATATTCACACATTTACTTCTTTATTCTCAAAGGTGTTGAAAGGATATAGCAGTAATTAAAATAAATGAGGTTGTATTCAAGATTAGCAGTCCATGTTAAAAAAATAGTATTAGAATATATATTTTAAAATTATGAATTGAAAGTGTGTGTATTTTACTCAGTGGGAAAATAGTAGCTTTGGGAAAGTGGCATCTGGTGGGGACAAGGAATTAACTCCCTCATGTAGTGACAATATAAACCAGGCCCCCAAAATTTGCATTTACTGTTTTAAAAAACACACAAAATCCAATTCTGGATCTTCCATTGCTTTGACCAACTCCTCCCGCAATCTGGAGCCTATGGGTTGCTCTTTATGAATGCAAGAAAAGTTGTGAGAGAAAAATTTGGTTTGTCAGCAATGTTGCAAATATTTCTTAACATTTTTGCTGGCTATGTATACCATGTTGTTTTTCTGGTTGATTTAAATTACAGTTCCTTTTTGGATGGTGACTGCAAAACTGGCCTGATGAAAATGTATGATTATTTCTTTCTCATGATCAGTGAGTCAGTTTCTAATTATCAATATTTATATGCAGTTGGGTTCCCAACACATATTTTTAACTCTTGCCATCCAGTGTGTGTGTGTTGCAATCACTGTATGCATATACACATGCACAAATAGGCAACTTCCTATTTGTGTGTGATCAGCATGCACACAACTGGTGGTGTGCGGACCGTTTTCAGCATCTCAGGGCGGGCCTATGTGCACACAGGCGGAGGAAGAGGAGTGTGGAAGGAGCGCATTGCCCCCGGCAGCGCGATCCCATCCCGGTGGGGTGCCATTGTGGCTGCCCCTGCAGCCAGTGCGCCACGCCCCCAGGACACACGCCACACCCGTGCGGGCAGCATGCCACGCCCCCGGAATGCACACCCTGCCCCTATGGGCAGTGCACCACTCCCCCGGGATGTGCACCAGGCCCACCCCCGCCTGCTCTCCGCCCCCCGGTGCTGGAGCATGAAGCTCCGCCACTGTATGTGCGTCCCACTTATGTGCAGTGCCTCAAATCATAACCCCCACATAAATGGGGAGTTGCCTGTGCATGTGCATTTAGAGGCCAAATCTGCTGCAGTCTGAAGCAGTGTCCAGGTGGAGATTGGCAAAAATAACCGGGAAAATCCAGATGTATGGCAACCAACGTCAATTTTTCTTGAGAAAAAGCTCAACAACTTTAGTGTCCAGGATTTTTACTTTTAGAAATATGGCAACCCTATGTTCATTAGATTTTGGGTGTTCAATATTATCTGTATTATTATGTATTAAGGTTGAGGCAGAGTAGTATTAAAGGTAAAGGGACCCCTGACCATTAGGTCCAGTCGTGACCGACTCTGGGGTTGCGGCGCTCATCTCTCTTTATTGGCCAAGGGAGCTTCTGGGTCATGTGGCCAGCATGACTAAGCCACTTCTGGCGAACCAGAGCAGTGCACGGAAACGCCGTTTACTTTCCCACCGGAGTGGTACCTATTTATCTACTTGCACTTTGATGAGCTTTTGAACTGCTAGGTTGGCAGGAGCTGGGACCGAATAATAGGAGCTCACTCTGCCACAGGGATTCGAACCGCCAACCTTCTGCTCGGCAAGTCCTAGGCTCTGTGGTTTAACCCATAGCACCACCTGGTCCCCAGGTAGTATTATCTGAGTAGTATTATCTGAGGCCTAATTGTCATGTAGTTGTCCTTTTAGAAAGGAAGTAGGGTTGGAATTTGCCATCTAAATTGACATGTTTAGGCTGTAACTTATACCTACTTACTCAGGAGTCAGCTCCACTGAACTCAACAGCACTCTGACTATATATTTATGGGATTGTTCTGTTAATAAGTCTGAAAACATTAAGTCATTGGTTAACTTAATTGGCTTCATTATGAATTAAAAACAGAGCTCCAGTCAACACCATCACTACCACCAGTTGTAGGTATACTACTATTGTTCCAATAGTATTTAACTTTTTTCATTAGCAAAAGCACCATGGTACATCATAAAACTCAGGAATAACACGGTACCACCCTAGAGGGATTAAAGCCTATATTAGAAAGTCAGGGATGGAGGACACTTATATTGGATTGACTTGAGCAAAATTATGATGGGGTTGGTTTAGCTGTCTGAAACCAGCTAGGGGCACATGGCCTGGGGGATGTAATCAGCTTCTCTGCAATCTGTTTCTTTTCCAGTCTTTTAATAGGACAGGTTTATGAGTGACATATAGACCATATATGACTGCTGAATAATGCAGGAGTAATGGGAATTGGACCGCCAGCAGGATCGTCTGGGCCCAGTGTGTTATTTGTATCCATGCCTCTTTCTGGTGGTAACAATCATTGGTCTTGGGACAACCCCTCTTGTCCATGAGAGTTGGATGTCCACAACTGGTTTATCTATTATCCCCTTTGTTTGTGGTCATGGCTGAGAAATGAGGGTCCCTAACATGGCTCTTCTGCCAAGCCCTCTTGGCCCTTCCAATCTTTTGCTTTTGAAAATTGAAGCTCTTTTGTTGTTGGTTGGTTGGGGAGGTCTGAGGTAACATGCCTCCCCCCCCCCGGTGTTTATTTCACATGCATTTAAAATGCCCTGAAGTGGGCTACTGTGTGGAAAATCGGGGGTGGGGGCAGGGGAAGAATGGAATGGAGTATTGTGGGAAAGGGCATGGCTGGAAACTTAAACACTACTCGACGTCACAACATTTTGCCGCAGGGCTCACTTGTTTCTTAATTTTATCAGGTCTTTAAGTACATCCTAGCAGACCCTTCTAGCTTGGCACAGGGCTTCCTGTTTTGACCTTGGAAACCTGTGCTTGGGTTTCAAACTTGAAAGGAGTCTTCAAATGTAAGGTTAATCTTCCATGCTATGTTTACTTACAGATTGCTGTGAACTTTCTCATCATATTATTGTACTTGCTGCTTTAACCTTTCTATTGTCAGCTGTAGACTTTGTTGAATCTTGCCAGAATGCTCCTATTCATTCGTTGTTTTCATTAATGCCGCGACTAAGACGGCACCTCTCACATGTTGCTTCAGACACAGTCACCTTTTGTGCTTTATTTTGGTTTCTTAACCGGTGGTCACTAGTCCTTTCATTGGTTTTATGCCCCTGACGTGGTGAGCCATGGAATTTATCTCTTTCTGAGTTTTTAAACCCACATTGAACCAACCTACTTTGTCTTTTGGGACAGTGAATGGCAATGCATTAATATTAACCAAGAAGTTTTTTTAAGTTTCCAGAATTGTAGAGTTGGAAGGGATCCCAAGGGTCATCTTTTCCAGCCCCCTGCAATGCAGGAATCTCAGCTAAAGCAATCATGATAGATGGCCATCCAACCTCTGCTTAAAAACCTCCAATGAAGGAGAGTCCACCACCTTCCAAGGGAGTCCATACTGCTGTCAAACAGCTGTTACCGTCAGAAACTTCTTCCTGACGTTTAGTCGGAATCTCCTTTCCTGTAACTTGAATCCATTGGTTCATGTCCTACCCTCCAGATCAGGAGAAAACAAGCTTGCTCTATGCATTGAACAACTGGGTGCTGTCATCACTGATTGGGGTGCCACAGTTTGGGTGACCTGGCTACTGTGTTGTTTTTGTCACCACCAGGCATTTCACTTGCCAATTTTCTGGCTCCGGGGAACAAGGGAGTTTTAAATGCCAGTTGCTAGTATCTGGCAACACAGAAGTTACCTGGGGATTGTATCCTGCAAGGCAATTGTTTTCCTGACCTTGGGTCTGGCAGAATGGCCACGCTGAAGCTGAAGTAGCACTTGGGAGGGGAGGACCTGAAGGATAAAGCTCTCAAAGACTGCTAATCAGGATGGCTGTGTACTACTACGTACTTCCAGAATCAGAGACGGTATGCAAGGGATCAGGAGTGGAAGAAGGCTATTGTTATCATGTTTACAGGCTGACAGGTTTCTTACAGGCTGGCAGCTGTGAGAATCCAGGATGCTGTATTACATAGGCCTTTGGTCTGATCCAGCAGGGCCCTTCATAGGAAACTGTGGTGAACAGAGCGAGGGAAAGAGCTCTGGAGCTGGACATACAAAAAGGGGAGAAGTGAGATGGACAAGGCCTTTGGCTGCTAAACCAGCTTCCACCGAGCTAGGATGGAAGTCCACCCAGTTCTCCGGTTTCTAACAGAAGCCCTAATTCAGCCTTTTCCAACCTGGTGCCCCCAGATGTTTCGGACTACAACTCCCATCAGCCCCGGGCTGTTTACACTGAGCATCACTGGTATCGCACTGCATTGAGATTGTGAGTTCATATCAGTTTAGGGCCATTATCAGTTCATTATCAAGTTAATACATAGGTGCTTTTTTTTTTTGCTCCATTTTCTTTTGTTTAAAAGCAGCAAATACTATGTTCACAGTGGATGAAAAAGTCTGTTAATTGAAAAGGGCCATATGCATTTGATTCTGCCTGAGCACCCCTCCCCACCTCCAAAGAAACTGGAATTAAAAGACTAGCCAGGAATCCTTACCAGTTTCCAGTTCTGCTGGATTCCTTAGTGCAGCGGGAAGCTCTTCCAGCTGCTGTGAGAGGTACACAGATGTCTCTGGAGAGCTGATGCCAGCCCAGCACTGTGGCCTACATAGAAAGTGTCACACTTCCCATTTTATCAGCTGCAAACAGTTAGTTGATCCATAGCATATTTTGAGTTATAGTTAGCTAGTTAATTAGTTTAGCAGTGAAGAGTGAGAGTGCTGGAAATGTCTTATGCGGCTGTAAACTCATTCAGTTCAGGCTTATCTTTGCAGGGGAGGGGTTTGTTATTGTTTTGTTTTTTGTTTTTCTTACGTATTTTGTGTTTTTATCTTGTATTTTAATGTTGCGAACCGCCCTGAGATCTGTAGATGAAGGGTGCTATACAAATTTAATAAATAATAAAAATAACCATCAACTATCAGGTGACAGTCTAATCTATGATTCAAATGGCTGGTGGCTGCTGGTGGCAGAAAAGTAAGAAAACGCCTTGCAAGTGTTTTAAAAACCAGTTTAAAGGAAAGTTATAAGGAAGAAAGTATGTGAAAATATTTGCAGAGTAAACTTATTAAACACTCATCGGAGGGTGGGGCCATAGGCATGTTTCTAACATGAGCTGCAGATGTTAACAATATCATTGCATGTGCTGGAGAACTGCCTTGCATTTTGATGCCTAAGAGTGCACAAATTCTGGCTGGAAATTGCCTTCTCTTAGAAGCATTCTTAGCTAAAGCATCTTCTTTGAGTAGAAAAATGTCCAACTGGAAATGCCTTTTCTTGAACGTTAACATTCTGAATTTTAATGTGGGCTGAAAGTGCTGTCTCTACAGGCAATCTATAAAACCATACAGGTTTTAATGACTCTCTCACAAGTGTATGAATGGATACGGTATATGGTACACCTTCCTACACTATGGAAGGAGGATGAAATGATGTAGTCATAGAAAGATTAGAGCAGCCCAAGGGTGGAGAGTGCATCCCTGTTTCTCCATAGCAAGTAGTATACTTTGCTATCATCCTCTCTTTGACCTGCCCTTGAATCTGTGTGGGGAAGTGAGATCAGTTGGCTTTTCTCCCTCTCGCCCTTTTCCCTGAGCTTGCGAGGGATACAGGGACCAGATTCTGTACTGCCATGCTTCCAGTGACATGACCATCAGAAGAAAATGAAAACCCTGCTGGATTAGACTAATGGAAACATCTAACCCAGGATCGTGTTTCCCACAATAACCAAACAATTGTCTCTAGAAATCCCACAGATGGGACATGAAGGCAGTGACCCTCTCCTGCTCTTGCTCTTCAGCATCTTGCATCCAGCCGTGTCTTGGAGGTTGCATGTAGCCATTGTGGCTAGTAGCCATTGAGACTCCTCCATGGATTTATCTCGATCCCTTTTGAAGCCATCTATACCAGTGGCCATTACCGCATCTTGTGGCAGCAACTTTCATAAATTATCTACATGCTGCGAGAAGGCCTAAGAAAAGAGAGGAAAGAGCAGAATAAGGAATCATAGAATAATAGAATCTTGTCAAGGACCCAAGGGTCATCCAGTCCAACCCCCTGCAAGGCAGGAATCTCAGCTAAAGCATCTATGACAGATGGCCATCCAACCTCTGCTTAAAAACCTCCAAGGAAGGAGATTAACATGTATGTGCCATTTGATTGCTTACTGGTGGTTTGGATATAGAAGCCAAGATATACCCTTGGGTTGTTGTTGTTTTTTTAATCATTGAAATCCACCAAAGTTTTCAGAGATTTACAGCATGCTGAACTGATCTGGTACTCATGATACCATGAGTGCCAATGCTTCCACTAGGATTTTGAACCATGATTCAATTTGCAATGCCAATAGGTTCACCTTGTTGGTTCAAGATGTCAAAATTCACTGGCAAAAAGTCAAGTTTGGTTAACGTCATTGTATTGTTTTATAATGTTTGAGTGAATTAGCTCAAGACAATGATTGTTGGGTAAGCAAGAACTGTAACTGGGTAAAACTGGTACTGGGTAGAAGAGAGCACAGGAAATCACTTTCATTTGATATTGATGTGGGGTAGAGGAGGGATTCACCCCTCTTGTATGTTCAGTTGAACACAGTACGCATGTGTCAGTTTTGTGTGTGCCTTCATCTTCAGGGAGATGGTTGTGACAGTTCCCTTTGTAAGCAGGTAAGCAGCAGTGGTTACTGATTCTTTAGACTTTAGAGTTTGCTTTCCCTATAATCTCTAAGCAAACAAGCAACCGTCTTTCTGCTGATCATCTTTGCTCCATGCGGCAAGAGAGTGAGTCTGAAAGAAGGAGTTACAGCCACAAGGCTCTTACTTAGGTGCCTATTCTTTGCTTCTATTATCATGACAACTTCCTTCTTGAAGCTCTGGCCTTGGTCCTGAGAGCAACCACAGATAGTTGGCATTTTAATCCTTCTGGGTCTTGGGAGAAATGGATGGATAAGAAATGTACAGCTCTGTCCTAAGCATTTTTACTCAGAAGTATGTCACACAGAGTTCAATGGGATTTACTCTCAAAGTAATAGTGCATGGAATTGCAGCCTAATATACTTGCTTCTCTTTGGAAAGCTCCTTTTCGATGTAATGGCACAGGTCATAGTCTTGGATTCCCATGAATAGTCCAAGATACCTACATATATTGTTACAGATCTGGAGTACAGAGTGTGTGGGTGCAAGGACACCCATAATTGCTAGAGTCAGTGAACATTAGAAGTTAATAAAGGGGTGGAATTTAGTGGGTTTTTGTAGGATGAAGGGAATATGCCAGATGCTAGCTTTAAAATGCATGCCGAAACAGTTCTCCTGTTCAGGAGATCACTGATAGTGATGGCATTAAGAACACAAGGAGAATTAAGTGCTGGTCCATTAAAGAGCAATTGACCAGGCAGGTGCTGTCCTCCCCCCCAGCTGTGTCTTAGTTAGCAGAAGAAATAGCACAGTTGGGAGAGGGAGGTTACAGGAGGCATGATGTCACACAGGAAAATTGTTTCCTTTTAAAAAACAGGTCTGAAGAAGGGGGGCGAGCAGGCAGAAGGTGAGGTGTTTTTTTTTGGCAAGGTGTTCTGGGAACAAGAAGAAGGAAGTGGGGGAGAGCTCCATTCAATGCTGGCTAGAGGAGGTTACACTGAGAAACCAGAGACCATGACTGACTGCTGATTTGGACCCAAGCTTACTGAAGCTATGGGAGGAGCCATGAGGGACACTCTTGCAGCATAATGTTCTGTGCCCCCTCCAATTTTTAGGTATAAATTTGTGTAAAATAAATCATATTTCTCAAAGACACCAGTCTCCACTGTGCCTCAGTTTCCCAATGGAAACACGACCCTGAGGGTCTGCCTGGAACCCCCCCGGAATCTTGCTACCACTTGGCAAGAAGGAGAAACACACACAGTGGAAATGGTATTAACTATGGACTAAGGCAGAGGCTTTTAAACTGTGGCCGCCAGCCTAGCACCCATAAATCTTCACATAGTCACAGTTGGACCCAAGGGAGTAGTAGCAAAATGTGTCTGGTGCCTTGCTCATTTCTAACACTGCACTTCACTGAACCACAACTGAGAGAACCAAGTTGGTCTTTGGAATGTCCTTTCAGCACTGTTGCTAGGACTTGGGATGTGTCGAGTCCAGCAGCAGGAATCAAATCTAGAACATAAACTTTGTGTCACAAAGCATGATAAGAGTGCTGAATTTTAATACACAGAAGCAGAGCTACAAGGAGGAGGTTTTGTACCCAGGGCAAACCCCTGGATTTCTAGTTTGTTGATGGTGCTATTATGGCAAGACATCAGTTCCATGTCACACGTTCCCTCTATGTGGCTGTGCTATATTTTAGTTAAGGGAGCTGTATTTTAGTTAAGAAAAGGGAATGGTGATTCTATCAGGGAGCTGTCCCATCAAGAAATAGTACCAAAAGCCTCTGCTTTAAGTAGGTTCTAGGTGGCTCCAGTGAAGCCTCCCTTTCATAGTATGGAACATGTTATGTATTCGGTGGTCTGTGTTTGCCTGAGCTGAAGTCTGGACTAAGGATTCTGAGCCCGTGTTTTTATTTGATACATGATATCCAATCACAGAACATTTCAGGATTTGGGCCTCTGCCATTGGCCCTTAAACTCTGAGTCATGATTCGCAGCTTGGAAGTTTAGACAGCCAATCACGTTGGGAGTGGGAGTGGCCCAGGCCTTCAGAAATGTATATAAGCAGTTGCTTTACCCCTGTGTCCAGTTCTGTTAGTTCAATAAAGGTTCTTGCTGTTATCACTGTGTCTTGCCTCGTGGGAACCCACCTATACCTCAGAACACAAATTCCTTTTGACTTCAGCGGGCTCAGATATGGCAAATGAGGAATTGTCCTTGCTGTGGTCATTGCTTCAGGACACAGGCCTTGCAGGCCCCAGACCAGTGTTCACTCACACAGACACCTCAGTGACTTGATCCACTCTACTCCATGTGTTTCTGAGGGAAGGGTAAGCAAGAAAAGAAAGGGACTAGTTCAAAAAGAGAGTGACTAGGGAAGAAAGAGAGAACAGAGCTGGAGATGCATGCAGCACACTTCTGAGTCATCTGGACCTCCTGGCACAGCTTCAGCTGGACAAGCTTATGGGTTGATCCATGGCATGATGTAATCCCCCCAGTCCAGCTCTGATTTTCCCTCTACCCCTCCTCTTGCCTTGGGATGGCCCTGCATCTGGTGCATGTTGGGGGAGCGGGTGTTTTGATTTCCTGCTGAGATATGTGGAGATTTGCTGGCTCTTCCTTAGTAGCTGCTTATGTTTTGTATCACTTCAGTGAAAGGATGCTCTCCAGCCAGGATGCAGAACAGCTGGACATGGCTTGGTCAGGCTTCAAGCCAGCTGCTTGTACAGTGTGCAAACTGTGGTTTCTCCTCTAAAGTACAGATACACAGATAGTCTGTTTCCATCTAATTCCTGCTGGAAGAGGCGTGTGACCTTTTCTTATCTGCCAGTAAGATGGCAATATTCTCCCACATGCACACACATATTGAGAAGGATCCCTGTCCTTGCATCGCCTGGAAAATCTGCACCTTGTGCATGCTTGTGTAGCTCACATCTTCATCTGGACTAGGAGTAAAGGACTGTCAACCTAGAACAGGAGGAGAAACTTTTCTATTGGCAGAGTTGGGGGTGACTAATAATAATAATAATAATACCACCCCACCCATCTGCCTGGGTTTCTCCAGCCACTCTGGGTGGCTTACAGCCTATATAAAACATCAAACATAAAAAACTTCCTGTTATAGGGCTGCCTTCAGATGTCTTCTAAACGTTATGTAGTTCTTTATCTCCTTGACATCTGAAGGGAGGGCGTTCCACAGGGAGGGTGCCAAAACCAAGAAGGCCTTCTCTGTAGAGAATACCAAGAAGGTATTCTCTGAGAGAATAACCAGAGTTTGCACAGAATGACCCTTTTCTTTGGCTTTCCCTGGTATTCTATAAATCAGCAGAGGAATGGTGAGCCTCTTGCCCCACCAGCCAATAGTGAGGGACGGGGTGGTAGTCCCAGAATATACAGTCAGATACAAGCCAACAAGCCCTTAGAAAGGCCTCTTTAAGAATCCTTCTGGCTAAAACATGTTTCTGCTGAACATGAGCCAGGGCCTTTGAGTCATTGCTTTGGTTATACAGCCTGGTCCTTCCATAGCTAGGCCAGAGAGAGTGGGAAGAACCACACCTGTAAGTAAAAGAGCCAGGAATAGTAACGATAATAATAGCAAGTCTGAAACTCCAAAATGTAATCTCAGGAAAATTCAGAAGCAAGTTAGAAGAGATGGGGAGGACATTCTAATGCAGATCTTCCAAGTGTCCACATTTTTCAGGGGCAGTCCTAGATTCACAGAAGCCACCCCAGTTTCTGATTTGATCCTGGAATGTCCCATTTTTCCTTAGGACGTCCCTATTTTCATTGGAGAAATGTTGGTGTGTATGGAGTTATGCGATGTCCCAAGCCAAGGAGATAAGTAGCTATACAACTTTTAGAAGACATCTGAAGGCAGCCCTGTATAGGGAAGGTTTTTTTTAAAAATGTTTAATGTTTTATTATGTTGGAAACTGCCCAGGGTGCCTGCGGCAACCCAGTTGAATGGATGGGGTATTAGTAGTAGTGGTAGTAGTAGTAGTAGTAGTAGTAGTAGTAGTAGTAGTAATAATAATAATAATAATAATAATAATAATAAGTAACACCCCCAGCTGAATAAAAAGTAACACCCCCAGCTGAATATAGGGGATTCTGATCTGAATTCTTTTCTTGTTGAATTTGTTGACAGTAACAGAGCTGGCCAATAAAGCGAGATGAGCGCTGCAACCCCAGAGTCGGTCACGACTGGACCTAATGGTCAGGGGTCCCTTTACCTTTACCTTTAACAGAGCTGGCTACAATAGCTTCCCACCCCATCCCTCTACTGACTGCAGGCTTTCAAAATATTTTTCCTGCTGAACTTCATTTTGGTTGAGCCCACACTCAACAGCAGACCTGCCTGCAGGCTTCAAGCCTTCTTTGGCACAAAGAAGAACCTTCACTTTTCCTGGTTTCTTCACTTCTTATTGTTCAACTTGAGTATGATGGCAAAAAATGTCATTTTTTAAAGCTAAGAGTTAAACGTTAATCACCTCTCTGATTGCAGGGCACAGGCTTTCCATCGGTTACTGGCATCAGGTCAGAATTCTACATTCTACATTCTGAGTGAAAGCGCTTGGAAAACACCCGTTATGCCTGAAGGCATAGAGGTACACCTTCTGCCAACAAGCTCCCAGAGAGCTCCTTGCCTGCCATGGTGCCTAGACATATCACATCACTGAAACCATGAGCAGTCTAGCAGCTGGTGAGATCCTGCCCAGACTGCTAATTACATCACCATCCTGCTGAAAGCAACTCTTTTGTAGTCCTGAAGATTTTTCCAGCTTGGCTTTAAGATGATTTAGATGAAAAGGGATTTTGCATCTGGGGTAATCGTATACAGTAGGTCTTCCTTATCTTGGGACATTTTGAGAAATCAGCACTATCCCTTTCATAAAGAACCAAAGAAAGGTCGCCATCAGTTGTGTCACCTGATCGACTGCAGGGCCCTAGCACCTACACAATGTGGGGAATTGTTCTTGGCTTTGTCTTACAGGTTATTGAAGAATCCCACAGAAGATCACTCAGTATTCTTTCTTATGGATTTAGTATTGGGGATCAGTAAGGAAGAAGCCATTTTGGATCATTTTGACTGGGTGTAGGAACATCCTAAGAGGATGGAAATCAGAATGAAAGCTCACATGGAGTGGCCTCAGAATTAACAGAAAGTTCAGTGTGATAAAAGAATAAGGGCAGAACCTCTGATGCTGGAAGAGAAATTTTGGCAAACTGTACAAAAGGGGGCCCTAGCATTCTTTATCAACATAGGATTCAGCTAGTGGTAAATGAGCAAATAATTATCGTAGTCTGCAAAAAATAGAGCACCATTTTGGGTGGAAGTAGAAGCCTTTGAATTGAGCCACAGTTCTAATGTTAGTGAGGTGATACAACCTGGGTTGGAGCCTATGCTGCTGGCAGTGGTGGTTTAAATTTAGAGCAATAGGACTTGGCTCCAAAATGATGTGATGTTTGGCAGGTTTTAGAAGGAAAAAGAAGAGACCAGAAACAGGTTTTGAGCCATTCCAAGAGAGTTCCATGCCAACTCAGGGGAGTTACCCCTAAGAGCTACTGCCCAGAAGAAATTAGCATGAGCACACAGTATTGTGGAATTTGTATACATAAGTGGCTTCATGTGTGAGAATCTTAAGCTGTACATGTATGATTCCAGCACAGGCGCTTCAAAATCCAAAGGGCCAAATTGCAAGGCCAAAGACAGGCCAGTGGTTGGGCTTCGGAGCAGGCAGGTGGTTCTGGAAGAGGCAGACAAATTTCTAGGTGAGGTTAAGGCAAGTCAGTTTAGCAACTTCTCTTAATGGTAAGCTTATCAGTCTGAGTTCTTAGGATTCTATATGGAAGGTCAGGTGAGTCCTGATTGGCTTGTCAGATCAGCTGATTGGCTTCCTGTTGATTGGACTCAATGACCCCTTTGATGTATTAAACAACACTGCTTCAGAATCGTTTTGGAATATTTTATGCATCCACTGCTAACACGTCCTTTTATATCAATGGATAGCGTACTGTATGCATTGACAACATGTTCCACCAGGTTATATGCCTACTTACTTTTTCTTTTAATACTAAGCATTCCAATTCCACAGCCTTGGCTTGGAATTTTGGAATTAGCATAAAGATTGGCTTGGCTTCTGGAATTAGTACAGGAATTCTTATAGTAAGGCACTGGGATGTGTATTGCAAACTCGGGCCTCCCCTGCGGCAGCCAATCTCCATAACTTTACTTATTCTGCTAGCATTCAGAACTTTGCAGACCCCTCATAGAAGGGTCATCAAATTACAAATTGTAATTTGTTGAGCACTCTGAACTAATTACAATTCTCAGGATTCTTTGGGGGAGACCACATCTGCTAAAGTGCTTTAAATGGGTGGTGTATATGTATCCCAGGAATAAGCCCAGGGCAGGTGTAGGGAACCTTTGGCCCACCAGATGAGCTGAACTACAACTCCCATCATCCTTGGCCATTGGCCATGCTTACTGGGTTTGATGGGAATGGTAGTTCAGCAGCATCTGGAAGGCTAATACTTCCCCACATCTAAGCTAGGGTTAAGGACCATCATGAATACTAACTCTTCCACAGAATTATTGTGAACAGGAATACTAAGCTCCAAAAGTAATCTTAATGGTGGGGGCATATTGTTGCTCCCTTCCCAACTGTGATGATGATATTGAAAAAGAAATTGGGAAAATAGCCAAAGGAGAAGCGTTGACTGATAACAACTAGTCATAGAGCCAACTAGAGGGGAAGTGGTCCTTCGATTATTTTATGTATTATTAAATTGTTAAACTAAATTTAGGCTACTCCCCTAATCCCACTTACCTGGGAATATGCCCCATTGAATGCAATTGGACTTCTGAGGAGACATGGTTAGGATCGCATCAATCTTGAATGATCTCCAGGTGTGATATGGTGGGAAACCTCTTGGGTATTTAGTATATATGGAAGTGGAAAGTTGTTCAAAAAGTCCAAAAGAATCACATTTAATTTCAACAGAGGAAATTTATCAAATAAAGTAAAATAATGAGCAGATCTTTTTAAGGGAATGTAAAAGCGGCGGGGGGGGGGGGGAGAGAGCAGGGTCTAGTCTCTTCAGGAAGCTTGGACGCTATTGAAAACAACTATAATAGAAACTGAGGTAAAATAAATACCACAGACTAGGAAAGGTACGGAGAAACCCAAGAGGATGTCTGCATGGTTAACAGGCAAAGTTGAGCTGTTAAAAGCACAAGATATTTATTTTAAAAGCTGAAGTCCTGCCATATGAAGCAAATAAAAAGAAGCATCTACTCTGGCAAAAACAAATGTAAGTTGAGAATAAGGTAAAAAGAACTTGAGGGGCAGATTGTAACAACTTTAACACAAACACTAAAATTTTATTTGAATATATCAGAAGCAGGAAAATAGCCAGGGAGGACAAAGCAATGAAAGAATCCTCATGGGAGGGGAGAGACAGTAGAAAAGTAACAACTTCTACTTCTTCTTCTTCTTCTTCTTCTTCTTCTTCTTCTTCTTCTTCTTCTTGTTGTTGTTGTTGTTGTTGTTGTTGTTGTTGTTGTTATGCATTGTTTTTACTTCAGAAGGTATTGGACCGATACCACCTAAATCAGATTTTTCTCAGAGAAGACAAAGTCCTCTCTCAAACAGAGGTAAAAGGGGAAGAAATATTTCTAGGCCTAATTACCAAATTTTATACAGTCGCTGGGTAGAATTCAACATCGTGGTAATACGATCGTTCTATCAATGCAAGGATTTCTGCTTGCCAAATGGAACAATCTCCTGTCACCACCCCCTGCATGCTGTGCTCCCGACCCTCCAGCGCAGATTTAGGGAAGGTGTCTGCATACCCCCCCCAGGTGTCCCGATTTTCCAAGGACAATCCTAGAATTACAAAAGCCATCCCAGCTTCTGATTCAATCTCAGCATGTCCCTATTTCCTCTACCAGTGCTGCCACCACCAAGCTTGGGGAGGAAGATGAGCTGGTGCTTGTTCCAAGTGAGTTCTCCAGAACTCTCCATCAGGCAGGATGGTACACAAAAGAAGGAAAGCAAACAAAATGGTGAACCAAAAAGTAGAAAAAATGAGCTGAAAATTATAGCCATGAGGTCTGACTAAAAATTGAGTCTAAGGTCCTGTGCACATTTGAGCATTATTTAGCTGTTAATTCATAATTTCCCCCATTCAAGTAAGACTAGAGGAGTCCATACCTGCACACCTTTGAATGTGTATGTGAAGAACAATTTCCCCATTCATACCAGTAGATGTTCCCTTTTGTGTTTGCACCTTTCTAATCTGTTGATTCTATTATGTTGATTAAGTACTGATAGGCAATGTGTGCAGTTAGCTTTGTGTGTACCTTGTTGTTTTCTTTTTTTAAAAACTCCTTATGGAGGAAGTGCATAAAAGCATACAGTCAGGCAATTTGCTAGTGCTGTTTTCTGGTTTTGTGAAAATCTGAAAGCTCAGAAGGAAAGAAAACACCTTTATTCAGGAGTGTGCTGGAAATAGTTGCAAACCCTGCCAGAAAAGAAATCAAAGCATTGAGGAAAGAGTGGGCATGGAGAGGGGAATAGCAGAAAGTAATGATTGATTCACCCATCCCAAAACACCTCCCAAAAAATAGTCTGCCACCCTGAGTGAAGTGGTTTAGAACCTGATTTACCCCAATTTATTGAATTATCCCAAATTTGTGGGAGGAAATCATTGAGATTGGTGTTGTTTGAAGGTCATGTTATTTCATATGGACTATGCAAATTAAGTAAGACCTCAAATAACTGCAAACACAAATTAAACTGTCTGGGTGGACAAGCCCTAAATCAGAGATTAAAGGTGAAATCCCTCCCAGTAAAGTCCCAGGTGCTGAGATGTCAGGTTATATACTTGGGATTCTGGGATGGATATACAAAACCATAGGTTCCTGGGCTGGCAGGGAGCAGGAGTAAATAGAAATGTGGCAGGCTTTAATTTTAGCAAGGGGTTACGGTAATTTTGGAAGATACACTGGGTAAAAAAAAGTCAGTTAAACCCAAATACAGCAGTATTACCCAGTGGTTGCAATCCTCAGACCTGCCAAGCTGTTTTTCTTTGTATAATTTGAGAGTGTCAACAAATGCACAGATAGGAGTGCTTTGGTAATATAGGTTTGAACTGAAGACTCCTGAGCAAACATAGCTGCTAAACAGCAGGAAGCAGAGAGTACAAATAAACTGACAGTTCTCACAATGGGGAGGTGTAGGCAGCTGGGCCCACCAAGTGTCTGTACTGGACCAGTGATATATTTAAAATATTCATAGACCAGATAGTCTATGGTGAGCAGGGAGAAAAATCTAGTTTGTGGAGTGTTACAAATAATTCAGCATGGTTGGTGAACACCCAAGCAAACTGTCAAGAGCTTTCAAAAGACTTCTCCAAATCTGAATGGGCAAGGGGGCAAGTGATACATTTTGAGAGACAAACCTCCCCTCCTGAGCTGAACATATACGTTGATAGGATGTGAACTCACTGTGACTATCCAGGAAAGAGATATTGTGACCAGGGGGGATAGTGCAATGTGAACATAAATCAAATGTGCAGCAGCTGTGAAAATGGCATTATATTTAATGTTAGGGATGATTAAGAAAGGCAGGTCTTCTACTACCGAGCTAAAGCCCTTCACCTATCCAGCTGGTCTGTATTTGACTCAAGATGTTGGACTAAATGAATCTTTTGTGGACTCCTGCTCAAACCAAACTACAAGGATTGGGTGTAGTTTAGCCCCCTGGAATACTAAAATAGACAACTATAGATAATTAATGATGCAACCCTATACCAATCTACCAGGGCTAGGTGCCTCTGAACATGTATAGAATGGTGCTCTGTGTTCTTATGGTAGTTACCAGATTTTTTAAAATGAATCCAGGGACACTTTTTAACTTCAATTGATTTTGTATGAGGACTGATTTGTCAATCCGGGGACTGTCCCCAGGAAACGGGGACGTCTGGTAACCTTATTATGGCATCAGAAATGCCAATGATGAATTAGATCCATACTATATCTGTATCCCGTTTTCAATCATTCTCAACTCGGTCTTTCTTCTAATGCCTGTCAACTGGTACTGTCAAATGGGAGGGGATTGCTTAACCTTCAGCAACAGAAAATAATGAAATACATTTTGTACAGATGTTCTGTTATTTGTGTATATCAAGTTTTGTGGCTCATTCTGAATTATTGGCCATAGATACTTGTGGCAAGCCATGTGCACAGACATTCACTGCCATTAAAAAAACAACAACGCTTAAATCTGTGGTTTTATAATAAGGAAAATGCTGTAACATTCCTCTAGTTATTCACTTGTGGTCCAAATTGAAAACAATTCTTGGAACTGATCACAAACCTTGGGCACAATGCCAGCAAAGGAGCTTTCCCCCCCTCCAATAGTATTTGGTATCAGTTTCCCAGCCTGTCCCCTCCCCCAACTAGAACTTGTTCAAGTCTGCAGATAGATATTTTAACCTCCTAGCCACCCAAAGTGGTCACAGAAATGGTGCTACCTATCAAGGTGAGCATTGCTATCATAAGTAACTATCTGTCTCAGTATGTACCTATCTGCATATTTAAGATATCAGTGGAAGGTCTCCTGTAGTTGCCCCCACCATCTGAGGGGAGGCTGGTGGCTACAAGAGAGAGGCCCTTCTTCTACATCTATGCCTACAAATCAGGTTTGGGGAACCTGTGGCCCTCCAGATGTTGTTGGACTTCAGTTCCCATCAACATTGGCCATTGGTCATCCTGGCAGGGGCTGATGGAAGATGGAATCAAATGATATATGGAGGGCTACAGCGTCCCCATCCCTGATTTATATGTAGAAATGTAGAATTAGACATAATTAATTTACTTGGAACTACATCTCACCATAATGGGGAAGACAGTGACCAGATGAGCGGTCTTCTCACTCCGTCAGATGCCAATTTCAGTTTCTCTGTTCTCCTTTCTTATGGGTCTTTATGTTTAAATGGGATGTCAATTCTTATTTGGCCCCACTGGCTTGTAGTGCAACGCTCACCCCCTCGCAAATTCAAATGTCCCCGTGAACCCTGAAGTCCTTCCGAGTATTCTGCTTTCTGTGCTTCAGACTTTGAAAGGTTCATCCTCAGCAGA
Source organism: Podarcis vaucheri (assembly GCF_965113315.1). Taxonomy (NCBI): domain Eukaryota; kingdom Metazoa; phylum Chordata; class Lepidosauria; order Squamata; family Lacertidae; genus Podarcis; species Podarcis vaucheri. Next base: position 52,957,492 of record NC_138759.1, on the reverse strand, counting down.
GCCTGACTATTCTTTGAAGTTTGGCCTCCTTCAATATAATCTCTTCCTAGCTATAAAAGTACTTCCAATGTTTGGAAGCCTGTCCAAAGGCCAGTTGCAGTTAGAGAAACTTGCAGAGCAAGACAGATTACAAGGCTGTGGTAGAATTAAGTCCTGCCAGGGCTATACTAGCAGGTATGGTTTCTGTACCTGTATGAAGACGTGAATTCCCATTGAGGGAAATGAGTGCTAAGATCTGGAGGCAGTTTCCGTACATTTTGTTTTTATGAGCGAAGCAAAGCAAACAACAACGAAAACCCATCCACACATAAAGGTTAAAAAAAGTTATTGGGGTCTTTCAGCATTCCTTCCCCATGAATGATAGGGATTAAAATGTTGTGCTTCTTTTTCATGACTTGGTTATTCTGGCCACAACCTTTTGATGTGGTTTATGTTGTGTGTCTGTGTGATCTTGACATCATTATGAATCCTGTCAGTTTCTTTTTCCAGTGTGGACACAGGCTAGTCTTTGTCTACCACAGATAGAGCTGGAAAACCCAAATGAGCTGTTTCTTTGGTCTCTAAGGGCCAAACTGTATGTTATCTGCTCAAAATGTGTGTAACTAGATCCTGACATAAATGTCTTTTCTTTTTTTAAGCTTGGAAAGTTGCTTTGAGAGGGGCCTATTGAGAAGTAGTGGTGGAAAACAACCTCTTTCCTCTCTGCCACTTCCCTTATCCAAATTGCCCACTTTCCCAGTGAATCTGAGAGGATATGAAGCAAGGAAAAGCTTAGCCCTATTTATCTGTTCTCAGTGAACCCCTCAAAAAGTGGGCTTTCAAGGACTGTCAGTTTGTTTGCCTCTAACATGAGCTTGGTCCTTAGCATTCAGAACTACTCAAAAAATCTTCTAGTCCACAACCGCTACCTGAAGATTCAAGTCACAACCATCAGTCAGAGACATAAAATAATTCCTTTTTATCGTTAAACCTATACCTCAGGTTATATGAAGAAAGGATTACAGATTTTCTTCTGGGATCAATATAGTGGTTTACAGTTTTGTAAACTGTGCTCCTCAAATGAGTATTTTATATTTTGAGATAGTTTATGGCAGGGCTTTTTTTTTCAGTTGGAACTCCCTGGAACTCAGTTCTGACACCTCCTAGGTTGGGGGCCATTGCCATTCCAAGAGAATGAGGGAGGTGTTCATGGTGAGTTCCGAGACTTCTTTTTTCCGAAAAATAGCACTGGTTTAGGGACAACATCAGAACTCAGCTCTGGCAACATTATGGGCTTCAGAGTGTTGCTGCAGAGCCAGATTACACATTATTTAATAATAGCCCTAGAAGGTAGTGGCATTATCTAACAGCTGTAACGGGTTCCTGAGTTCTCTACTACTGTATTTGCTCCCTATTTCTCAGGTTCAGGAGCTTATGTAGACTTGACTTCCTTAGGGACAATTGCGGGGAACATAGTATTCCTTTGTTTTGGTAATATCTGGGCTTATTTACACAAACAGAAGTCAAACTTAGGTGAAGGCATATCACACAATATCCTTCCCATAAGCCAGAGCTTACCCAACTGTGTGTCACGACACGTTAGGGTGTCGGCTGCAGTGTGTATGTGTGTCGCTCGAACGCTCCCCACACTCCTCCCAGGGCTGGAAAGAGGCCAGTCTAAACTCCGGTTTGCTAGTAAAACAGAATTACTGTGTCACGAAATTATGCATGTCCAAAAAGTGTGTCGTCAACTTGAAAAGTTTGGAAAGCTCTTACTATAAGCAGACAGTAGATGCCCTGCTGCATGTCAGATCCCAGAGGTGCACCCCAATATACTTTTAGCCACAAGCCACTGTCTTTCCACCTAATGCTAAACTAATACAGTCTCTTATGCCCCACCCCTTTTCTGCGAGGTAGGGGAGTGAGGAGCCATCTTCCTAGCTGAAGGCTTTCCTGTTCTAGGGATGGTCAATAAACCATCTCTCTAACAATTAGTTTCTATAAAGAGATATCTCCGCCACCCATGCTTGGCATTCACCTTTAATTTCTTAACAGAAAGTGTGGCTGTAACAACACAAGCACTGACCATTAAGGGAGCACTAATATCCTGGCCATTTAACAATCTGGTCTAACTCCTAGATTCATTCACAGCAGTCAGACAGTAAACTCACAGCGTGACGACTGACAGGGGCAGGCCAAGGAAGACATGATAGGAAGGGTAATGATGCATGCAAGGCAGAAGTGAGGAACCCCTGGCTAAGGAGCACACAATCCATCAGCTCCCAGTTGGCCTGAGAGGACTCTGTCACTCGTATGTTTTTATTTAATTTATTTGTTCCCGTGTTTTAAATTTTGAAACCACCTTGGGTGCCTTGGCGGTATACAAATCTGATATATTGATGCAGATGAATCAACTGAGTCTAGAAGTTTAAGCCTTTGCTCTCTGTCCAAGAACATACATATTCCAAAGCAAAAGCCAGAGAATTATAAATATTTGGTACAACCCCAAGAAAGAAATCTCAGTTGGCTTTCTCTGTGACAACCGCAGCATGGGTTCTCTGATACACATTGAAGTACAAGAACTGCATGCATTGAGGTTTCAGAGTCAGAGAGAAGCGCAACATTGTCACATGCATCTAATATGAAATTTCTTCAAAAAGGAAGGGCTTGAAGTAAATTTACAGGGAATTCCCTGACAGTCTTTAGTTTATTACAGTTTAGTTGGTCACACTTAACAGAACCCAGCTGTGTTTCCAACAGAATTAGCCAGTCCTCTCTATTAACTACTTTGCTATAGCAACAAGCCCTTCTAGATACTGAGATGATTTGTAATTCTTTCAGAGAAAGAAACAAATAGCCAGGATGAACCTTTAAGGGATCTGAGAAATTGAGAATTCCTTTTAAAAGTTTATGGGATTAAATATGGCATTTTGCTGCATGTTGACTTTTTTGCATAGACTCCCCACCCCTCCCAGCAGATGTGACCATTTTTACCCAGTACTGGAGAGGCTCAGAGGTAGAAAATCTGACAGCTGAGCTAGCTGCAAACAAGTACTTGTTAGGGAGCCCCAAGAGAATTGCTGCTTCAGCAACAGCCTGGCTCATACTGAGGCTCCACCCTTTCTGGCTCTCAGCCAGGCCTTGATCCACAAGCACCTACACAGGCCACCCCCCACCCTAAGTAGTCACACACCGGGGGGGGGGGAGTCTCGTGTTGCCCTTTTCAGGAGATATGGGAAAAGAGCTTCTTTTGGACTTGCCCACCCTCCTTCACTTCTTTATCTGTGGCTGGTCTGCCAGTACAGGTGTGTCCTGAGTCCTGGTGCTGTACTAGTGGGGTTTTTATGCTGGTGCTAGCTTCACCTTATGAAGATGCAGTGAATCTAGATGACTAGAATCAGATCGGAAGTCCAAAGGTATTGTTTAGACCAGCAGTACTATTCCCTTTTGGTTGCATGGCCATTTATGCATGCTTGCACAAATTAGTGCATTTGGGAGTCTTTTTTTTTTTTTTTACTGTTTTCCTCCTGCTGCAGACCAAATGCTTCTGGGGCAGTGCAGGTAGTGGTAGACCACCCTCAGTGTGATTTTTTTTTTAACAGATTACTCCCAATGCATAAAACAATTACCCTAATATAGTATTGTTGCTGGTTGAAATCTTAGAGCTTGCATTACCAAAGAGTAAGTGATTTATGGATTGCAGCCTAGCCCTCTGACTCTTAAGCATTTCCAGGCTCATACTATCACAATGCAAATGTGAAACTTGTGCACCCCCACACTAAGCATTTTTTGTTGTTGGTGGAGCAAGTCAGATTTGGACCAGGAGAGTGATTTTTGCAAACATGTCCTTAAGCAAAAGAAATGGAATGTGACTTGGAAAAGCCAGGCTTAGACTACTTGCTAATTATTATGAACTGGCCAGCCGACAACCTTTTCAGAAGTACAATCTCATGGGCCTGGAGGAGAGTTTGGAATTGCTCAAGAGAGATTTCCAACATCTTGTTAGCTGATTAGCAGATCCACATTAGCCGTGTGGCTTGGTTCCCACTCCCACACATGTTGCATGACTCAAAGGGGGCAGACTGATGGGCCTTGGGGAGGCCAAGGTCCTCCAGTAGGAAAAGAAGTAGTGTGTGTGTGTTTGGCATAAATACAACATTCGCCAATGACAACTTTCCAGCAGATCCCTGAATCCAGGGTGTATATGGAATTGTTACTAGTCTACTGCCTCCATCCAACACCCAAGGATCTCCTGAATTCACTGCTTTCCTGTTTCTCTGTAATGAAATTTGAACCACATGGCGGGAGGGGGAAGCATACAGGAGTCTGGATAATTTTTATCTAGCAACCATCTCCTGCCATAGCTACACCATGAGAATGCAGGGAGGAACTGCATGACCCACCCATTCAGAGCACACACGCGCACGAAATCAAGCTTTTAGTCTTCCTAGCTTGGGTAGTTTGCATCCCTGCTTCATGGGGCCCACCTCGCAGTATGCCCACCAATTTCACTCACTCCTGTGTTCCATGGCACAAAGGATGCAGCTTCTCCTTTGACAGCAAGATTAACAGCACTCAGGGTCAAATGATACTAATACGTGTGTGTATGTGTGGATGGATAGATAGATAGATAGATAGATAGATAGATGATAGATAGATAGATAGATAGATAGATAGATAGATAGATAGATAGATAGATAGATAGATAGACCAGACTTCAGTCTCGATATCTGCAGAAACGAATGGCCCTGGTAATAGCAGTCACACACTGCAGGCAGGAGGTGCAACTCAATGGCTCCCCAGCGCCTCTCGCTTTATGGCTCGACTTCCAGAAGCAGGATCTCGCGCATCCTGGAGATTTCGGGGTTGTGCAAGGGAGCTTTCATCCCAGGCAACCTCGCCGGGGCTCCTACCTCAGCCCTGACAAACCGCACGCGGAGCGACTGCTCCATTCTAGCCCTGCACTCCTCTTGATCTGCTCACCGAAAAGGCTTCTCCGTTGGCAGGCTCTTCCCATTGGCCCTAGGTCTCTAGGAGCTGTCCAATAGGCTGATAGGTTTCTTATTGTTTCTTCAGAAGGCCTCTTTTGGGAGCAGGTTAACCCTTTGCAGGCGTTTCGATTGGCTGACTTCTCAGGGAGTTCACTTCTTCCGTTTTGTTTTCTCCGGCTGACCCCACACCCCTCTGGCATTCTCCCCTAGTTTTCCTTTCGCTCCACTGTGCGTTATTTCCTTTGGATCCTTGCAGCAGCTACATCCATATACTGTCTAGACACAAATAAAATCAAAGCAGCCCCCTCCCCTCAAGAAACATATCATCCAGAACAAACCGTTCCCCACTTCTTTTAAATGCTTGCAAGGGATCTTTCCTCCCCCATTTTATATTCTCTCTCTTCCTTCTCTCTTCCAATGTTCATATATCACTCAAGGCATGGGGAGCCCCTGTTACACCCCCGCCCCCAATTCAGATAGAAAGTGGATTCTCAAGTTTACACTCATATTTCAAATTAAGTAAGGTTAATTAAAGTGCATGACTTTACCCAAAGAATCCTGGGAACTGAAGTTTTGTTAAAAGTGCTAGGAATTGTAGCTCTGTGATGGGTAAACTACAGTTCCCAAAATTCTTTGGTAGGAAGCCATATGCTTTCAATTTATGGTGTGCACAGCCTAACCTGGAATTCTTTGTCACAGCTGGTTCTGTTCTAACAAAGACCAAAGCTATCATGCTTGTGAATCACCTTCGGAGGCACCTCTCACTGAGTACAGAGGGGCCATATTTAGACTGTTATACTGTCTTTTGCTTATGTTACTGCACATAGCCCTTTTCGGGTGCCACAAACACATGGGAAGGAAAGGGAAGGGGAAGCCTGTGTGAGCCAACTTCCTCCTGATTTCTTAACCTTCCCCATTATGTGGTGAGAGCCCCTCTGTCTGCACAGTTGCTACATGTGGGTGGGTGCTCTTTCAGATTTGATCACCCAAACCCCACTCTTTCCCTCTGCACATGCCTATGATGTCTGAAGAGGTTTACTGATCTTTCCATACATATACAGTACAGTGGTACCTTGGGTTACAGACGCTTCAGCTTACAGACCCTGCTAACCCAGAAATAGTACCTCGGGTTAAGAACTTTGCTTCAGGATGAGAACAGAAATTGCGTGGCGGCAGCAGGAGGCCCCATTAGCTAAAGTGGTACCTCAGATTAAGAACATTTTCAGGTTAAGAACGGACCTCCAGAACGAATTAAGTTCTTAACCCGAGGTACTACTGTAGTACATGATGGACTATTAAATATAGTTTATTCTATAGTCATTGTCTTTTCCCATCTAGAATGTGGAGAAAGATGTGTTGGCACATTCATCTCCTCCTCCCGCTTCTGCGCAGCAAAGTCTGCTGGCAGTTCTGCATCTGGCAGTGGTGGGATTGCTGGTAGTAAGAGTGGCTTTTCCCCAGACTAACATAAGGACAGTTCACCTATTTGACTTTGCTCAGTAGGATAAAGCTTGCATCATGCAAACCATTGTGCCATAATTAATTTAGATACTCTTAGGTAGCTGGATATTAGAAAAACCACTAACATTCAAGGATGGTTCGCACTTACAATTGATCTTTGTGAATCTGTCACTTAATCTTAAATGTAAACAAGGCCACTTTGGGCTGGCAGTTGACTCGTCACCTGAAATCTAGCACATTTTCAAAGAGCGCCGGCATGAATGATTAAAGTGTTCCTGTTGTGATACATCTGATGTCCTGCTCAGTCCTGTTGGCTGCAGGATTTGGGAGCCTCTGGGTAAGTGCCCCATGCCAAGTATTCCACTATCACTGACCCTTCACTGACCTTTGTCACAGTTTGATTTGTATGGCCATCAAGATGGAGAAGGGAACACAAGCCAAGGCTGATGCTTGCCCCTCTCCCACCATTTCTGGCTTGTTCAGAGAGGTCAGGTGAAAGGAGAAGGACAGCAAGGAGCAGAGGCGGACAGGCTGAGAGGTTCCAGGGTTTGGCACTGGGCCTCCTTGCTGAGATGGGGACCCTGGCAAGTACCTGAGAATGCTGGCTCCTGATTCTGCTGCAATGCTCAAACTGTTTTTCAGGAGTTTTTTTGTGTACCTGTGACACCCGTTGCGGCCCTTGTGGGACCCAGCATTAGAAACTATAGAACCATTGCTTTGGCAAAGATCCTTTGCTGGAAGGAGGTTTGCACTAAAATGAATATGAGGCTTCATTGCGGTGTCTTTAAATGGACGGCGACGAGAGCCAAAGAGAACGCATATTTTACATATCACCTTCCACTGTTAGATCTGAAAATTATTAACACATAGGAAGAAAATACTCCTCACTACTGTCTCATGAATATTTTTCTTCTCTGTTGGTTTTGATTATGTAAAAGTGCCCCCTTGTCCCGCCCTTCATTTTTGCTGCTGGCAGAAAAGCAGGAATGTCAACCCCGGAGCCTTTTAGAAACTCAAGGATTCCAGAACTCAAGGAACTGGGCAGGATTCTTTTTTACAACTTTCCTGCAGAAGCAATATAAAAGAAAAAGAGTCTAGACTATTGTAAAGCATTTCCCCTCAGCCAGATCTGTATTTAGAGTATAGGTCATATTCACACCATACATTTCAGGCACTCTTATACCACTTTAACAGTCATGGAATCCCTCAAGGAATCCTGGAAACTGTAGTGCGATAAGGGTGCTGGGAATTGTAGCTCTGTTATGGGTCTTCTAACTGCATTCAGCACTCCTAATAAATGAAACTTCACAAGATACTTTGGGGGGAGCCATGACTGTTAAAATGGCAATAAGAGTGCTGGAAATGTACTGTGTGCATTCAGATATTGACCGGGCATCAGTAACTCTCTGAATAGGCCACAGCTGAGCAGTAGCGTTAGCCTCCTGATAAAGGCAAATGTGCTTTGGGCTGCAATCTTACGCCTGCTGACATGAAAGTAACTCATATTAAGCAGAGAAGAACTTACTTCTGGGTAAGTATGCGCAGGATTGTGTGCTGTCAAGGTTTGTTTAAAAGTGATGGGTGGAATTTGCAAAGGGGGATAGACTTCATTTATTGCAGGGGTCAGCAGGGCAGTTTGGTTATTTTAGATATTTTGCAACCGGAAGCAAAGGTAAATATGGCAACTCAAATCTCCATTCCACCGACAGAAGTTGAGTAGACTGGGAGCTGAATTTTGCGTCAAACTAGAGTTGCCATACGTCCGGAATTTCCTGGACACTGACAGGGATCTGGCCATTGGAAACAGTGTCCGGGCAGAAATAGCTTTAATGTTCATGAAAATCCAGACATAAGGGAACCCATGTCGGAAGTTTAGATTTTTGCGAATTTCTTAAAAATAGCTCAATAACTTCTTAGCTTCAAGAAAGAAAGAAAATACTCAACAACTTTTGTGTCCACAGCTCAAGGGAGCAGGCTAGCTGTGGGGATGCAGGGCACTTTGCATGACACATACCGCTTTCTTCTCCCTACACCTGGCAGCTGCTCTCAGCAGCTGCTGCCTGAGGTGGTTGCCTCACTCTGCCTAACAGTAGGACTGGTCATAAGGATTTTTATCTTTAAAATGACATTTCTGCTGGTATATACTCATTTGACTTGTTCATTATATTTTTATCTCCTATAAAATATAAGGAACCTAGAGTGGCTTGCAGAGTTCTCCTCACAACTCACAGATTCAGAAAAAAGCTTAGGGCAAAAATCGTTGTTAAAATATAATTTTTGCAACAGCTGAATATATATACTTCTTTCACATTCTGTATTTTCCATGCCACTGAAGGGTTTCAGGCACCCAACTTTGGATAACATCATTTCATTTTAGTAGAAAGAAAGCCTGCATATAATTCTACCAGACAGTCTTCAAGGGGTAATCATATTAGCAATGGAGGATAATTTTGCCCTGTGTTTTAAAGTGTGCCAACCAAATTAGCAGTTCCCAGACTTCTATGCAGATTGCTAACTGCATTCCAAATTTTTTGCTTGCCAAAAAATCACATTTCAAGGGGAAGGGCATGCAAAATCATTTCTTTTGGAGAAAATGTGCACAAAATGCATATTTTGGGGGAAGGTGCATAGAAAAAATGCAAAAAAAAAAAAACTGCATAGAGAAATTTCTAATTTTGTTCCCCTTTGGTTTTTACAATCCATGACAACAGGAAACAATCGACTTATGGAGACACTGACAGGGAATGAGAAAAAGCTGATCCAGCCCCCCCTGGGCTGTATATACCATCAGTTGCATTCTGTTCATCAGCTATCTGGCAATCATGCTCTTAGCAAAATAAACATTCATGCTTCACTTACCCAATAAGAAAAAGGTCATATGTTAAGTCTCTTTGAACTTGCAGCCCCAGTTGTGGATTGCAAGTGACATGTGTAGCAGTGAACAATCCACAGGCCTGGAAAATATCATTCAGGACCAAAGTGTATGAGGTTACACTTTGTGATCCATAACCTTCAACTGCATCTTTTTAAACAGGAATGTAGTCTGTTTTCCTTATAAGTGTTTTTCAGTGATGGTTGCTTAATTTGCCCTTATGCATGAGAATTTAGTGTGAAGTACACACAGTGGGTTTGCATCCAATCCGGCACCAGCTCAAGGAAGCTCACTTGGTGCTCTCGTTGGACATAGTTTGTATCATAACACTAAATACCTTGTTCACATATGTAAAAGGGAAATACCTACTTTATTTTCTCAGGGCTGTTTCACAGTCTCATGTCTGCTTGAAGAAGCTAAACTATGCTTTGTCATGATGTCATCCGTTGGTTTGTGATTAGGCAGGAAGTGCAGAAATCATAGCTTGAAATGAGTTTGCAGATTGTGGTTTGTCTAACGGTGAGTAGGGTGTCTCAACTGATGGTTCCAGTAGTTTCAGCTATCACACCACCTCGGGAAGCTGGTCTTCATGTAGTGGGGAGTAAATTTATGATACTGAGTGCTGAGAGGATAGAAAATAGAAGCAGCTCTAAAACCATGGCTTGCTTTTTGTAGCTTTGGAAGCTCAGGTAGTAGTTTGGGTCCTAAACGATGGTTAGCACAAGCCATGGTTTCACATGAACTCAGAATTAAGTCATCATAAGAGTCAAATTACTGGGTCTGTGTGGAGCCTGCTCTACCATTAGGCAGAACAAGGTCACCATCTCATGCAGGAGATGCTGGGGGAGAGCAGTGGCAACTCTCTGGCTCCTCCTTCTGAACCTCCAGCCGTTTCCTTCTGTTATAAGACAGAGCTGTGTATGCCATATGAGCTGACCCAGCTCCCCTAGACTTGGTGTCTCAGATGCAGTGGAAGGTGCCATCTTGTCACTTAGTGTTGAGGCAAGTTCAGCTGCCATTCCACTCAGCCTCTGTCCATGAAATGAGGAGGGTGCGCCATCTTGTCCTTCATCTCAGGCAGCAAAATATATTGGGCTGACTCTGGGTCCCTTGGCATGTGTACTTGTTTTCAGTCATGTGATCTCAAAAAGGCAGGTTTGTCTATCTGATTCATGCTAAAAACACGTGTGAAGTAGCCATTGGATGGCGGAAAGCATGGACGTCCTAAAGTGAAATATTCATGGGCTAAGAACAAAGAGAGGACAGGAAGGGTAGAAATGTGGGAACAGGCTTGCAGTAATCGTGAGGATCAGGTCGGAGGTGTGTTAACCAGGTTGCAAGACCCACATGCTGCCTGTTTCTTGTTAACACTGTCAGCCTGTCAGTTTCACAAGCACTAACATTCACCGCAATTTTTTATTAAGGGAGCAAAGAATGGATGGAGGCATTCAGCTTCTTCTTTTTTGGAGTGTAAAAGAAACCTCAGCTGTGAAGCTGGCGTGTAGGGTGAGGGGGTGCTCATTCCTTATTGAAAGCAGAGAAGGGAAATGCAGATGTCACAGCTGGAATTGGAGATTTATCTTGGCAGGCAGAGAAGGAAAAATATATATTTATTTAATAATAAAAAGTAAAAGAGAAAACTTAGAAGAATCCCCTCCTGGTTTGGCACAGTTGGCCAGCATGAGGAGAACCTCTGGTTTTCAAGCAGCCTTCGTCTCCTGGATTTGGGCTTTAGTCCAGTGGGATTGGCCTTTTGCTGGCTTCTTTTTGGAGTGAGTTTTAGTGTAGAAAGGTCAGGATGGGGAGAACTTATTTGAATCTGAAGCAGTGGGGGTGAGACTCTTTCCTGGATTTTTTCCCTTTAAGGTGAAAAAACGGTACAACCCTGAGGGGAAAAAATGAAGAATTCGGGTTTCTCAAAGGAAAGGGGTAGCCCAAGCAACAGAGATGAGTTCACATTTGTATATTTTCAGCTTAACTCAGGGGCGGCCAAAGTGGGACCTTTCTCAAGTTGTTGGACTCCAACTCCCAGCAGCCCCAGCCAGCACAGCCTGCAGTCAAGGATGCTGGGAGTTGTAGGCTGCATAAACACCATGTTTAAAGCACATTCCTCCATCCCAAGAATTTGGAGAACTGTAGGGTACCGTTCACAAGTCACCTATTCCCACTGCCCTTAACAAATTACAGTTCGGGGGTGGGGGTGGGCTTTAAAGGTATGGGGTGTGTGCTGCTATAGTTCACCCACATCTGAAAGGCACAAAGCAAACACTCCTGGCTTAATCTCTGAGACAAACTTTTATGCTCAGGAGGCAAAGGAGGAGAACCAGACCAAGACATTTTGCTCCCTGAGGCAAAGGACAAGATAGCACCATCACCACCCTTGCACTGCTTCCGTGTACGGAAGCTGACTGGGCTGTAAGCTGAATTTTACTTCAACTCTGGCAGTGGGTTAGTACCACTTGAGGGTGGTTGAGGTGATGCATGGCAGGCACATACAGCTCTGACATCCAGCGGAGGGAAATGGCTCATGAGGAACTGCCATAGGGGTGGGGTAGGGCTGTTGCTTCTGCCCCCGTCACCTGCTGCTTGAGGTGCTTGCCTCACTCTGCCTCATGGTAAGGCCAGCCCTGCAATGGAGATTCACAAAGGCTTGGGCCGTGTCACTCAGGCAGCCTCAGCTCATCTTGTGGCGATGAGAACATGTGGTGGAAATATGTTTGGAAGACTCGGCCTATCATGCGTCTGTCACTGGGAGAGTGTCGTACCGCAGCCAATGACTGACAGCTTCACATGCTTGCTTCAGGAATGAGACGGCTTAAGCAGGAGCAGATTTTACAAAGTTAAAAGATTGCCTGCATTTGGAGAACGATGCCCAAATATGAGATCAGGAGGTATATCTTCCCCTATCTCCAAGCTCATGGGAAAGAGCGGAGCAGTTAAGAGCAGCCTGGAACTTTGGCTTGTGTCAGGGAATCGGCGCAGCCCCACTATGGGTCTCAGTGAACCTTGGCTGCCCCCATCCTGACTGTTCATTGGTAACGCTTTGGAAACACATCTTGTGCTATTTCTTGGCTGTGAAATATGAGGGGTGGGGGAGGGGAGGGGAGGGGAGGGGAGGAGAGGAGAGAAGAGGAGAGGAGAGGAGGGGGAGAGAGAGAGAACACAAACACAGGGGTGAAAGAGAGAAGCAGATAATGGAGCACTAAATATGGACTTGGTGCTTTTAACTTCAGACCACATTGGGAAGCAGCTTTCCCTACAAAATGATGTTGGTCCCATTCCCAACTGGCTTGCCTCAAACTGGTGACTTTGCCTGAAGGCAAGTTCACAGAAGCCACAGGGAGGTTCACTCTTTCCACTTGATGCTTGCTGCAAAAGCTGTCTTCATTCGCTTTTAGATCACTCAGTGAACAGTTTGTAAGGGTGTTTATATGGTTTTGAAAACAAGCTAGAATCTGGATCTGGAGGAGGCTGCAGAACTTCAGCCCAAGATCTACATGAGTGTCTGCCTTAAGCCCTCTTCCTAGTTATATTAATTCATTCCATGGTTTTCCTAAGCGCAAAAGAGAACTGGCAAAAGTCTTTAAGCAGGGATGTGGGATCTGTGACCCTCCAGACATTGTTGGACTCCAGCTTCCACTGGCCCCTCCAAGCATGGCCCATGGTCAAGGATGATGGGAGCACATCTTGAGAGCACCAGGTTCCCCACCCCTTTCTTAAAGGCTTTACGTAATCCACAATGTTCTCCATTATGCTATATTGGACTCCAGTCAGTGCTTGATTGATGTTATCTCTGCAGCACACCCTAGATGACATAAAGTGATTATTTCATGAAGCATTTAGTCACAGGTTATATAGGAAGAGAGAGCTTCTCAGTTTAGTCTCCTGACACTCACATAAGAAGCAATCGTGGCAGAGCCACTAGGATACAACACAAACAAATGTAACTTCCTTCTTTGAAAGAAGATATATATCCCATCCAGTATCATTTATATTTAATCTGGAAACTTTCTTGTAGGAACTGAAATATATAGTAGGAAACACTGCTGAACACCTTCCGTAAAAGGGAAGTCTAAATTATTTGGGGCTTTTTAGTTTAGGAAAACATCACAACTAAGAGCAATGCTGTGATGGCAGAGGTTTCTGTTGAGAAGATACATGTGCTGGGCTTTGCTAGATCGATGATCTGGCACTGTACTACCTAATCTACACACAGGCAGAAGATTACATTGGTGGCTTCCCTATGGGAGGTATTTGGTGTATACCCTCAAAATTGAGGTTTTGGGAGGCGGGGAGGAGAGGGTGGGACAAGGCTCACCTGGCCAAGTGTCTGCTGGATCCCATGCCCCAGAAGTGCTGGAAAAAACAGGATGTCCCATTCTTTTCCTGCAAGAGCACGGTGGCCATTTTGGGCGTCATGATCTCTTGCAATTTTGCACCAATCTCACCCTGAAGAAAGTGTTCTTTTAGGGGCTGCAGTCTCACATGGTTCCCCAAAACTTGTCTTTTTGGCACTGTGAGAGCGCAGCCCTGCAAAAGGGGGGCCTTTTGTGTTCTGTGAGCTCGCACTGGTCACGTAACTTGTGTAGGAGCATGGATGAGAAGACAAGCATCCCCGGTTTGGGGATTCAATATGTTGGAGTGCACAGGATCCTAAGCCAGTCTAGCTAGCTGCAACAGACCTAATCCAGGTCTCTGCTGCTGCTGCTGGCTGGAGCTAGTGCAACAGAAATTCATGGTTTCCCTGCCCTTTCATCTCCCTCACTGGCTGGTGCAAGTGGCAGAATTCCGGATGTGGCATTGGTGCTGCTTTTTGCTCCATCCATCCCCATTGCTGCCTGCCAGGGGTTTGGGAAGGACATGGGGGAGGTTTTTAACATTTTGTATGGTATGAAGAGGGAGAGGCGCTTTTTGCCTCCTCCCTATACTAGAACTTGATGGTATAGAGTGAAATTCAGAACAGACAAAAAGTACTTCTTCATACAACACATAATTAATTTATGGAAATCAGTGGCACAAGATGTGGAGATGGCCACCAGCTTGGATGGCTTTAAAAAGGGGTCGTGGACAGGTCACAGTGTTTTTGTATGGAAGTGCAAACCCCAGCCACCAAACATGGTCCTTAGCAGAAGGGCAAGTCAAGAGTCTCTGATCTTGTCAGGGGGCGTTGCTGACCATCTTTCAACTCTCTTCAACCTTTGAGTCACCCTGCTGAATATATGAACTATGATTCACCCCTGAATCTGTTGCCTTGCCTTGAAATTAAATAGCATTTTCCAAATGCTGGAATGATCTGGGAGTGCTTTCTTCTTTAAGGGTCTCTGTGCCTCATACAATCTTTGGTAATGACCATAATTATCCCTTATCCCAGTGCATAAACTACCTTAAGTGCAGAAAGCACTTACCTCTGAAAAACCCATTCTGAGGCACACCATGGTTAGTGCTAATCTGGTAAATGAGTACTTGTCCAGAGATAAAAGGGGGCAAGCACTGAGGAGGAAGCATTTGCACTTGCAAAAGGATCAGGATAATATGCCGATGGGGGAAAGAATCCTAGAGAGGGAAGGTCCTTCAAGTCATTTAAACCCTGGTGCTTTTCCTTTCCCTCCTCTGGCTCACCTCATCCTTGGTGCATTCCTGGCACAGTTGTCTCCATTTTAGCCAGCTGAACCAATCTCTTCTGTCTCACAAGGCTCCATGTTGTGCAATGGCCTGGGTGAAGGCTCCATCTCCTCCTCTCCTGCTTCTGGGAAGCTAAATGGCTCACGTCGCTTCAGCCACCCCATAACTTGTTATTCCATTGGACACTGCCAGGGCTGGAGTGTGGCAAGCCAACCCCCCCCCCCACACCCACACCCCACTCTGGGAAGGAGTTGATCAATCTAGGCTGAACCTGCAGGGAAGACTCACAAGGGCAGAAAGTCTTTCTCCTCTTCTGTCCCATGCAGACTTCCATATCTTGCTGGCAGCAAGGACAAGGGGAGAATGAAGGAGAGAAAGACTTTCTCCCCTTTGCCTCCCCGTTGCCGTCACAGCGAGAAGGAAGCCTACAGGTTCAGGTTCCCTTCTTTTTCTCAGCAGTAGGGGACATGAATTGGGGGGGGGACTTTTCTCGGGGGTGGCGTCAGGGGGCGGTGGTGTGATCAGGGCAGGAAACTGTTTGCTGCCCCCTCTAACCTGTTGCCCAGCGCATGTGCTCCCTCTTACTGCCTTCTTGATCCAGGCCTGCTTTCAAGATCTTAAAATATTGTTTTCACCTAGTAGTTTCTTTTGAGATTTATATTAGCCACCCCATATGCTGTGATTGTCATCTATAGACCTTTTGTATGTATTTTGAAAAATGCCACCAGTGCTGATGGCTGGGTTGGAGTTGTGTGCACATAGAATTCCCAGTGGCAACTTCTTTCCTGCCTGAATATCTGAATATCTACCTGACTATAGTCCTCTTCCAGCTACACTCCAGAACTCTCTGCTCTTTTCAGTACATGGCTGAGAACTGATTGTTTTAAAAGTTACCTGATATCTGTTCCTTTAACCAGCCTCTATGCAGCCTTTTCATTGCCTTGCTTCTATTTACATAATGATATTATGCCAGAGCAAAACAAACACACACCTTGCTATTGAAACAGGAACTTACATTGTAGTATCCGGGGTGCCCAGCTCAACTCCTCCCTCAGTTTTTTTGAGCTGGCAGGTCCTGCTCAAGGGATTTCCTCACCAGAGAGGAGGCCAGACAATGACCCACCCTCCTCTCCAGTCTGGATAATAAAAAGCAAGCAGTGTGCCTCAGTGTGGAATTTTAAGACCATGCACCACACACTACAGAGCACGCCTTTCCTTTCTGATGTTTTGTGTAGAATACCATATAAAGTACGGTACTTACTTCCCACCTTGAAATGCTATCTTTCAGTCATAAATGGATGCTCTGCATCAGAATGGCAATCCAAGAAGAAAAGTATTTTATATAATATCCAATCAGAGTAGGACTGCTCTCTCTTACTCACATATGTGTAATTATGCTTACATTCCATCTACTATGATCAATAATTTAATTAATCCATGCATCATATATCAAATAGTAGTATTTGTCAAGAAACGACAGGATCAATATATTGTGGTGAACATCATGTTGTGGTGAACATCATGTTGTTGTTGTTTAGTCGTTTAGTCGTGTCCGACTCTTCGTGACCCCATGGACCAGAGCACGCCAGGCACTCCTGTCTTCCACTGCCTCCCACAGTTTGGTCAGACTCATGTTTGTAGCTTCGAGAACACTGTCCAACCATCTCGTCCTCTGTCATACCCTTCTTCTTGTGCCCTCCATCTTTCCCAACATCAGGGTCTTTTCCAGGGAGTCTTCTCTTCTCATGAGGTGGCCAAAGTATTGGAGCCTCAGCTTCAGGATCTGTCCTTCCAGTGAGCACTCAGGGCTGATTTCCTTAAGAATGGATGCGTTTGATCTTCTTGCAGTCCATCGGACTTTCAAGAGTCTCCTCCAGCACCATAATTCAAAAGCATCAATTCTTCGGCGATCAGCCTTCTTGATGGTCCAGCCCCCACTTCCATACATCACTACAGGGAAAACCATGGCTTTAACTATACGGACCTTTGTTGGCAAGGTGATGTCTCTGCTTTTTAAGATGCTGTCTAGGTTTGCCATCGCCTTTCTCCCAAGGAGCAGGCGTCTTTTAATTTTGTGACTCCATAGACAAAGACAACAGGTGAACATCATATGTCTTAAAAAAACAGCACACTGGATACATTGTAAGAAGTACCGTAATTAGATTTCCAGCTAAAAACACTCTCCACAAAACACATCTCGGGTCACAGTAACAATCTGTCTAGTTAAATTGCCCCCTGCCCCAGACTGCCTCCTAGTGGCTGGGTCTGGCAAGTGTCTTAACACAAAGGGGACTGTACCTTTCTCCCAGCAGCAGGAATGTGGACAGGTGAGTTTTTGATCCATCTGTATGCAACAGCAGCATTAGCGGGGGGGGGGGGGAGTCACAGTAACCTTTCTGCAGTATGACATGCATCCACATGGATATGGAGACTTTTTTGTGTAGAGGAAATGTAACATGTAAAGCATCCCTGCAATCCTTTCCCCTTTTCTAGGTTCTTAAGAAGGTAACTTCTTGATTACTGTTTGATGAATCCTTTTGTCCCCTGCCAGCAAACAATAGTGTGCCATGTGGAAAGATCTGGGGTATTTTTTTAAACTATAAAATCTGGATTTATTGGATGGTAGTGCTATACTCACATTAATGTTACCAGGTCATGTTAATGTTACTAAGTCATAGTTAAACTTTCTGAGCAAGCCAGATATTCACAGGCATCGTGTGACTTTATTCTATTTTTCTAGGACTCGTAAAAGATGGCCGGAATCCTAAAGGATATTAAAATGCCACAACCCTTTCCTTTTGTTTAGCTTAAGTTCCTTCTTATAAAGATAGACAGAAACATCTGGCCTTGTAAACTCCAGAGGGACGTGGGTGTGTAATGCTGTTTGAGGAACATACGGGAGGGCTTGTTATCTCAGGGACAGTATCTGCAGAGTACAGGATTTGGAGATGCTTCTCTTTAACTTTGCATGGTGCTTTCTGGGTAGTTTTTCACCTTTAGTTAGACAGATGGATACCTGTGGCAAAACTGCACCATAGCAAGCCTCACAGATGTTTGACACCATGAAAAGCATATGAGCTGTACGGTGCTTACAGCATAGAGATAGAAAGGAATCCCAACTGGTCCTAGCCAGGTAGGAAGACTGCAGGGCACAATCTGCATAGGGTAATATGAGTTAGCTGCAGTACTGCATTTCTGTTCCCTGAGGAGCTGGTGGGGCCAGCAAGGGAGACCCAGTAGGTCACTGTGAAAGCTGTGGTAGAAACCAGTGAGAAATCTGTTAAGAGCTGAAACATATGATCTGGTGGGACTTCATAAAACTATTAACAAAGGTAGAACAGCTTTTCGTGAGAAGGGTTCCACTGACTGCGTACACTCCATACACATAAAGCACATTTCTCTGCCCAAAGAAACTTGGGAACTGTAGTTTTTGGGTGCTGGGGTTTGCAGTTGTGTGAGGGGTAAACTACAGTTCCCGGGGTTCTTTTGGGTGGGTGGGTGGAGAAATGTGCTTCAAATGTATGGTGCGTATGCGTAATTTTTGAAGGAAAAAATGGTGTTACACCAGTGTTTCTTGGAGCAAGCATATAACAGGTGGGCATTATATACACATATACATGCATGTCTTTTAACATCCATGTACACACATGTTGGAACCCTTTCCCAATCAGGGTTTCCAGATGGACATATAAATGTCTTTAAAGAGATATGTTTATCTGTGTTTACTGCAAGAAACATTAAGAGTTTCCCCTAGCTATTTGGTTATTCCTTTGCTAAGTGGAAATGCCTTATACAATATGCCTAAGAAATAAATACTTTTTTGAGGGCCAGACTTCATAATAATTCAGTAGCACCACTATTCGTATTAGCTGCTTTGTCCTCTGCTTATTTGGGCAATTATGCTAAAATTTGTTGCCATAGGGCTCACCCAGGCTTCTGCTTGTCCCACCACTTTTCCCCAGGAAAACCCAATCTTTACTGTTGAATCAGAGCAAATGTCAATTGCCTTTTCCACGGATGGATGTTTGTTCTGATTCAGCGCTAAAGAGTGGGTTTTCCTGGGGAAAGTGGTGGGGCAAACAGAAAACTGCTAGCCACTGTCACTGGACTCAGCTACATTAGTCAAAAAATAGCATTTTGAATGCATTATAAACATACAATACCAGATGGTGCTGGAGAGGGAGGGAAATTATTTGCAATTTTTAAATTATAACAGTTTGATTTCTGACTTATTTATAGCATTTTCCCCCTGTGTGTAGATCCACCCACTGTCATTGTCAGTTTGAATGGCGACAAACCAATAATTATGATATCCACAGTAGTTGATAACATGAAGCTTGTTGTTGAAAAAGATGTACGGATGGTTTGTTATGAGTGCCGAGGAGAAATGGGTCCATTAAATAGGGTTCGTTAAATTAAGGTATAAACGGCAGACAGAGAGATATATCTTTGTGGATATTGTCTGGTTCGTTCTTTAAGAAAACAACAGCTTTCTGTAGCTATGAAAACGGTAAGAATAAAAGGATGAATATAGCTGCTTCTCTTCCAGATAATTTGGCTCCTGATACATCTGGCTTGGGATATGTTTCAGTAGAAGGCCTTCTAGTTCCTCACGGAGGTGATGCTTAATGCTCTTCTTTTTGCCCTTTTCTCAGCATTTCTCTGAGAACTTCGACCACTTCTCCGAGAACATGGAGGACTTTTCCAACGAACTCTTCAACAGCTTCTTTGATGACCCCATGCTGGTTGAAAAGAACCCTTTGCTGGACATGGATCTCGACCCTCCTACTCCTGGCATCCAAGCAGAGCACAGCTACTCCCTGAGTGGAGACTCAGCTCCCCAGAGCCCCCTCATGCCTGTCAAGACAGAAGACAATGCCAATGGTGAGTGCGCAAGGTCCATGCATGCTGGTTTGAGAAACGTCTCCCTACACCTCTGAAAAGCCTACCGTGTTGTTAGCAGAAGAGTTGGTTCTCTTAGGTGGGTGTGTTCTCTTTCAAATGAACCATTGCCCTTGAAAACAGCTGATCAGGCTACCTAAAAGAGATGGTCCATACCTTTACTTTCAGGAAGAAAGTTTGACTCCAGGCAATGAATTTGATCCACTTTCTAAAAATTGATTTCTTTTTTTAAATTTAACAGTGAAGGGGGGGTGGGGGAGAGGAATGAGTAAAAGTTAAAATAAAATTGAAGAGAAGAGGAAAAAACACATCATCATCATCAACAAAGGATACTAATGATAACAGTAGACCACCATCAATTCACATTGCAGATACAGTGACGATTGGTACAGAAATATTTAATTCAATATAAGCCCTCAATATGTCTAGATCAGCCTTTCTCAACCTGTGGATCCCCAAATGTTGTTGCACTACAACTCCCATCACCCCTAGCCAGCAAGGCCAGACCTCAGAGATGATGGGAGTTGTAGTCCAACAACATCTGGGGACCCACAGGTTGAGAACCGCTGGTCTAGATGGATGTTTATGTGAAATATGTTTGAATGTAGCCAATTTGATCTACTTTTAATTGATTTGAATCCACCTAATAATAATAGAACTGGTGTTGCTCACTTAATTGCCCATGATATATACACATACCCAGTGGTGGAGTTTCATGCTCTGACAGCAGCAGGAGGAGAGCAGGCGGGGCTGGCATGCGTCCTGGGGGCATGGCGCCCTGCGCGGGGGGGGGGGCAGCCGCGATGGCACCCCACCAGGCTCGCATGGCTGGTGGCGGCGTGCTCCCCCCGCACTCCTCTTCCTCCACCAGTGCCAATACCCCATTAGGCTGAAATAGAAAGGTGTGCAGGCCTCTTCTCCCTCCCTTCTTTTTGGAGACATGTTTTTCAAGAATCCTGCTTCCTTCTGATAAGAGGTTTGGAGAAGTTGAATGAGCATGCTAAAACCAGGTAGGAACAGCCCAGGAAAGGGAAACTAGGTAAGGAAATAAGGCTGCAGTAATAACCGCACAATGTGATCCTACCTAATCTGCATTTCCTGAAACAGTATGAACTGGCAAACAACTATCCTTTGAAATTCATACATATTGCAATTCTCCATCCAAATAATGTGCATAAAATGCATATACTATGGGAAAGTGTGAATAACATATTTATGTGCCAACTCAGCCACTTTTACAAGTGCCACATAATACTGGCACCACATCTGTAAGAACTTTATCATTTAGTGTGGCAGCACTGAAACTTTGGAACTCCCTGCCTATTGAAATCCAGCAGACACCTTCTCTGTATTTAGTCTATTTTATTGTGGTTTTAACCTTCTGTATGTTTTAAATTAGGACTACATTTTTAGTGATAATTTTATTGTTTTTCTCTTTTTTGTAAACCACTATGAGAATTTTTTCTACAATCATGTGGTATATAAATCTTATGCAATGAATAAAATATAATCCAAAAATAAATACCAGTGAAAAGAACATGCAAAATGCATTATATTGGGCGGAAATGCTTGCAGAAATGTATATATTAGGGGAAAGACACATTAACTGCTAACAAATTTTCATAAGGACTTTAAAAAGAAATGTTTTGTGGACTGATGTGGAAATATGAGGAACTAAAGATTGGAAAAGTTAGAAACAGAGAGGAAGCAAACTTGACAGTTTTGTGTATCCCTACTAGGGAGCATCCTAATTGAACACAGTGGGACTTACACCTGAGTAAACATGCATAAGATTATGCTGTGGTTTGCAGCAAACTAAAGAAAGCCAATTTCAGCTTTCCTTGCTTACCAAGTGCCCTTTGCTCAGAGCAGCAGTAATGGAAGAAACAAAAATTGACCATTTCAAATAAGAACTGAGCTCTGTTATATGAAAATATATACCAGACTTAACAATGACCTTTGCTTCTTAATCAGGGCTTGCAGCAACAGACTAAACAGGGATTTTGGCTTCATGACTCAGTAAGAGTCACTAACCCACTATTTTAAGAGAGGGAGAGAGAAAACTTACTGCTTTATCGTCATTTAGTGTGAGAGTTAGTTGTTTCCATACTGGATCTGGTCCAAAAAAATGACCTCCCACTAACGTACTATTCACTGAATATTACAATGTGTTCCCATATTTCAAAGCAGTTCTTGCTGCTTTGAGCCGTATTGAACTAGTAAGCTCCTTTGGGGATATATGCTGGGGTCTTGGTTCACTTTATCTGTTTCTCCATCCATCAGACTTAAATAAATCATCAATGTGGTTATACAATAGAGGCAATGCAGAAAAAAAATAACGGTGGTGTTTAGGATTTGTTTGGCAGTGAAACTTTTAAGAGCCATTTGCCTATGTCCAGGCAAAGAATGAACAACCATACTGAGGGGAAATGAATGGACTCCAGCAAGTTTTGTTTGGATCTTTATTAGAATGTTTAGTTTAAAATATAACTAAGTCTAGATGTGATGGAGCACCCCAAATGGGCCAGAATGTCTTCTAAAAGTCAGATAGTTGTTTATTTCCTTGACATCTGATGGGAGGGCGCTCCACAGGGCAAGCGCCACCACCGAGAAGACCCTCTGCCTGGTTCCCTGTAACCTCACTTCTCACAGTGAGGGAACCACCAGAAGACCCTCGGAGGAGGACCTCAGTGTCAGGGCTGAACGATGGGGGTGGAGATGCTCCTTCAGGTAGACCTGGCCTCCCATCAGATGTCAGATCAGATTATTGAACAGCAAATGAAGTCCCTCACATACAAGAGTGCACACATTGTGTACATTTATATATGTGGGTTTCCTTTCATTGGCAAAGGACCACAGCTCAGTGGTAGAGATCCCCTTCTTCACTTGTGGGGCATCTCAATATTCACACAGCCTCTGACATCAAATTGCCGAGTACTTCTAGGAGGCTAGGAAGCTGCCTTCTCCTGAGGCAAAACATTGCCCGGTCTAGTTCTGTTGACACTGACTGGTAGAGGCTCTCCAGGGTTTCAGACTACCTGGGAATCCCATGGATTAAGCCTGGGAGCTTCTGCTCTACCACTGACCTAACTCTAAGCTCCTCCTCTTGTGTCAAGGCCTGTCCTGCTGCAACCTGCCTGGAAAAAGTTCTGTAAAACTCATGCATCCCTGTTCCAAGAAGGAGGCCTAATAAAACATGTCAACTTGCGCTATCCCCCCCCCCTCTGACAGGCTCTTGGCAGCAGCAGAGAAAAGGGACTTTTAGGTTGTTGGGTGTGGATGCACAGACCTCTGTGCCTCTCCTGGCACTTTTGGCTTGGGCGTAGTAGACACAGTGGAAGCCGCTGCCTGCAGCCAGTGCTTACTGGCGCGTGTGGAAGACTAAGTGGCTTTTTTACTTACCCGCAGATCTCTCGGTAGGAGACGGAGAGGAACAGTCATTTCAGAGCCTATTTTTAAAACAATTCATTTTAGGATAATTCATGATGGCAGGATATTTTTAGAGCAACCCCAGCAGAGGATCCTGTAATTTGTGGGACCATGTGGGTGTCCCAGCAGTTGAAGGACAGCAGCTGGCCTGAAGAGAGAATGGCACAGATTCAGTATACACAAGAGAAGAAAAGCCTTCCTTTCAGCAAAAGCAGGGAATAGGTTTCCCTGCTGTGGTCAGGGATTATCCATGCTGAGTGATACCAAACATTAAGAAGAGAGGAGGCAGAGAAATTTCCCTTTCCTCCCTCCTTTTGGTAGATCCTTCTTTTATTTTTGTTCTTATTATTTATTAAATTTGTATACCACCCTTCGTCCGTAGATCTTTTAAAATGGAATGATCAGAGCTGATCTAGAGAAAGAGCTTGCCGCATGCCAAACCTTGTCTGCGGTTTGTACCACTTTTCACTGTGTGTGAGGGAGTGTATGCCAGCATGCTTGGGAAGGTAAGGTACTCTCCAGTGGTACACTCCTAGGACCTCCCCCATCCACGAGATGTACATTTTGGTAATTGCAATATTTTCATACACAATGCAGCATGTATTCAGGTTGTGAGCTTCCTCCATGGGCTTCTGCTCAGAACAAACCTCTCCTACTCAAGATCGAGACCATCGGTAAAACAGGATGGCTAATATTCTTGTGTCTTAGCGGAAGCCATGTGCACAAGGCTAACCCAAGGCATTTTGCTGCCTGAGGAGGAACAGCAAATGTTCCCCCTCTCAAATCAAGGTGTGTAGTATCCAGTTTATTTTGGCAGCTGAGACAGAACCTCCTACAAGTGTGTCTCCCTAACAGTGCAGATGCAATTAAATAACTAACAACTGGCTGCCCTTACATGACACCCAGAATCAGCTGCCTGAGGCAGCAGTCTTGTTCTGCCAAATGTTAGGGACGGGGTGGTTGGGTACGCTAGCTGCTTCTGGGTTCTGCTACAGTTCTTCATTCTGAAGTACATTTCTTCATAGCAAAGGTGGGAGACTATGGCATTGAGGAACAGTGGAACAGTTCTGTAGTATGGAGCGCTATAAGTTCCTTTGCATGCTGCAGCAAGCACAGAAGGCAAGATGAGAAAAGAAGACAGTACAGTTATAGCTTTCCCTGGCTGCTCATCTCCAGTACCCTTGCACAACTCTGGAGAATCAGTGGGTTCCCACCTCCCAAATATCTTTAGATTACGGGTCCCTAGTGTTTATCACACACACATTCCAAGTATCTGACTATATGTGGAGTGTCCAGGGGAGATTGCTCAAGCCAGTTCTCTTGGCGCGCCGAGCACAGCAGGGTGCAGCCATCTGGGGATGGACCAATTAGTCTATTTCTGGTCCATGTCAGTTTTGCATGTGCTTATTCATAAGTCTGCCCTGTTTGTGCATTAATCTCCCCCCGCCCGCATGCAAAGACTATTTAAATATCTATTTTGTCTTAACAGGCGGTATTCAACTGAGTTGTACTCAAAGTACTGTCTGGCTGTACTGCTTTCTGAAGCAAGGTTTTGGGGTTTTTTGTTAAAGAAGTAAACTAACCATAACACTGTCTGCTTTAAAACAAACAAACACACACACACGTGCACACACACACACACACACACACACACACACACACACCAAACTAGCAATAAGTAAATTTAATTTCACAATGGACCTGGCAGTACTTATTACAGAGTAACTGCAACAGTCCAACTCCATTTAACAACATTTATGAGCGCCGCAACCCCAGAGTCGGTCACGACTGGACCTAATGGTCAGGGG
This sequence comes from Podarcis vaucheri, assembly GCF_965113315.1. Taxonomy (NCBI): domain Eukaryota; kingdom Metazoa; phylum Chordata; class Lepidosauria; order Squamata; family Lacertidae; genus Podarcis; species Podarcis vaucheri. Next base: position 52,932,428 of record NC_138759.1, on the reverse strand, counting down.
TCCCTTTACCTTTACCTTTACTATATTTATACTGCGCCTGGCCTATTCGGATAGATCATAACACCTTCTTATTTTGCATGCACAACCTTATTTCCTTCTATGCCGCCGCAGCACAATTTCTGTTCTCATCCTGAAGCAAAGTTCTTAACCTGAGGTAATATTTCTGGGTTAGCAGAGTCTGTAACCTGAAGCGTCTGTAACCTGAAGTGTATGTAACCCAAGGTACCACTGTAATTTTAAGAACTGGTGCCTGAGTTTGCTTTTCCCCCTCCTCTCTCACCACCGCTTCCCCCCTTTGTTCCATGAGATTGTGAGGCTGAGGGCAAGGATTGTCTAAAAACAAAAAAATCTGTAAAGTGCCCTGACAGTCTTTTCAATTGAAAAACTGGGTAAAAAAAATATGTTGTACTGTAAATAAATACATTAAGTTAATTGAGCCCTGATGCAGTTTGTTTGTTTTAATTAAGAACCACTTTAGAAGAGGAATTTAGAACAGAGCATGGTGAAGGAAGAGTGGGTGCAATACTTCGTTTCTCTGCTGTAAATGTCTTCTACTCTCTACCCTAGGACATATATATTCTTGGAACCTCATGGTTAATATATGTAAGACACCATCAAGATCCAAGCCTGCTATTATTTAGTGAACGTTTAAGTAACAGTATAATAACATATTGCAGGATAACTTGTGACCAAGCCTAGACTGTAGCTAAGCTAATTCAGTGGTATCTCAGGTTAATTACTTAATTCATTCCAGAGGTCCGTACTTAACCTGAAACTGTTCTTAACCTGAAGCACCACTTTAGCTAATGGGGCCTCCTGCTGCTGCCGCGCTGCCGGAGCACGATTTATGTTCTCATCCTGAAGCAAAGTTCTTAACCTGAAGCACTATTTCTGGGTTAGCGGAGTCTGTAACCTGAAGCGTATGTAACCTGAGGTACCACTGTTCTTCTCTTGTTTTTCCATACACAAAATGCTAGTTTGTTGCCTCTCTTCCATTCCCATTAGAACGACCATAATAGTAAATGTTGCTGGATGTGTTCATGTTGCTGCTGTAGATACAACATGAGATTAGGCATTGTTACTGTATTTGCTTTATTTCTTAAGGGAACCTTTGTGGTCATTTTACTAACACACGTATTTCAGAAGCCAGTGCAGCTGCAGTTACTGCTGAATAAATGAATGCAGCAGACAAGAAGCAGATAAGTGCCTCCAGCAATTTGCAATGGGAGGCACCTGCAGACCTTTGCAGGAAGAACATAGGAAGCTGCCTTATACAAAACCAGACCATTGGTCCAGCTAATTATGGTCTATACTGACTGGCAGAGGTCTTCCAGGGTTTCAAGCAGGAGCTATTTCTGGAAGACAATTTCCTTTTCATTCTTGTTCCTAGCACTGAAAAGCTTCCATGTAGTTTGTATGTAATATTCATGTGCTTGTTTCTGCCTGGAATTGTTGTTGTTTAGTCATTTAGTCGTGTCCGACCCTTCGTGACCCCATGGACCAGAGCACGCCAGGCACTTCTGTCTTCCACTGCCTCCCGCAGTTTGGTTAAACTCATGCTGGTAGCTTCGAGAACATTGTCCAACCATCTCATCCTCTGTCGTCCCCTTCTCCTTGTGCCCTCCATCTTTCCCAACATCAGGGTCTTTTCCAGGGAGTCTTCTCTTCTCATGAGGTGGCCAAAGTACTGGAGCCTCAGCTTCACGTCCTTCCAGTGAGCACTCAGGGCTGATTTCCTTAAGAATGGATACGTTTGATCTTCTTGCAGTTCATGGGACTCTCAAGAAATTATCAATTTGTCCCTTGACACGGGGACATTCCCAGGGGAACTGAAGGAAGCAGTGGTGCGTCCACTCTTAAAGAAAACTTCATTAGATCCCTTAGACCTATCCAATTACCGCCCAGTTTCAAATCTTCCATACCTGGGTAAGGTAATTGAGAGAGCGGTTGCTGAACAGCTTGGTAGGTTTCTGGAGGAAACATCGGCATTAGATCCATTTCAGTCCGGTTTCCGTCCTGGTTTTGGGACGGAGACGGCTCTGGTTGCCCTAACAGATGATATCCGTAGACAACTGGATCGAGGCGGGTCAGGGCTGCTGATCCTTTTAGATTTGTCAGCAGCCTTTGACATGGTCGATCATGATCTTCTGGACCATCGCCTCGCAGACGTGGGGATACAGGGCATAGCCCGTAACTGGTTGTGCTCTTTTATCTCTGGTCGGGGACAGAGGGTAGCACTAGGGAGGGAAATGTCGTCACGCCACTCCTTGGTGTGTGGAGTGCCGCAGGGCGCAATTCTCTCCCCGATGCTTTTTAACATCTTTATGCGCCCCCTTGCCCAGATTATCCGGAGCTTTGGGCTGGGCTGTCACCAATATGCTGATGACACTCAGCTCTATCTGCTGATGGATGGCCACACTGACTCGGCCCCGGACACACTGACCAGATGCTTGGAAGCTGTGGCTGGATGGTTTCGTGGGAGCCGATTGAAACTAAATCCTTCGAAGACAGAGGTCCTATGGCTGGGTCGGGATGGTATGGGGATGAGGGACCAACTCCCTTCTCTTGAGGGGGCCCAGTTAGTGCCATTGCCTTCCGTTAAGAGTTTGGGTGTAATCCTTGACGCCTCCCTTTCCATGGAGGCGCAAGTTACAGCAACAGCCAAGGCGACATTTTTCCACCTTCGCCGCATCAAGCAGTTGGTCCCTTACCTTTCCCACCCCGACCTGGCCACAGTGATCCATGCGACAGTCATCTCCAGGCTTGACTACTGTAATTCGCTCTATGCGGGGCTGCCCTTGAAGCTGTCCCAGAAACTCTAGCGGGTACAGAATGCTGCAGCGAGGCTCCTCACGGGGTCTCTGCCATGGGAGCATATTCATCCAGTGCTTTACAAGCTGCACTGGCTCCCGGTGGAGTACAGGGTCAGATTTAAGGTGCTGCTTTTGACCTTTAAAGCCCTTCACGGCCTAGGACCCTCGTACCTACGGGACCGCCTCGCCTGGTATGCCCCGCGGAGAGCCTCAAGGTCCATAAATAACAACACCCTAGTGGTCCCAGGCCCTAAGGAAGTTAGATTGGCTTCAACCAGAGCCAGGGCCTTTTCAGCACTGGCCCCAACTTGGTGGAACGCTCTGTCTCATGAGACCAGGGCCCTGCAGGATCTGATTTCTTTCCGCAGGGCCTGTAAGACAGAGTTGTTCCGCCTGGCCTTTGGCTTGGAGCCAATTTGATTCCCTCCCCCCCATTTTCTTTTTTCTTTTCCTTCTCCTGCAATGAGGCTACATTTTAATATTTTAATGTTCCATTATTTTAATGTTGTATTTTATTTTTGTTTTTAAGTTGTAATCATTCATCTTGTTTTTATTATTGCTTGTAAGCCGCTCTGAGCCCGGCCTTGGCTGGGGAGGGCGGGGTATAAATAAAAAAATATTATTATTATTATTAAGAGTCTCCTCCAGCACCATAATTCAAAAGCATCAATTCTTTGGTGATCAGCCTTCATGGATCACTGCCTGGAATTAGCAGCATACTAATTTTTTTACTGCAAATAACAGCTGTTGGGAAGACTACAAGAGAGCACTTGGTAAGGAAGGGTCTGAGTTGTTTTGTCAAAAATAAAAAACAGTACTAGAGGAATTTGCTTTTAAAAACATTTTGCTCTTGATGTGTTGAGTGTTCTACTGTGTTCAGCTAAAACTAGATATCTGACTCTACAATGGTATGCCTGATAAGTTGTTTGCAAGGGGAGCAACAATGGATCCACAAATATAAAATATTTCACCTGGCGTCTGACCAAGTAGTGGTGTCAAATTGAATTGAGGATGGGCTTAGGCGAGTCTATAGCCACCACAATTCTGCAAACATTAATTCTGCAAATTTCAGAAGAGTAGCCCTGTTTAACCAGCTGTAGCAAAAGCAACACAGAGACCAAATGTGTCTTTAAGACACATTTATTGTGGAATAACATTTTGCAGACAATACCATGCATCATCCGTAGGAGGCTACGGTTCCTAGAGTGGTTTAACAATCAATCCTTCTTCCCAGGGAACTCTAGAAATTGTAGCTGTGTGAGGGGAATAACTGTTCCCTAATAATTTTCTGCACCCTAAACAAGCACTCCCACAGTGCTTTGGCTGTTTAAAATGGTATTGTTATAAGAATATAAAATAAATGTTCATAACAGAAAAGGTCCTGAACAAATTGACCTCAAATATTTCTCTGCAAGGTCAGAGTGGGAAACCTCCCCATTGTCTCTTTCCTCACAAATCCTGTCCTCACAAATCCTGTCTTAAGGGCACATTTGAGATATGAACAGTGTGTGAGCCTGTGACCTAGATTCAGGAATTAAGTAGTTATAATAACAAAAGAGTAGCCAAAACCCAGATAATGCAATCAGGTAACTTGCCAGACAGGAGATAAACAATGCACTCAGATTTCTGTTGTAGACCGCCTTTTCTTTGGTGTAGGTATGCTGTATCTGGGGGGTGGTCTTGGGCTACACCCCTTCCGTGATGTATGTATGATGTTTCTGGGGGGTGGTCTTGGACTTCAGGGTGGACAATTTAAAATGTCTATATAAGGGCTTGCATGCATGGCTCGGGGTCCTCCTCCTCTCTCCTGTGTGTGGGGGAGCACCCTGTTGCAACAGTTAATAAAGATCAGACTTACTAGCTGCTTTGCTTCTCAATATCCTCTGTTTGGTCTCTGTTATTTTCTTCTACTGACAGAACCTACAAAAGGACTCTATATGGGCTCTTGGTTACCCAATAAGGGAAAAGGAGCAGTTTCTTTTACTTATATCAGTATGAAACTGCTTTAAATGTGTAGTGCAGATGGGCTTTAGTGTTGCCTTCTGAAACAGCAGAGCTTGTTGCTGAGATTACTGGGGTTTCCCGCCTACTGCAACATTTCCTGTGTATTAATTAGAAGGCATTGGACACACACACACACACACACACACACACACACACCCACACACACCCCTTACATTGCTTACGGTACAACTTGATGTGGTTTTTTTCTCAGAACTGGAAAATGGGATGTGGTCCCTCCAGCACAAGCTGTGTTCCATCCTGGTGAAACAGGAGCAGAACATGGCACCAGAACCTCCTGAGACCCAGCTGCCAGCTAATGCAGTACCCATGTTGAACCTGAACCCACTGCAAAGGTTGCCAGTCCCTGAAGAGGTGAGTTTACTGCATCATGTTGTCTGCAATATAACAAGTTGTGCTGCAACCTATCTTCCTGCAAGCCCTTCATTCCAAATGAAAGGGCTGTTATGTGGCGGGAGATAAAATCTAGCTTTTTCTTATTTTTGTTATGACTGATTTGAAATAAGCCACTAATGGAGGAAAGGGAACAGAGGACACCTAAGGCATGTCTGGAAAGAGTGCTGACCCTCTTGCTGATAGCTTTTAGTTCATATGGAAGGCCCAAAATTAGTAGGATCTGCATGAAAGTGACCTGTGGCAAAATACAGTCTAAAATAAAATTTAAAATTCTATAGAGTCAAACTCCTGCACCAATTGGTACCCTTTCCTAGCGGTACCTTCCTGCTTTTGTTCTAGGTTTAGCACTGCAGCGTTAAATCAGTCATGGGGGGAAACTGCCATCCAGATGATGCCCTATGATCCTCCGATGAAGGACGTTATAGAAATTTAAATTATTCCTTGGCTGCTTTCAGTAGTATGAGCCAGAGGGCAGCCAAACACACCCCGTGTTGAAAGCAGTGCGTTAACACGTGTCACCATCTGAAGAGGGCTCTGCCCATAAAACCATGAAATCTGGATTTTAAAGTTACCTAACTATACCACGTAACTGCCTCTCAGGCTGGCAAAGGAGCTACAGTATTAGACCGTAACTGTCACTGCTGGGTGCTTTGTAAGGTCAGAGGCAGCATTAGGTTTTTCTTACATTACCTACAACAGGGGTAAGACACCTGTAGCTCCATAGATGGTGTTGGACTCCAATTCCCATCGGTCCCAGCCAACATGGCCAATTGTCAGGAATGATAGGAGCTGTAGTCCAGTACCATCGGGAAAACTATAGGTTCCCCAACCCTGGCCTGCAGTTCTTCCTGTTGTCCGGACTAAAGTGAGTGATTGCCCTGATCTGTTGCAAAGCCTAGCGTGGGTTATCTTCCTTTCACTTATGGTGGGTAAGGGAAACTGGATGCAACAAGCCAGCTACTCGAGCCAAACATATACACAAACTTCCTTCTCTGTTTACACAGCTTGAACTCCCTGGGCCTGCAAATGCAGATCCATGTGGCGCGTGTGTGCATTTGACAGCCATACCAAGCTCCCTCCCTGAGCTGTGTTTACAGTATGAGGCAGTGTGAAATATGTCTGTTTAATGTTGTGTGTGTGTGTGTGTGTGTGTGTGTGTGTGTATGCCTTTGGTGGGAAAGGGATGCTGGTAAGAGGATTGCATTGGTGCAGCTGGGAACTAAGTGCTGTTCCTGTTAACTCTTCATCTCATTTGAGCAGAAGCAGCTGTTGAGTGGTCCTACAGAAGGTCCAGAGAACAGTAGAGGCTATTCTCTATCTCCAAAGGCTGCGCAAATACTCCCAGCTCAGATTACAACAGATCAAAAGAGAGGGAGAGAATGTGGAGGAAAAGTTTAAATGGATTTTTTTTAAGCAGCTTGAGAAGAGAGGAGGTAATGACAAATCTGATTCTGTCCACAAAGTGAATGCCACCTGCGCCGTGCACCCTGGCAGCACACCTGCATGATGCTCACTCTCCCTTGGCAAAACACTCTTGTTTTGAATTGTGACTTCCCTGGAGACAACTTTATTTTTTTAAAAAAAGTTTTTGCTTGTCTTTGAGCAACTGGCTTTTGGTATGCAAGCTGATAAGATGGAGAAGAAGGGGGAACTGGAGGGCTGAGAAATAATTCTCATCAAAGCAAGAAGGATTATGGCTGTAGTCACAGGGCATGCTGGTATTCACTATAAGTTTTGTTTCAGGGCAGGTTAGCTACCAACTGACCTGCACCTTCTGCACTCTTACCATGCATTTAGAAGGCTCCATAGCTCAATGATAGCTCAAAAGGCTTTTCATGGACAATACGCAACTGCTGAAAAAGTCCGGCCTCTAATGGCTGGAGAGGTGGCAAGCACCCAAAACAGAGGAGGCAACAGGCAGGCAAGGAACCAGCCTGGAAGTCCAGAGGGATACTCTAGTGCAGGGTCCTCCCATTAGTCCCAGCCAGCGTGGTCAGGCTTAATGGGAACTATAGTTCAGTAACATCTGGAGGGCCACAAGTTCCCCAGCTCTGGCCTTCAGTCTTTATAGCTGTCTGCTACAAAATCAAAGGTGACCCTGGCCTTTGGGTTAACTTCTTTTCAAGCTGTGCAGAATGAGGGAAAATGACACATACAGCAAGCGTGGGATTGGCCCTTCAGAATCACATGATTTTTCCGGAGAATTCTGGTCCTTGGTAGCTGCATCCCAGCTCAAATTGCCTGCCATTTTCTCTTCTGACCAGAGGCCCAGATGGTGCAAGGAGCAGAGTATCAATGCCTGACCTTCATGGTTCCTGGGTTGAATGCCACAGTGTCTAATAATTCGAGTCCCTGCATCTGAGGATTTCTTCTGTCCATTGTGGTACTCACGGGATCTGCTGCTCTCTGTGTCTACCTGTGGCACAGAATTGCATCATTGGAAAAAGAAGTGCAGGCCTCAGTTGCACCCAAAAGGGTGTCAGAAATCACACCATACCTGTGCAGAGCTGTATGGTCTCAGAATGAACCCACCTATTCATTCATTCATTCATTCATTCATTCCTATGGTTTCTTACCTGCCTCTCATCATAAAGTCCCAGGACAGGTAACAATAAAATATACAATTATAGGTAAAGGTAAAGGGACCCCTGACCATTAGGTCCAGTCGTGACCGACTCTGGGGTTGCAGCGCTCATCTCGCTTTATTGGCCGAGGGAGCTGGCGTACAGCTTCTGGGTCATGTGGCCAGCATGACTAAGCCGCTTCTGGCGAACCAGAGCAGCGCATGGAAACACCGTTTACCTTCCCACCGGAGCAGTACCTATTTATCTACTTGCACTTTGACGTGCTTTCGAACTGCTAGGTTGGCAGGAGCAGGGACCAAGCAATGGGAGCTCACCCTGTTGTGGGAATTCGAACTGCCGACCTTCTGATTGGCAAGTCCTAGGTTCTGTGGTTTAACCCACAGCGCCACCTGCGTCCCTTTCTATACAATTATAGAAGTGGCTAAAACCATTACAATTATAAAACCTGTAAAACTGACCCCAAATGGAGCAGAATGATATACATTCAGCAGAAGAGGTGTGTCCTGCATAAAAAAAACCTTAACTATCAAAGGCCAGAGTAAATGATAAGAAGCAAATGATGGGCTGCAGTACGATGTTTTGACCTTGTGAGTCTACATTGCATGGTAAAGCAACCTCTTAATCTGCAGGGTAGAGTCATGCAAGAATTGCCTTTGCAAAACCAAAATGTTGCATTCTGTATTCTTTCACACAGGCTCCCATAGAAATGACGCCCCAGCCTATAATCAAAGCTGAACCCAGAGAGGTGAACCAATTTCTAAATGTACCAACAGGTAAGAAAATAGTTACAAGTTGCTTTCATCAGCCCTCCAGCCTCATTAATTTAAAAAACTATCTTTTGCAGAGTGGATCCTCCACCAACCCATTTGCACAAGCTTCTAAAGCATCTCTCTCTCCTCCCCCAGCCCAAAAAGGTTACTATGAGTGATGTCAGCTGTGGATGTGTGGGATTCGCTTGTAATCCGCTGATGCTGCTAAACTAACCTAATGAGATTGCAAGAAACAGTTGTTAACAGGGCACAAGTACTTGAGTTCTCTGAGTATTAGTGATTTCATGAGTCTTGTGCCTGTGTGTACTTTCTCCAACTAGCAGTGCTATGCCTCTCTTAGTGAGCTTTCTCATAGTCGCATGGCACTGACTAAACAGTGTACCTGCGAAATGCAAATGCCAGTGTGCCTGGAGCTTGGGAAAACCTTTAGCTGGCTGTGAAACCCGAGATGCCAATGCTGTTTCTCAGCAGGCTGCTTATTGTTTGGGGTGAGTAGCTCACCAACAGAAAGGGTATACAACCCCTTGCTAAACAAAACAACTATTTTTTAAAAAACAAAATGTATATACTACTGAATTGAAATAACACCTCTAAGTGGTTTACAAAGCCACATTAAAATTATCAATAGAAGACAACTAAAAACAGGTGTTTTAAAACATGCAAAGGATAATTGAAATCAACAGCAAGTAAAAACAGATTAAAATACATGTCTAAATAAACTTGCCTAAACAGAAATGTTTTAAACAGGTGCTGAACAGAGAAATACTTCTTCACAATACATAGATTATGGGATTTGCTACCACAAGATGTAGTGATGACCGTTGGCTTTGATGACTTTAGAAAAGGATTAGGCAAATCATGGCAGCAAAGGCTAGCAATGGTTATTAAATCATGACAGCTATATTCTATATTGGGGTGGGGGACCTTCAGCCCTCCAGATGTTGTTGGACTCCAACTTCTACTGGAGTCAGTGGGAGCTGGAGTCCAACCACATCTGGAGGGCTACAGGTTCCCCAGCTCTGTTCTGTATTCTGTCTCTGGGATCAGAGTCGCTATGCCTCTGAACAGCAGCCCTGCTTCTGGGCTTCCCATAGGCATCTGGTTGAACACTCTGAGAAGCAGAATGCTGGAACAGAGGGGCCTTTGGTCTGAACCAGCAGGGCTTGTCTTACAATCAGACATTTTGAGGGTTTTTTGTTTCATTTTGTATAGGACATTTAGTGGCAAGCCATTAGAAGGATAATAGCGTATGGTGCCAGTTCTCATGCGTCTGGTATCACTGTAAAGGATCTCAGTTTTGTTTCCAGAAGGGTAATGACATCAAGAATGCAGCTTGGCAGTCATTAGCACACCACAGAGGGGTCTGCTCAGAACACATGAGCACATTTATTTATTTGCTCTAAAATGTAATATCCTCCCCCTAGGCACTAAGCATTCATATTCAAGTAAGCAAGCAATGCTTCACACTAAATATTAGGCCCTCTTAAATGCTCAGCTCAGTATTTACCCTCACAAAACAGGCGTCTTTTGAAATGTGACTTTTAGCAAGCTCAGCATCTTCCATCAGCAATCCATTAAATAAGGAGGAGAGGCAGCATCTGACAAATCCAGGTTCTGGCGGAAGGTACAAGGGGAGTATGTTCCAGGAGACTTCTTGTTGGGACAACTCTCATGATAGGAAAGGAGCAATTGAAGAATATAACTTGTTCAAAAGAATGGGGGGGGGGGAGGGACTGTCACACAATGGAATTCATGATCTCATGTAAAGTTAAAGATGAGCGTGTTCACCTTGGGCTTCAGAAAAACTGGTTGAAATAGGCTTTAATGGGTAAGAATTTATGACTAGAGATACCGGGGGGGGGGGAGGATGCCAGGATGGGGGGGAGTTCCTAAAGATGGAGTTGATAAGGCTACAAATTATTCCAGTGGGAGGCATCTTAAAAAGACACTGCAACAGCTTACTGCAGAGATGAAAATAAAAAAGGACATGCATAAGCAATGGGAAGAGGAACAGGCCACCAAGGATGAGCAGCTCAGATTTGTAAAGACGGCGTCAGGAAAGCTAAATAGCTGAGGCTGGCAAGCGAGGCTAAGAGCAGCAAAATGGAGCAGTTCTGCAGTGGAACCAATTACTCAGAGAAGCTGGAAAGCCATCCGTATGCTCTACATCCCCAAACATTACAGAACAAAGAGTGGTTTTTCCCCACCCCCTCCATTCCTTTCCTTGATTCATTTCCCCCTTTATCTGGGTTTGAATTCAGATATCCATCTTATGGAATTTGGTGAATTGATTTGTGCATCACTGATGGAACAGTATGAATGAATGGCAATCACAACAAATCATCATCAAGAATCCAGTTATTTTGGTGCTTAGTCCAAGTGGCTCAAGCTTGCACCCCAGACCAAAGATTTACTGCTGCCTCAAGATAATCAAAGTTTGCTTGCATTGATAGAATCATAGAGCTCACAGTACCACATGAAAACAAGTCCAAACCACTGCACAAAGATAGGAATATTAATCTATCAGCCCCTTGTCAAATTGCACCATACAATACAGATCACAACATGCCCTGTGCATAGTGGTGTGCACAGAACAATTTGCTTCAGATGAATCAAGCAAATGAGCCAAGCTGCATATTATATCAAAAGGCAACATATCTCAAATAATTATTTCTCATTTAGGACCTTGATGTGCGCAACACCAAATATTCATATGAAGGCCACCATATTATATTAAGTCATGGCATTGAGCCATCTATACCATTTATGTTTACTTGACTGGCAGCAGCTCCCCAAGATCTTGCTGGAAGTCTGTCTTTGTACGGGAGCACCTTTCAGCTGGTGATGCCAGGAACTGAACCTGGGACCTATTGCATAGGAGATAATAAAATATCCACCCCACTATTTAGCTCAAACCTCTCATGAGCCTTAATACACCGTTAATACACCAAGTTACAGGGAATCAGGCAGAGGGCCTTCTTGGTAGTGGCACCCGCCCTTTGGAACGCCCTCCCACCAGATGTCAAAGAGAACAACAACTACCAGACTTTTAGAAGACATCTGAAGGCAACCCTGTTTAGGGAAGCTTTTAATGTTTGATGTATTACGGTATTTTAATGTTTAATGTAGTCATCCTAGCTTAATTTATTCCTGCTTTATTTAAAAATCTGTGTTCAGTGAAATATTTTAGTGGTGGTGTCTTCATGTAATCTTCCTTGTTTTTTTAGGGTCATGGGTTCAATCCCTACGTTGGGCAAAAGATTCCTGCATTGCAGGGGGTTAAACTAGATGACCCTCGCAGTCTCTTTCACGCCTATAATTCTATGATTCTCCTAATATGCGTTGTCTCTTTCTTACTGCCTTGTTGTTCCCAGAACAGTTCTATGTCTCAATGTCACCCGAAAACACTCCTTTGTTCCCACCCTTCTCCCATCAAATACTTTCTCTCCTTCGCTGTCCATGACTCAGTGGGCTGTTGCTGTCTGTTAACCTCTGCTTTGTATCTCCTGCATTAGATGACCTGGTGCAGATGCCACCGACTCCTCCCAGCAGCCATGGCAGTGACAGTGACGGATCTCAGAGCCCAAGATCCCTCCCTCCCTCCAGCCCAGTCCGCCCTACTGCACGCTCCTCCACAGCAATCTCTTCTTCTCCTCTCCTCACAGCACCACATGTAAGCAGGGAGCTCCTGTCGTGAATCATAAGGCATCTCCCGGCTCGGAGCACAAGGTTCAGGGTGGCTTTTGGCAGTGACCCCCTAATAAGGTGCACAACGGGAATGTGTGATGGGTCAGGATTGTAACAAGGATGGAGGAGAAAATAAAATGGTTTGCATTTTAAGTGTGAACTTTCCTAATTTGCACTTTCTGAACCAACGCACAAACAGAAATGCGGCTGCCCTTCGAAATTCACACTCCTCAGAATTTTGTAATGGGAGTTCTCCCAACGAAATATGCATTTTAAAAATTGTGCATAGTAGTTAAAATATTGTGCAAAAAATCAAGAAAATTTGCTTGCAGAAATGCATATACAGTGGTACCTCTAGTTACGGACTCGATCCATTCCGGGGTGCCATTTGCACCCCGAAAAGTCCATAACTAGAGTGCCGCTTCTGCGTACACACGCGGCACAGTAGAGTGCTTCTGCTCATTTATGAAGCACACAGACCGCTTCTGCGCATGCACGTGTGGCAAAACCCAGAAGTATACACTTCCGGGTTTGCTGCGTTTGCAAGCTGAAAAGACGCAACATGAACCTAACACAACACGAGGTATGACTGTAGTAGACAAAAGTACATTTAAAAGCACACACAAAAATTGTATGATTTTTTGTGCAAAATGTTTTTTTTTAATTGCAAACTAATGTAGAAATGGGGTAAGCTGGACTTAAGATTGAAAAAATAAGAAAGTGAAATTGGCAGATTCATCCATTCATTTCATTTCTATATCGCTTTATATCTTTAAGGGTGGAAATCGTGAAGTGGTTTACAATATTAAACATTAAAACATCAAATACAACATAACAGAATAAAACAAAACAGAAAAAAGTTAAACATAAAGTATACATTCAAAGCAACATAATTGACAGGAAACTAAAATCTTACCTTAAAGATTTCAAAATGAAACATTACAATGGAGGTAAAGTATAGAATGCACATTTAACGCAGTAAAATTTTTTTTAAAATATCTAAAACATTTCTAAAGAAAACGTTACTAAAGTAAGTCAAATATAAAATGCATATTTAAAACAGCATAGTTAGCAAGAGAGTAAAATATTGTCATAAACATAGAACATATCTGCCACAGTTGCTGCCTATCCTGCCAATCCTGGTTCATGGCAGGCAGCGCCTGTGGAAGCTCAGGCTCCATGACCCAGCTCTGTGCTAGGAGACAGGCAGGAGGCATTTACACTGACCTCTGCCACATGCATGGGGGATTTTTTTGTTGCCTTAGATTTTACAGTTCTCAGATTGCCTGGAGAGTTGGAGTTTCACGATGCAAAGCCATTAATGTAACTTGTAGTTAGGCCTCTTGGGTTGTGGTAATGAGGAATGCTGCTCCCCCCGCAAAAAAGCAGTATATCAACCCCAAATTTTAAGCGGTACAATAGTGACTTTTGGGGCAAGGTCCTTCTTTTTGCAGGGCAAAGTTAGGGATGGGATTGTTGATATGAATTCTGAAAATGTTGCTGCTTTTCCTTTTCACTTACAGAAATTACAAGGGACCTCGGGACCCCTGCTCCTAACCGAGGAGGAGAAACGTACCCTGATAGCTGAGGGCTATCCCATCCCAACCAAGCTGCCTCTCACCAAAGCAGAGGAGAAAGCACTGAAAAGAGTTAGACGAAAGATCAAGAACAAGGTCGATAATTCCACTGAATTGGGAAAAATCAGGAGTGTGTGTGTGTGTGTGTGTGTTTGATTAATGTGATCATCCTTCTTTAACTTGCTGCCTCATCTGAGGTTCTCCGGCTAAAATTAAATCTGTGTAGTGATAGGGCTTTGAATGCTGCCATAAGCTTTCTAGATCTAGAACTTGAAGAAGTTCTTTTTAAACATAACCATCAAGGGCATTTCCAACATCGCAGTTTTTGATGAGAAGGATGATTTATTTAGTTGTTCATTCTTGCTCAGAGAGCCAGTGTGGTGTAGTGGTTAAGAGCGGTAGTCTCGTAATCTGGGGAACCGGGTTCGCATCTCCGCTCCTCCACATGCAGCTGCTGGGTGACCTTGGGCCAGTCACACTTCTGTGAAGTCTCTCAGCCCCACTCACCTCACAGAGTGTTTGTTGTGGGGGAGGAAGGGAAAGGAGAATGTTAGCCGCTTTGAGACTCCTTAAAGGGAGTGAAAGGCGGGATATCAAATCCAAGCTCTTCTTCTCTTCTTCTTCTTCTTCTTCTTCTTACAATCTAAAAATTGACACAAGGGCAACAGCAGATAAAGGGAAGGGAAATAGAAGCTGAGGTAAATTGGGAATTAGTATGCAGTTGTTTCTATTACAAGGTCTTTGCCTTAATCATGAACATCATAATATTGGGACAGGAGACAATATATCCCTTTGCAAGTCAATACAAGGGCCTGTTTCACACATCACACTAAGCTGAACTGTGGCTTAGCATGAGCGCATGAGCAAGCAGACTTTCAGCGAGGAAATGGCAGCTTTTTCACTCTTTGCTAGTCATTCTGCTGCTGTACCATGCTGAGCTAAGCCATAGTTTACCAGTAGTCTACCATGTTGTTGAAGCCCAGGCTCATGGTTTAACTCTCTCCAAACTAACCACAGCTGTAACTAAGGTTTGTCCTATGGTCTGTGCTTTTTTGTGAGAGCTAAAACATGGGCCTGAGTTTGTATGACATGCTAAGGCAAACAATGATTTATCTCAGCATGGCACAGCAGCAAAGGAAGCTGGAAGGAGCAAAGCTGCTGCAATCTGCGCTCTGGGAGTCATCATGCTTAATTGTTTATTTGTCCTCTTGTCCCAATATTATGATTTTCATGACTAAGACTCAGCCCATATAACTGAGAGAACCTCCTCTCCTGGAGCCTTGTGTTTGCACTGAGCCACGGTTTGGCCTAGTGTGATGGCAACACGTGGGCCTTCTAGCTGGAGAATTTGGAAAACTAGACACCCCTTCTTTCCCCTCTCCCCCCCTACATTCCTTTATTAATATATTTAAAAAGCTTTGAAGATCAGTATAAATGCACCATTCCATCAAAACTGTTTGCAGCATACTACCCATTCCCTTGTAACTTTGTGAGCATAATGGGCCTCTTGAGTGGTCAGTCTCATCAGCTAATTGCCCAGAAAGAGTTGTTTCTCACCCAGGTGAATGAGCAAGCAAATGTCTGTGGAGTGATATGAAATACTAACGGTGGATCCCCACTCAATGTAAGTTCCCATATTACGAGCCCACAGTATGCATTAGTCACCTGTTGTGACTCAGACAAAAATACATCCCACTTGGCCCAAGTGATTCAGCCACTTTGGGAAATTCTGATCCACAAAGAAGTTAAGTCATAGCCCTTGCTTGTAAGTTCGTTTGCATTCTGATCATAACATTTGATTCAGCAACATGTAAGTGTTTAAAACAGGATAGGGTGACCTCAAAAAACACTGTATCATGGCGTCCCAGGCAAGGTATCTTAGAGCAAATGTTTAGGGACAGGGCGCCAGTCCTATTAAAGTAAATAGCACAAGGAGAATGGTTCAAGTTCAATAACATTAATGTGGGCTGTCAGTTCAGTTTAATAGATCATATATGAAGTTGCCCTCCACTGAGTCAGTGTATTGCTCCATTTAGCCCAGTAATGCTTACTCTGGCTGTCAGGAGATCTCCAGCCCTGATAGAGGCATAATTTTTCAACTGGAAATTTCAGGAACTGAGTCTGGGAACTTTGGTGTGCAAAGCATGCGCTTAGCCACACAAACACACGAAGATCCTTTGCATACACCATCAGATCATTAGCCCACCTAGCTCTGTGCTCTGCTAGGGACAACCATCCAGGGTCTCAAGCAGAGGATTTTATTTATTACAGGGGATTGAATTTGTAACCGTATGCAGGCAAAGTGTGTGTACTCTACCTCTAGCCTTCCCAGATTGTGACACAGCAGCCAAGTTAGGGCTGATCAGCTGGGCTGATCAACTGGACAGAGTAGGAAACCTGAAGAGCACACCATACTTTTTAATGCATCTTTTCTTGGAAGACCTTCTGATTATGATTATGAAAATAGGCAATCGGGATATAAATTAATAAATTAATTGTTGTCGTGTGCATCTCCCCATGACCACAGTGGGCAAGTGACATAGAAGGAGCACAGAAAGCAGAAGTCCAGCTCACATGCAGTTCCCATTTCAGCTGGCGCAAGAACATGCGAAAGTGCTCTGGGGAGTTATGTAGTGACAGGAGGCCTGCCTCAGGGCCAAACTAGATATGACACAGAAAATCTATTTACAGGTTATCTTCTGTATATGTGTGTGTGCATGTCTGTGTGTGCGCGCGCGCATACACACACACAATTTTTAATTTAAAAGAGCAGCAGGGTTCTTATGTGAGATTGGGGCTGTGATGCTGGGAGAGGGGTTTTTAACTCTTTCCTCCCTTGCCATTCCCCCAATTTATATCACGCACAAGGTAACCATTGAAGGTTTTGTCCAGCAAAGGGAACAGCGCCTTGATGTGGGGTAGAAAGGGTTAACTCTCCCAAGTGCTGTGACCCTGATCCAAATTGGGCTTCTCCGTGGCTGCTTTTAAATTCTAAAAAACAACAACGAAATGTGGGTGATGCTGTTCACATAGCATTTAGTTTGACTTTGACCCCTTAGAACAGCCTTCCCTACCCATGTGCTTCCTAGATAATTATTATTATTGGAAGTTTTTAATGTTTAATGCTGTATTGTGTTTTTAATATTTGATTGGAAGCTGCCCAGAGTGGCTGGGGAAACCCAGCCAGATGGGCAGGGTATAAATAATAAATTTTTATTATAATTATTATATTAGCTGTTTTGGACCTCCCATCATCTTTGACCATTGGTCATGCTAGCTGGGGCTGATGGGAGTTGTAGTCCAAAACACCCAGAAGGTGCCAGGTTGGAGAGTTACTATATGGGAATTGTTCTTCAGGAGGTTACATTAGCATTTCTAACGTTGGTATTCCTCATTCCTTAGATTTCTGCACAGGAGAGTCGCAGGAAGAAGAAAGAATATGTGGAGTGTCTGGAGAAAAAGTATGTTCTTCTCTCTGAGCTTCCATGCTACATTAACTCTGGATTTGTAAGATCAGTAGTTTCTTTTGTACTTGGCAGCATCATGAGAATTACTGGAGCATTGTGACCCTCTTGCAGAAGTGGCACATTCTCTTAAGTCTCTTCCCTAATGCGTCTCTGCTTTAGGAAAGAGTCGTGCTGTTGACAAAGTCTTGAATGTAATGATTCAAGAAGTCCACCTGCTACCCAGAGAGTAAGATGCACATCTAATAAATAAATGCATGAAACGATATGTGCTTAACAATATCACTTAAATCGAACGTTTCACCATGTAACAATTATGTAAATGAAACTCGAGTGCCAAGGGAGAAAGATTGTTCTCCACCAGCCTGTTCAAAACCCCTTGAGCTTTTGGTGTGCTTTCCCAAGCACTGCAAATAGTTTAACAAAGATGGAAGGAGAAACCAGAGTTGTTATAGCACAAATTCCTTAGTTCCTGTTCCCATGAAAGGAATTTGCTGCTGGGTGAGATGTCCTTGAATCTGTGTCCTTGAATTCAATAACAAATGTGCTATTCTTTATGGATAGCCTGGTACCACCATCTCACTGGTCCTCATCCTTGAAAAAGGGAGTGGGAGGGAGAAGCGTGGATCAGTGAATGAGGCAGTAGCTTTTGTTACAATAAGCATCCATGAAGCTTACTGGATGACTTTGGGTTGATCACCATCTACTTAGCCTAACCTACTTCTCAGTTCCATAGTGAAGGTAAATGCAATTAGAATTGTAAAGAACTTTGTACATAGAAAAATGCTATATGGGAGATAACAATAGTTTCTTGCAACATGTTCTGCACAGTGGGCACCATGTAAAAACAGCAGGAATACTGTACACCTTGATGTTACCATTAATGGTTGCTTCTTATTGCATTTTGTTGTACCATATTTTTTGTCCCATAGGACGCTCCGTCCCATAGGATGCACCTAGTTTTTTGGGGGGGGGGAATAAAGGGGAAAAAAATCCCTTTATTTCCCCCCCAAAAGCAGGTCAGGGAAACAGAACCAGGTCGAGGAACAGCGGGATGGCGGCGCTGCGCCTCCCTGCTGTCCCCCAAGCAGGTGCCCCATGATATTCTTGTAAAGAAGCTGGTAAAATGCGGTCTTGACTATGCTACCACTCAGTGGATTTGTAACTGGCTGACTGACCGAACCCAAAGGGTGCTCATCAATGGTTCCTCTTCATCCTGGAGAAGAGTGACTAGTGGGGTGCCACAGGGTTCTGTCTTGGGCCCGGTCTTATTCAACATCTTTATCAACGACTTGGATGATGGACTCAAGGGCATCCTGATCAAATTTGCAGATGACACCAAACTGGGAGGGGTGGCTAACACCCCAGAGGACAGGATCACACTTCAAAACGACCTTGACAGATTAGAGAACTGGGCAAAAATAAACAAGATGAACTTTAACAGGGAGAAATGTAAAGTATTGCACTTGGGCAAAAAAAATGAGAGGCACAAATACAAGATGGGTGACACCTGGCTTGAGAGCAGTACATGTGAAAAGGATCTAGGAGTCTTGGTTGACCACAAACTTGACATGAGCCAACAGTGTGACGCGGCAGCTAAAAAAGCCAATGCAATTCTGGGCTGCATCAATAGGAGTATAGCATCTAGATCAAGGGAAGTAATAGTGCCACTGTATTCTGCTCTGGTCAGACCACACCTGGAGTACTGTGTCCAGTTCTGGGCACCACAATTCAAGAAGCACACTGACAAACTGGAACGTGTCCAGAGGAGGGCAACCAAAATGGTCAAAGGCCTGGAAACGATGCCTTATGAGGAACGGCTAAGGGAGCTGGGCATGTTTAGCCTGGAGAAGAGGAGGTTAAGGGGTGATATGATAGCCATGTTCAAATATATAAAAGGATGTCACATAGAGGAGGGAGAAAGGTTGTTTTCTGCTGCTCCGGAGAAGCGGACACGGAGCAATGGATCCAAACTACAAGAAAGAAGATTCCACCTAAACATTAGGAAGAACTTCCTGACAGTAAGAGCTGTTCGACAGTGGAATTTGCTGCCAAGGAGTGTGGTGGAGTCTCCTACTTTGGAGGTCTTTAAGCAGAGGCTTGACAACCATATGTCAGGAGTGCTCTGATGGTGTTTCCTGCTTGGCAGGGGGTTGGACTCGATGGCCCTCGTGGTCTCTTCCAACTCTATGATTCTATGATTCTAAGCTTGTGGGGCTGGCCGATGTCTGCCCCGCGCGAGGGGCGCTCTGCATCAGGGCACCCCCCCCCCCGCTGGGCAGCAGGCTGCTATCCGCAGCATGGGGAGCCTTGCGGGGAACTCCTGCAAGGTTACCCACGCTGCGGGTGTCTTCCTGAAGCCTGGAGAGCGAGAGGGGTCGGTGCGCACCAACCCCTCTCGCTCTCCAAGCTTCAGCAAAAGCCTGCATTCGCCCCATAGGACGCACCCAGATTTCCCCTTCATTTTTGGAGGGGAAAAGGTGCGTCCTATAGGGCGAAAAATACGGTACTTTTGTGAACGGCCTTGGATCCCCCACCCCCAATTGAAGGGTGGCATATAAAACTGAATAAGAAAATATAAAATTATACTTCCTACAAACAGAGCTTATTCAGCCCTGATTTCTGTGTTTACAGCTGCAGGATTGGTTTAAGGGATGCCATATGTCCTCTTTTTCCAGGACACACCCTCTTTTTCATGCATTTGTAAAATGAGAGTTGTCAAAGTGATTCATAGTTAAAAGTAGAAGTTGGCAAATGTCTCCTCCTTTTTTGCTCTTCAAAATATGGAAACTCAATATGCTCAAACTGTCTTGCCCTGGTGAGCAACCTGGCAACTGAATTCTGCACTAGCTGAAGTTTTGGAACTATCTTCAGAGGCAGCCCCAAGTATAATGCATTGCAGTAATCTAGGTCACCAGAGCATAGACAGGTGTTAGGCTATCCCTGCTCAGATATGGGTGCAGCTGAGCCACCAGCTGAAGCTGATGGAAGGCATTACGTGTCACTGAGGCCACCTGAGCCTCAAGCAACAGCAGTAGACTCAGAAGAACTCCAAAGCTATGTACCTGTTCCTTCAGAGGGAGTGCTATTTTATCAAGAGCAGACCACCTTCCATTCATCTTTTCTAGGGAACCACCAACTAATAATGCCTAAGTCTTATCTGGATTGGCTCTCATCCAGTCCATAACCAACACAAGACACATCCTCTGCCACCCCTGCAAATGTAAAGGAGAAGTAGAGCTGTGTGCCATCAGCATATTGCTGACAACGTACTCCAAAATTCTGGATGACCCCACTCAGTGGTTTCATGTAGATATTAAACAGCATAGGAGATGAAATCCAACCCTGAGGAACCCCACAATGAAGGCTCCATGGGGCCAAATAGCACCCCCCAAGCATCACCCTCTGGAAATGACCATTCAAGTAGGACTGGAACCACTGCAAAGCAGTGCTGCCCACCCTAAACCCAAACCCAGACAGCCACTCCAGAAGGATACCATGATTGATGGTATCAAAAGCTGCTGAGAAGTCAAGGAGAATTAACAGGGACATGTTTCTCATCTCTCTCCCAACAGAAGTAATCACACAGGGCAACCCAAGTAGTTTCTGTACCAAAACCAGGCCTAAAACGCCAATTGAAATGGATCTAGAAAATCAGTTCCCACCAAGAGTTAAAAAAAAGTGTTTCTTGTTATGCAAACAGCATCTAAGGGGAATTCTGAGCAGCCTTGGGACTGGAGTGGGAAAGGAAGGTTAACTCTCTCTCTCTCTCTCTCTCTCTCTCTCTCTCTCTCCCAGTCTTGATAAAATTGCCTTTCCAAATATGTTATTTGCATTTCAAGGATCTCCAGAGTGGCACCAGTGCAGCTTCTCTTGAAATGCAAATAGCAGCAGCAGGGCTATATGCACCTGAAAGTAAATCCTGTTGAACCTAAAGGGGGGGTTACTTATGAGTAGGCACGTGTAGGATTGCGATGTCAGAGAAGCTATTTTGTCAGGACCATTATAGGGACAGAAGGAGTTAAAGTCCCCATCCCCCCACTCTAACAGTTTAGGGACTTCTGAAGCTTCCTTGCTGCTGTTATTTACATCACAAAACTGTGAATGTTAACTGCAATTCATTGCTGCATCTAGGTTGGCTCTTAAGGATGAGATTTTGGAGGTGGGTGTGGATCAGGCTGATGGATTGCTTTATTTTTAAAACAGGGCTTGTTTTTACTTCTCCAGGGTTGAAAGTTATACATCTGAGAACAATGAACTGTGGAAAAAAGTAGAGACCTTAGAAAATGCAAACAGGTGAGGAGAACCCACATTTGATCTTTGACGGAAGGATGGTGCCAAGCAAAGGGAGGTCAGGGGAAGGCTGGGAACAAAAAGAGAAGAGATTTCTTGGCCTACCCCGAAGTATAACTTTTTCATTTTTCCAGCAGCAGCAGCTAGTCAGCTGGGTTTGGTTAGCAAATGAGGAATGTTTGTGTTATGACAGCCAGGAAGGAACTTTTGACAGATGGAGGTGCAGATGGGGGCACCTCTGAGTGGACCATTTCCTGCCTCTCTCTCAGTAGCCTGCCTGGCCTTGGGACCAACAGGCTGACAGCTGAAGTGAAATTAATCGTAGATTGGTTTCTAGGGAGAGTGCTTGCCAAGGTCAGGTAGGTATAAGCCGGAATCATTATCCCGGGAAGCCTTCTATATAGTCAAGGGTGAGGAACAGGCCATGGTGAACATGAGTCAGCGACCAGGATGAGGGTTAAATGGGGCTGAGGTGAAGGGAGCAAGGAAGTCAGTCCTGGCTCAGTCACTGAAGTTCACCAGCCAAATGTGCAGATTAGAACTTGATCTTTTGGAAGGGTTTTATGGGGGGGGGAGGCAAAAAACACAACCAGCTGAGCTCAGAGCCAATCAAGATGCCTGAAGGAAAAGGGGACTGTGTGGTGTTCTACTTCCCCCCCAGGCCTTCTATGCTGACTGAGTGGTTGAGGTCCTGGCCTTTGGTTACATTAAATGAAACTCTCTTCTATGTTCTTTGAGGTGCGGAGAGTGTTACCTAGAGACACAAAAGCTTAGAAAAGAGTCTAGCAGCTACATGAGGAGCAGTTTTAGGGGAGTTCTTATGGCAGGCCTGTTAGCAACAAATAGGCTGGGAACAGAATGCTAAACTGCTGCCCTCATAGGCCACATCTGCATGTAAAGCACATGGCTTTCTCTTAAGAATCCTGGGAACAGTAGGTCTGAGAGGGGGAAAGTACAGTTCCTGGGATTCTTTGGCGGAATTCATGTGCTTAAAATATGTGGTGTGGATGTGATAGCTCCTTAGTCCAACAGACTGACACCAGCTTGTGCATTTCCCCCTCTGTTCATAATCTGGGGGAGAGTTGTCTCTGTACGGTTCTGGTTTAGGTTTTGGTGTGGTGCCACCCCCTCCAAGGCATCACACTTGCCATAACAAAGAAGCAGATATCGCCTCTTGCCGTGAGCTGGGCTTCTGCCTGAAGAATCCTTGAGGCCCCCTTATTCCCGTCTGGCAGAATCTCTGTCCAAGGAATTTGTTTCCTTTGATGCTTATGGAGAAGACAAAATATCCGCTTCATGTAGCAACGGGAGAAGACAACAGGAGGGACCGGGAGTTTTGCCTAGCCTCCCATGAAGGGCCAAAACAAAACAAAGTCACAGCACATAAAACATATGCAAAAGACAGCAGGTTTCGGGGCAACACCTTCACATCCTAAACTAGGCTACTGTGCTCTAGTTTCACTCTTTTTCTCCATGCATGCCCACAGGCTGGGGTCACATGAATAGCTTTTTCAGCTTTACAAATGTATTATCCACACCAAGAGGTGCTGAGAAGGAAGAAGGACCCAGGAGTACAGATTTTTCTTTATAGAGGATTAACTTTCTGTCAGGGGAAGACAATGTGGTGCCATCAAGATATTCTGGATAACAGCTCCCATCATCTCCAGCATAGCTAGCAGTCAGGAATGATGGGAGTTGTGATCCACAACATCCAAAGGGAACTACATTGGCTACTCCTGGTCTAGGTGAGCAATGCAGAAACATGATCTGGTCTTCTCTTTCCAGCATTCCTGTTAGTCACAAACAGTATGGGCTTACTTGCCCTCTGAAATGCACCCAAGTTTCATCTGTGGGCAGAATTAAGGCATTCCTTTGTGAGCAGCCTATGTATGAATAGTGCAGGAATAAAGCACCTCTAGAGGAGCTTCCCAGAATGGTTTGCTTAATGTCCTTTGTAATCAGCCTTAGATGCTGCCTTTCCAGGCTCTTCCCATCAGGCACAGAGCTTTCTGTAATCTGCAAGACTTCAACCAAATGGGGGAAACTATCATCAGTGACCCTGTTATCCAGGACCTATCCCCTCACTTAATCTTGCCAGCACACTTGACCTTGCACTTGAGCTCCCTGCCCTCATTCAGAGACTCTTTGTCACACTCATTTCCTTTGATTGCCTAACAGCAGCTTCTGACCCTACCTTTGTGGCTTGATGCTGCTCCCTAGAGACCCTGGAAGTGTTGAGCATATTCTCGGCTTCTCAGTAGCTAAAGTAGCTAGCTATGTTGGTGGTTGGTGACTGCCATCTGCTGGGCAATTTATGAACCCTTGTGTTCAGTTTATGAACCCTTTCTCCCATGAATTCTGGAGTTCCGTTTATTGTTGGTTGTATTTGGAATAATAGATCTCCCCCACCCTGCCCCCTCCCGTCTCACTCTTCCTTCCTCTCCTGTTTATGTGCATCAAAGCAGTTATTCTGAAATGGTTCCCAGGTCTACGTACTCTAATCCAGCTCTAGTCTGAATCCATGGTTCACTATGTGCAGCAGTAATTACGCCACCGCCCCAAAACTGTTCACACTGTTCTTTTAAAAGATAGCAGCTACTGGAAAAATAAACAACCCCAGCATTATACCTATGGACAAATGAGGTTTTCAGGCATTAATCCCAAAGGATATCAACATTTTTGGGGTTTAACAAAAATAGGCAAATGTGCAAAACCTACCATGGTAGAGCAGTTTGTAAGATAGTCTCCATGTTGAAAGGGTCTGTAAATAGGTAGCATTAGCTAAAGAAGCATCTTATTTGCATGACTTGTTCATATAAGTATTCTTCTGACATGCTTACATCTTCAGCAGAACATTTAATTGATTTTTACATTTCACATCTTACATTGTGAATATACAGCATAGCTGTCAACTTTCCCCCTTTTTTAAGGGAAATCCTATTTGGAGTAAGGGAATTTCCCTTTTTAAAAAAGGGAAACATTGACAACTATGATATACAGTAGTATTTCTGGAAAAAAGAACATTGAAAGTATTAAGCTCAGGGTGAATCACCCTGAGACCTCCAGGTATAGGGCGGTATATAAAGTCAATAAATAATAACAATAAATAATAATTAAGTTTCTGAATTTGTAATGTCTTTGGATTTCTTTCTGTTTCTTTCTTTCTCTGATTATTTTTAAACAGTTTCTTTTAAATGTAAAAAATTGCTCTCTCATAGGACTCTCCTCCAGCAACTACAAAAGCTGCAAGCTCTGGTAGCAGGGAAAGTTTCTAGGCCATATAAAATGGCTTCCACACAGACAGGGACCTGCTTGATGGTAAGGTCTGCATGCTATCCATTCCTTGGTTACTTAAGCTTGATTTCTTCGTTATGTACATATATCTCATTTTCCCCCCAGGTGGTCTTGGACTTGGACAGTGTTTAGGCCAGATTTGTAGTTTCCCTCCCCCAGACAAACCCAAGAGTGGTAATCCAAGAAGAAACATTTGTTACAGTTCATGTTTTGTTTGGAGTGAGACAAATCACAAGTCCTGCCGGGGGGACGGGGAGGTGTCAGCCTTCTATGGGCAAGAATGACATGTTCTAGTTTAGTGGTCTCTGAATTTTGTTTCTCCTACTTTTCTTCTAAATGTGGTTAAAGTGTCTGTTTAGGACCAGGGACATCCAGTTTCAATTCCCACTCAGCCACTAAGCTCACATTGGACCAATTACTTTTTCTCTGCCTATTCTACCTCACAGGGTTGTTGTGAGAATAACCGGGGGTGGGAGGGTCATGTATGCAGCCCAGAGCTCATTGGAGGAAAGGCAGAACAGACATGGAGTAAATAATTTGTTTTAAAACCTGAATGTAATACTTACATTCAGATGTCAGGTGGTTTGGTTTGCTTGCAAGTATCATAATGGCATTTGGGATTTTAATGGAATAAGTACAGTGGTACCCTGGTTTACAACCATAATCCGTTCTGGAGGTCCGTTTGTAAACCAAAACAGGTTGTAACCCAAGGCGCGCTTTCGCCAATGGGGCCTCCAAAAAAATTTATTCGTAATCCCCCAAAAATGGGTTGTAATCCAAAATAAGGTTGCAAACCAGCACACACACTTCCGGGTTTGACGTGTTTGTAATCCAAAATGTATGCAAACCAAGACATATGCAAACCAAGGTACCACTGTACACACATCTAAACTAAATACTAAAGTAAGTATGTGCTTAGTAACTGAATTCTGTTGATTTTCACCGTACTGTAATAGTTTATGATTTCCTTCTTTTCTCCTCAGTTGACCTGTGTGAACTCATGTACATATCCACACCCTGTTTGTTGACTGCACTGACTATTTCTGCCATATCTGCTCCACAGGTCCTCGTTTTGTGCTTTGTTCTGGTTCTGGGCTCCCTAATGCCGTGTCTCCCAGAATTCTCTTCAGCATCGCAGACAGTAAAAACAGCTCCAACGTCAGACATATACACAGCCAGTAAAAGTGAGTCACATGTGATCTAATTGTTACTAAAGCCCTCTTGAAGAGCCAGAACTACCCCAAGTCACTGCTGAATCCAGCCAGCCACTTCCTCAAATGGTGCAGATTATCCTTCTGTCTTAATGGTAGCTCTAGCCAAGGCTGCATATGTACCATTCATCTAAAGCACATGACTTCTTCCAAGGAATCCTGGGAACTGTAGTTTAAGGATGCTGGGAATTATAGGCTTGTGAAAGGCAAACTACTGCTCCCAGGATTTTTTTGGTGGAGACGAGCTTTAAATGTATGGTGTGTACACAGCCAGTCTTGTCCCTGTGGTTTGTTTTATTCACAAGAGTGTATCATTTGAACAAAGCAGTGTTTCCCAAGCTAATAATAATAATAATAATAATAATAATAATAATAATAATAATAATATCCATATTGTCATTGCCCCCTCTCGGGGACAACGAAATTACTTGGGTCTCCCACTGTTTTTGGACTACAATTCCTATCATTCCTGACCACTGGTCTTGCTAGCCACGGATGATGGGAGTTGTAGTCCAAAAACAGCTGATGGCTCAAGTTTGGGAAACACGGATTAGAGTGATGCATTGCTCTTGTTTCCTGAGTGACCTTTCCTCCAGAGCTGCTTGCTCCAGTTTATTCTTTACATGGTCCTATGGCCTAGCTGTACAGTAAAGCCTCATTTGCCTTTTAAAGGATTCATTCTCCTTCTCTTCCTCATAGATGCTTCTTCTCCTGTTCCTCCCACCATGGGAAGTAAACCAATTAGCGAGGAAGTCTCCCTGACCTTGGAAGATAAAACCCAAATTCAAATAAACATGTGATCTTCCAGTTCATTTGTTCACTCTCAGCCTGCCTTTAAAATTGTGCCGAGAGTTATTAGGAGACTCCTACTCACAAAGCTGCAACCCCCAGAGGTCTCTGGGAAGAGACATTGCTTGTTAAACCACTCTGAGAATTGTAGCTCTGGAGGGGAATAGGGGGTCCCCTGATAACCCTCTGCACCCTTAACAAACTACATTTCCCAGGATTCTTTGGGGGAAGCCATGATGGTTTAAAGTGGTGTGATACTGCTTTAAAGTGCAAATGGGGCCTATATCTGTCACTCCAACTCAGCCCTCTGATCTAAAATCCTTCTTTGGGCTAATGAGTCTCCTTAACACACACGGCAAGACAAGCTGGAAACAAGGGCCTGGCTCCCACATAAGCCTGTGGGCTGTGCCACTTTAGATTGTACAAGGAGTGTACTTGGGAGGGGGATTGATATTATGGAATGCTTCTCCATTTTTTAAAAAAGTCCTGTAAATAGAGAGCTAGCTTGCCAAGGAGAAACACAGGCAGCTGCCTTGTACCCGGTCAGCCTCATTGTCCATTCAGCCCTCACATTAGGCAGCTTCCTTTGTTACTCCCTGACCACGCTAGCTTTCTCCTTCATACAAATTTCCTCTTTGTGGAAAATTAGATGTCATGGAAAAGGGAGCACATATTTTGCCTGCTTAAAGTCCCTAATGTAGCAAAGTCAGCCATAAACCTGACAGTATCAATATTTATCAGCCTAATCTATCACAGAGGGATATTGTGATTCCCTACTGGTGCCAGGGAGTCTTGTATGCTGCTCTTAGCTCATTGGGAAAGGATGGGGGAAATATTAAATAAGTACATAAGAATTATTTATTCCGTTGAGGCCTCACCTCCAGTCTGAAATGCTACAGTCCAGACACTGGCTTACCAACCTATCTGCTGTTCATGAGGACTAGGTCTAAGTGCTTCCTCATCTCAACTGAGCTGGCATTTTGAAATGGAGGGGATTTAAAATCTCCAATAACTTCCTAATAGCTGGTACCCTTTTGTTGGGTACAGCCATAGGCAGGATGGTCTGCTTTAAAGCCTGGCAGCACGGAGGCCACAACCAGACCTAAGTTGTTTGTTTGTGGCTCAGCCAACACTCAGTAGGGAGGCAGCTGCAATGTGTATATTGGCCCTTGGGTAGCAAGACCAGCTGAAAGCCTTGAAGGGAGGAAGAATAGCGCTCTCTCTCTCTCTCTCTCTCTCTCAGAACAGATGGCCTGTTTTAAAGCCCTCAAGCAGTTGGGATAGTCTGTTTTATAGCCTCAGTGGCAGTTTTAGTAGTGCTTTTTCCTTATTGCTTTTGTATCCCAACCATCCCTTAAAAAGCTGGAACAACATATGTAGGCTTCCCATTCAAACACTGATCAGGCTCAGCTCTGTTTAAATACAGGCATGGGGTGGTGCAGAGGAAGGACTTTGTTTGCTCCTTAAAGCACAGATGTCATGTTCAAAGGTGCTGCCTTTCGCTGCACATTCTTGGCCCAAACAAAGCAGCAGCCTATAAATCACAGCTTCTGTGTGGCAACTTCACTCTGTAGCAGCCACCAAGAATCTCTGGTATTGGCCTGGTATATTCTACATATAACATCCACATGGAAGTAACACTGCACATCATGACCACAGTGTGAAGAAGTTGTCACCATAAGGTGTTGTTTTGCAGAAACTTATTTGGAAGGCCTGCAATATGCAGATTTGGTCCCAACTCTAGTGTCAAAGGGTTCCGCTAGTGGCCAGAAAACATTTTCACATAGTTTTGGGATGTATTATGATCACATGACACCATTTTATGAAAAATAAATGTTGGGTTCCACAGCTGGATTTTAGGAAGAAGTGTTTTTGTTTCTTTGTCCCGAAATAATGGGACCTGAAGTTGAACTATATGGGTCTCCTATGAAAACACGCCCACTGAATTCACTCTAGTGAATAATATTGGGCAGGTATCCGACAATTAAGTTTTCTTACAGTTGTCACTTTTTTCTGGCCTGGTTTTTTAGCCTCCAAGAACTGCATGACAGGCAGTGCAGCTTTTACTCCTATGGAGATGCAGCAGATGAATGCCTCACCTGCTAGATTTCTGCTTTCTGTGTAGCTGCTGAGAACAAGCAGGGGAGAGAATGCAAAGCCTTGCAATAAGTTTGTGTGTGATGGTCAAGGTGTCTCTATATTCTGTGACTGGCTTTATCTACATGCCTTGGCACATGGCAGTGGGCTGGGAACAGCCTCATGATGTTCCTGTTCTCAGCCCTTAACAAAACTCTCCCTTTTCAGTTCAGTCACGGCACCTTCTGTTCTACGATGAGCATGGGGGCTCCCTCGAGGAAGGCTACAGCTCCTTCATGTCTGTGGAGCATCCTGACAAGTGGGAAGCTGACCAACGCCAAAGCGAAGAACAGCGACCTCAGGAGCATGTTCACAGCCCCCTGGCTGTGGCCCACGAAACAGCCAAATACCTGCACAAGGCCCACCAAGAGGGGCCAGATCAGAACCAGACCAGCTCAGCTCTCACTAATCCCAAGAAGCAATTCCAGGAGAGGTAAGCAGGTGTGGGGCTTTCTTCTCTTTTCAGCTCATACCAGCTATATTCCATCTCCGAAGTGCAACGTGGGGTCTAAGCAGGGTTGCCAACTTTAAAGCAAACCACTAACCACTACTCCTGTGCTTTTAACAGATCTGCAGGTGTCAGCCACTCATGGTGTTTATTTCCATGCCATAACATCACTGCTGATTGCAGTCTTCAAGAGTCACAAGGGCAGGCTGTGTTTTCTCTTCTCTGTTTGCAACCACCAACCTAAAGTTTCTGATCCTTCCCTGAGACCTCTTGTGTGCACAGCATAAACTCTTAACTCTGAGCTATGTTCCAGGGTTTTCCAAACTTGGGTCTCAAGCTGTTTTTGGACTACAAGCTACCAGGGATGATGGGGACTGTAGTCCAAAAGCAGCTGGAGACCCAAGTTTGGGAAAACTTGGTCCAGGCAAAGAGAACCCCACCCCACTCAACTGACAGTGAGAAATAAGGAAATAGGAGAATCTTCCGAGGAACCTCACCAGCCAACCTGAAAAATAGAACAAATGATTTTGTGTTATATCTGTGCTTGTTTTGAGTCCCAGTTCTGGGGGGAAAGTGGGATAGAAATATATAAAATGATGTTGTTGTTGATGATGATGATTATAATGAGGAGGAGGCAGCAACAGAGCAGTTATCAGAGGCCAGAGTTGAGAAATAAATAGCAGGTGACAAAATGACTGACTGGTACTTTCTTTCTTTCTTTCTGCAGAGACAGAATCTCCAGTGATGCAGCTGAATACTTGTAGCAGCTGCCAACCCTCAAGGCCTCTTCCGTCTGGATGTAGGATCCTTTAGTAGATGCCTGGTTAAGGCTGCAATTCCATGCATGTTTACCTGGGAGTATGTCCCATTGAACTTGGTGGGACTAACTCCTGAGTAAGCATGTGCAGGATTACACTGTAAGGGGCGTGGGTTGCAACCCTAAACACACTTACTAGGGGAGAAGGTCCATTGGACTTCCTTCTGCATAAACATGCATAGGATTGCACAGCACATGGGAGAGGATGTTCCATTTAGACATCTCCAAATTGGCCCTGAGTTCCGCCTCTTATACACTTGATTCCCAGTGTCAAAATTGCATTCCCCACAATCAGGGATAGCGTCTGGCAACTTGGACAGAAGCCTCAGTCAGCCCTCTAATTTACCCCCACTCACTATCACCATGGCCACTGGTTATGTTCTTTCCTCTCTCTGCAATATGTCACCAAAAGTTACCAACTTCCTGGCACACAAATCTGTACTATATAATTTTTTCCCAGCTCTGTCTGTCTCCGTGTCAGAAAAAGCTTAATTTCTACTTTGTGACTTATTTTTACATAGTTACATTTAAAAAAAATAAAAGAATTCAAAGGAAGAGACATATTACAGTTAAATGTTCAGATAAGAGAAAAAGAAAAACATTCTTCAAAGGAGGCTTTCCCCCCATTAAACATTAAGCAAAGTTCACAAAGCACCCCCATGAATCAGTTCCTCTGTGATGAGGAACACACTTGCCTTATCCCAGTTCTTGACCCTCTTTGCAGACAGTCTTTTCATTCAATTTTCTCTAGACAAGCCACCTCAAGGACTTTTCCTTTTACCTATGATTTCCCCCTTTAAAACATGAGACTGAAGAGATGGTAGGGACAAGTGTATGTTCCTTGCTTGCCCCCATTCATTGAATGTTTCCTGGTGACATTTGGGACAAATGTAAAAGTCAGCAAGCTGCAGCCATGGCTTTCCTTTCCAAAGTTTATGTAGGGATGGAGAGATCCTTCAGAACAATTCTTCTCCAGTCAAGTCCACCAGGGACCAACACATACCACTGCAGCCTCCCCACCCCACCCCTAAAACACCCTTCTCTGTCCCAACCCAAAACCAGCATAAAGAACCACTGTTCCATAGTTAGACATGCTCCTGGGCATAGTCCATGCGTGCCTCAAGTTCACATGGTTGTACAGAGACCAAAAGCAGAAATTGTTTGTACATAATGAACCTTATTTTGTATTATTGCCAATCCCTTAAGATATTGTATTTTGGAGACTCTCAGATCCTATTTTCTGTATTGTATTTTATTAAGAGTTATTGCGAGCTTGGCCTCTATGAACTTCCTCTCTTTGCAGGTCACTGTTTCCTCTTAGTCTAGCAGCTGTTGTTTGCCTAGTTTTCTTTTAAAATATATCACTCTTTTCCTCCTGTTACTAGCTCTGCAATTGCTTTGGAGCAGCAAAATTAAAAAAAAAAGATGCAGCATCAGCTCTGTTGTTCAGATTCTTCATTATTTAATTGAGGGGTTATTAATTTAGCAAATCTCAGTGCAAGTGTAGGCCTGCCATCACTCACCGAATAATAGCTGTGCTCTCCCTTTGTGAGCAGAGGTCTCTGAGCCGAGCAGTGTTTCTCTGAGGGCTTATACAGAAATGTTAATTACTGAGAAATGATGACAGCAGCTTCCCTCCTAGATCTATCATTCTGATAGCAATACCCCGGTAGCTATTGTATTATAATAATATAATTATAATATAATATACTTATAATATAATAGATGAGGAAGAAATCTTGTTGCATGGGGACTATCCTTGCTGGTAGGAGAAAAGCATATTTGCTTTTCAAAACAAGCAAATAAAAGATGTGCTATTATTAAATTTGCACATCGCTCTATACTCAGGGCGGTTCACAGCACAAAAAAGCACAATGTAAAAAAAGAAAAAGAAAAGACATAATACAGTGGTATCTCAGGTTAAGTACTTAATTCATTCCGGAGGTCCATACTTAACCTGAAACTGTTCTTAACCTGAAGCACCACTTTAGCTAATGGGGCCTCCTGCTGCCGCCGCGCCGCCGGAGCACGATTTCTGTTCTCATCCTGAAGCAAAGTTCTTAACCTGAGGTACTATTTCTGGGTTAGTGGAGTCTGTAACCTGAAGCATATGTAACCTGAAGCGTATGTAACCCAAGGTACCACTGTACTGTAAAAACAAAGCAAATTCCAGGCTCCTGGCAATGGCAGCTGCATGACCTGGAGGGAACACCTATGTCTTCCTCAAGACTAATTGCAAATACAAAGCAATTTCTCAAGGAAATCAAATGTGTCTAACCTACCTCACAGGATTGTTGTGAGAATAAAATGTGGAGGGAGGAATCCAACATACACAGGAGTTCTAAAAGCCCAATAGATGTCCTAAAGGCTGTGACCTTTGAAAGGTCTTCTCTGAAAATGCACTACTTCAGCCCAGGGGTGAGGGGTCTCAGCCTATGGGCCAAACGGGCCCTCAAGGTCTCTCTATGCAGCCCTTGGGACTCATTCCCAGGCCACTCCTGCTATGCAGCCATACCAGCTAGTCCCATTTCACTTCCTCCGAGAGTGTTTCTGCCTGACTGGAATGTGTCTTTGAACCCGAATAATGCCTCTTGCTTGCTTGTCTGGATGGAGGAGAAGCAGAGCTGTACAAAGGTAACAGTGATATTTGCTCTGCCTCTTTTGCCTTTGGGCCCATGCACCAATGGGATGTGGCTCTCAGGACTGGAAAAGTTCCCCTCCTCTGGTTTAGCCAGATTCCATCAGAGCCTTGGGACTATTAGACTGCGAACATGTACATGTAAGTAAGGACCCACGGAGCCTACGTCAAAATATTCCAATAGTCTTCCAGCACTACACCCACCCAGTAAGCTAAAAATATAGTCCTGGAGAAATTACTTGGTTTTTCCACTGTAAAATGTGAACAAACTCTTAGGGGAAATATATAGACTATTTTCATAAGCAGCAATCAAACTACTGGGTTTAATGTATATTAATCTGCATTTGTTGCTCACATTAAAACCTCCGGCAGCTAGAATGACTGTTCACTCTTGAAATGGCCCCCTTCCACTTTCCATTCTGCAATAACAAATACTCATGACATCAAGGGAAAGCTTTTACAGAGGAGAGTTCCACATGCTTGTCAGACCTCTGTCACCTATGGGAAACTATCGTTTTCAGACATGGGTGGTGAGTGTACTTTATATCTGCTGTGTGTACGTAGGATGAAGCCTCAGCTTTGGAAGCACTTCCTGTTTGGTCCTGTAGTGCAGCAGCTCCCAAACTTTTTGGTGTAGTGACCCCCAAGTCCAAATGTACTTGCTTTGCTGACCTATCGGTTTATTGACACATGAATTTTGGGACCTTAGGTCTTCAGCAGCTGTCAGTTTCGCCCTTGTCTCCTGCTTGTAGGCTTCTCAGTGATATGTGGTTGACCATAGCAGAAAAAGGGGTGCTGGACCAAACATGCCTTTGGTCTGATCCAAGCGGAATCTTTTTTCTATTTTGACATTTTTAAAATGAGAGAAGCTGCATTCTTTACAGATTGCTGAGAAGGTGCAACTGGGATGCTACTTTCCAGGGCTGGCCTGAGACACAGAGCACATGCAGATTGTCAGGTGTGATTCAGTGATAAATTCAGTTCATGCAAGTAGAATTGATTTGGAGTCCCTGCACAACAAATGGGCTTTCCCCCAAGACTGGTTTTTTTGCAGTAAGGAAAGTAATGGGGAAATGTCCTGGAAAGTATGGAATAACACTTGTTTGACACAACGTCTAACCTCACCATAAACAAAACAGAGTGAATGCCCAGTAAACTGGTTCTCTGAAAGTGTCAATTTCTCTGCCTGATGCAGAACAAAAAAATGATCCTACTTCTGCGCAGGTCAAGGTCCAGAATCCCCAAGGCCAGTCAAGTTATATTGGCACTTGAGGCAGATAATTCACCAAGTGGCTCTCAGCTTCCTTGGTGCTAAAAGTCCAATAAAAATAAAAATAATGGGTAATTTGCTGCC
This sequence comes from Podarcis vaucheri, assembly GCF_965113315.1. Taxonomy (NCBI): domain Eukaryota; kingdom Metazoa; phylum Chordata; class Lepidosauria; order Squamata; family Lacertidae; genus Podarcis; species Podarcis vaucheri. The sequence goes on along the minus strand of NC_138759.1, from coordinate 52,898,134 downwards.
CTTTCATAACAGGCCCATGGCAGCCTCCTTTCTTTACCTAATGGTTTTGCCAGGCCTCCTGCTTTCTGTGGCATCCCTGTCGTCATGGTAGCAAGTTCTGGTTTATAGGATTGCTCTTTCAATCTGCTTAATTTATTGTAGGCAGACCTGGATGCACTTTTCTTTTGAGAGCAAAAAACTTCCAAATCATAAAGGCTGTTCTGTCATTTCACACACAGCTCCATGTGCTTGCTTACCATAATTTTGTGTAACTGGGGGGGGGGGACGGGACGGGGACTTCAACAATGGGTACCTATTAGGCACTGCATCATACTTTTAACAAAGGGTTGCACTTCAGATGAAGCCTTCTCTGCTCCTCTACCACGAGGGCTACATTTCCTTGCCGAGCTCTATGCCATTTACTGCAGATACAGCCCCCAGGTGGGTGTATCATTCTTCCCTAACATACTGAGGAGGAAATGGGTAGGCAGGCGATCTGCACTAGGCACTGATGCCTTTGTCAAAGGAAAAAAGAGTTGGCTTTTATTTCTGTGCAGCGCAGATACGATGTGAAAGTGGAGTGATGATTTCTATTTAAAGAAATAGCTCTGGTTACTTGGGAACCCTTCTGTCAAGAGAGCAGGGACCCAAAGCTCATTGCTGTCTCCTTGGTATCACTGCAACTAAATTTACTTTTGCTCACCCTGGGTCTTGGTTTGCCCCAATACAGGCTCCCGTGACAGGGTGATAACAGTGTTGGCACTAGTTCTGACACACATACATATACAGTGGTACCTCAGGTTACAGACGCTTCAGGTTACAGACTCCGCTAACCCAGAAATAGTACCTTGGGTTAAGAACTTTGCTTCAGGATGAGAACAGAAATCGCACGGTGGTGGAGCGGCGGCAGCAGGAAGCCCCATTAGCTAAAGTGGTACCTCAGGTTAATAACAACTTCAGGTTAAGAACACACTTCTGGAATGAATGAAGTTCTTAACCCAAGGTACCACTGTATACAAAGAATAATCTAAATTTCCATGCTTACAGGTATTGCTCATGTACTTGCAATTTGCATCAAGCTTGCCACTGGTCAGTTGTTTTTGTGCCTTAAAACACTGGTAGGGCTTGTTGAGTTCTCTGTCCCAATTCAGATCCAATTTGGTTCATACCCCCACTCACATACAATTACAGTGGTACCTCTGGTTAAGAACTTAATTCGTTCTGGAGGTCCGCTCTTAACCTGAAACTGTTATTAACCTGAGGTATCACTTTAGCTAATGGGGCCTCCAGCTGCTGCGTGATTTCTGTTCTCATCCTGAAGCAAAGTTCTTAACCTGAGGTACTATTTCTGGGTTAGTGGAGTCTGTAACCTGAAGTGCCTGTAACCTGAAGTGTCTGTAACACGAGGTACCACTGTACTAATCTCAACAATCTCCTAGGTACATATACCAAAAGACCAACATACTGAAGCCAAAACCAGATTTAATCTAGGGTTCCACCAGCCCCCCAAAACCTCATCCCATTCACCAAACATTCCTTCACACAGAGTTTTTGTGCATAGTTGAGGAGCCAAGCTCTCACCCCAATTATCAACCCCCTTTTCTGAGCTCCCAGCTGAGAAGTGGTCAGACTCCAGTGTTTTCCCCAACTGTTCTATGTCCTCACCCCCCCCTCCCAGATCCTTTATGGGAAACTATGATAATGAAAGCAGCAGAAAACAGATCTATGTTTCTCATCAAGGAAAAGTTTGTGTCAGGAAAGCTGTAGGGGGAAATACTCTGTCTTAGTAACCTCAAGACTTGATTACTGCAATGCACTGTATGTGGGGCTGCCCTTGAGCTTGATCTGGAAGGAGCAGTTAGTGCAAAATGCTATCAGCAGAGGAATGTTGTTATGGCATGGAGATCAGCAGTGTTGCTGTTAAAGGCACAACAGCAGAGTAAAAAACATATCTGTATATTTAAAAGCACAAGAGCAGGTCATCAAACCTAGCTCAGCAGGCAACTCTTGTTATTTAAGAATTAAACAGTGAATGTCATGTAGCAGAGCAATTTACTCTTTAGTTGCCTTGCCTACAACCACTTTGCTTGTCACCTCCACTTTGCAAAGCTCTCCTGATGTATTAAGACATTTTTATTAGTCTTTAGGAAGGGCTTTTGACAGTAGTTTATAGTGAAGGTCCTGAAGGCTGGAAACAGAAAATCATATTGCTTTCCTCTAAAATATTGCAAAAAAAATATGATGGAGGCATGATCGATTGTGGTGTCTACACTCAGCTCACTAGCACCTCTGACCAAGAGGTTTTGCAGGGTTTGGTACTGTATCAAAAATGTATTTATTCCTTTTCTTATAAAATTATATATATTGTCTCATGATAATATCTAAGCAGTTTACATAAAAATAATAAAATACAGCAAAATTTGATAAAAATGTCCTAAAAACTAGATGCCAACAAAATGCAACAGTTTATCACAAATAAAACTGAGTCATGTACAGAACAAAATAATAAAAATTTAGAGTCCGAGTCCTGGAAAGCTTGAGTAAATGTATTTTAAGGTGTTTGAAGGTCGCTACTGCCCCCACCTCAGTGGCTCAGAGTGCCTTCCATCAGCTTCCTCTGGTGGTCCTGCTGCGCCCCCATCTGGGCAGGAATAGCCTATGCTTTGGTAACCTCTAGGTTAGGCTGCAACACACTACCTTATATGTGGGGTTTCCTCTTAAGAGGGCTTGGGAACTTCAGCTGCTGCAGAATTCAGCAGCCAGGTTGCTCAATGGGGCAAGGAAGTTTGAGCATAAGAATGCCAACCCTGGCCCAACTGCACTGGCTGCCAATCAGTTTCCGAGCCCAATTCAAAGTCAAAGCTTTAAACAGCTCAGGACTGCAATACTTCAAGGACTGCCTCTCCCCATATGAACCAACCCAAACTCAGTGATCATCATCTGAGGCCCTTCTTCGTGTGCCTCCTCCTCGAGAAGTCCAGTGGGTGGCAACATGAGAACGGGGCCTTTTCTGCAGTGGCTCCCTGTGGAATGCTCTCCCAAAGGATCCTTGCCCAATGCCTTCATTATATATATCTTTAGGCACCAGGCAAAAACAGTCCTCTTCTTTCAGGCCTTTGGTTGATTAAACAATCAATGGCCTTTTAAACTATGTGTAGTGGGTATTGTTTTTATTTGATATTATGGTATGTGCTTTTGTGGTTTTATATTGTAGGGTGGTATTGAAATTTTAATAATGATATGTGTGCTGTGCATTCCTTCGGACTTCTCTGAGAGGCCGTAATGGCACAGTTGGTAGCCTGAATCACCAGAAGGCAAGCAAACTAGCTATGCCAATCCATACCATAACTTTCTTATAACCAAGTTCATATCTGTCAGAGCTGCTACCAGGTCCCAGCTCACATAGGACCACGCCACACAGCGTCCACTTTAAAAGAGTCTTTATTGAGTTACAGGTTTCATTTCCGAACTGCAGCGTGCAGCTCTACACCTTCTGCTCTAGGTCGGCGAAGACCCGTCTGAGTCCCCGCCTCTTGCACACCAGCTTAATACCCTAGCCTTGCTCCACCTCCTTCGCCTCTCCCTACGTCTCTGGGTCCTTCTGCCCCCCTGGGCCTCCTCCCTTCTACTCTCCTCTGACGCTGACCCCCCTGATCCTTCTGCCTCCTTGCGGCGGGCTTTAGGACCTGGCTCACTCTCCGGGCTGCTTACTGCTCCAGCTTCCGCTGCATTTGAACTTGGCGCGCGCGCCCAACTCTCTACTTTCCTCTTAACCGTTGCCTCGCTCTCTGAGGAGGGCGTGACCACCCCTGACTCGTGCCCTCCCTCCTGCTGACAGCCTCCGGAACCCGATGCCTGGCTACCTTCCTCCCTGCTGCTCTCAGTCTTGAGCGTGGGTCCCGACTTCCAGCTGCTGCCGCCCTCAGTTATGAGCGTGGGTCCCGACTTCCAGCTGCTGCTCTCTGAATCTCCTCTGTTCCCTTCCTCCTGGGGTGTCCCCCCGGATCCCCCCCTTGCTCTGCTCACTGGGGCTCCCTTTTGGGAGTCCTCTGACTCACTGCTTAGGCTTGGAGATCTCGGGTCGTCATCATCACTCATTCTCCCTTCGGCTTCCTCCCCCTCGCTCTCTGTTTCCACCCTTCTCTGCGTCTCTGCTTCTGAACCCCTGACATCCATCCCCCCCTCGAAGCCCCCCCTTCCCCCCTCCCCGCTGTCAGGTGTGGGTGCTGGGCGCTCCATCATCATGGGAGGGAATGCTGGATACAGGTCGCTCCCCGTGGGTGGCCGCCAACTGAAGACCTCCGAGTCTTCCCCCTCGCGGTCGTCGACGTTGACTTGTTGCTCTTCCATCTCTGTACCGCCGTGCTCGAACCCGAGGTCCTCCCCGAACACGTCCATGTCAGTCTCTGCGTCGGTCGCTCGACCTGGCATCTCCAGCCACTTCCTACGCCATCGCTCCTCTGGTCGATCGTCCCACCAATACGAGTTGCCTGATGCCGAACCTGCCGGTGAACCTTCTGGGGAACGGGTGCTCCGTGCGGGTTCCCCTTCTGAGTCGAATCCATGGAACGTGCTGGAAGAAAGTGTGGGTGTGAACAACCAGTCGTCGAAGAAGCTCGCTGGCATGGGTTTGTGTGGGAAGAGGGCATGAAACTCGTCCTTGAGCAGGGGTTCCTCCAAAGCGTAGTCTGGTACCCAGCTATTGGCGCTGGCCCGGGTGCCCTCTCTGGCTAAGAGGTATTCGACTCCCTCTTCCCCCCATCTGGAGTCCAAAATCTCCGTGACCTCGTTGATGTGGTCCTGGTGCTTCACCTCCCGCGTCTCCGTCCGTTCCCGGAGCGGACTTGGCGCCGTCCCTGGCTCCTGGAACCTGTGAGGTGCCTTGTAGGGAGTGAGCACCGACCTGTGGAACACCGGATGCATTCTGGAACCCTCCGGCAGCGCCAGTCGGAAGGCTACCGGGTTGATCTGCGCTTCGACTTGGTACGGACCGATCTGCTTGTGCCCCAACTTCTTCTTGGCAAGCGACCTGGTCGGCACTGCGTGGGCTGCCAACCAGACCCAGTCTCCCACTTGGATCACTTCGCCAACCCGCCTGTGCTTGTCAGCTTGCACCTTGTAGGCGTGCTTAGCTAGCTCCAGCTGCCGTCTGAGTTGATCGTGGACCGCCTGCAGCTCTGACGCGAACGCGTCCGCCGTCTGTGGTTCTCCCTCCCCCACTCTCTCCAGTCCCGGGAAGGTTCTGGGATTCCTCCCATTGTTGGCAAAGAACGGCGTCACTCCTGTGGACACGTGCTTCGTGTTGTTGTAAGCGAACTCGGCTAGCGGCAGGTAATCCACCCACGTCGCAGGCTGTTGATTGGCATAGCATCTCAGGTACTGCTGCATGATGGCATTGACCCTCTCTGCTTGCCCGTTGGTCTGCGGGTGTCTTGCTGATGCCAGATTGACCTTGACATTTAGAAAACCCATCAGCTTCTGCCAGAAAGACGAGATGAACTGGCGTCCGCGGTTGGACAGGATAGACCGTGGCAGGCCATGCACTTTGAACACGTGATCTATGAACAGTTTGGCGGTTTGTTCCGCCGTGGCCACCTTCGCACACGGAATGAAATGTGCCATCTTGGTGAACAAGTCCACCACCACTAGCACAGCTGTCTTGCCTCTCGAGTTGGGTAAATCCGTCACAAAGTCCAGGGCCACCCTCTCCCACGGTTCAAACGGTGTTTGCAGCGGTTCTAACAGTCCCGCCGGTGGTCTGTGTACCGGCTTGGCCCTCTGGCAGGTGTCGCACCTCGCGACGTAGTCCGCGACCTCTCCTCTCAGCCTGGGCCACCAGAAGTCTCTCGCGACTAATTCCATCGTTTTCTCTGTGCCAAAGTGACCGGCCGTGGGTGCGTCGTGCAACTGTTGCAGTACCTTGGCGCGAAGGTCGTCTCCTGGTACATAGACAGCCCCTTTGCGTAGGAGCAAGCCGTCCCGCACCTGGAACTCGTCCGTGGTAGCCGTGCCTCTGAGCAGTTCCGCCATCTTGTCTTGCGCGAATGAGTCGTCCCGCAATGCACGTCGCACCGCATCCAGGTCTACTGTAGCTGAGGCACACGCCCACGCCGTCGGTGCGAAGATGTGCATGGCCGCCGCTGGCGTCACCTCTTCTAGGTATTGCGGTTTTCGGGACAGTGCATCCGCCATGATGTTGGTGTCGCCTGGGACGTACTCTATTCGGAAATTGAAGTCAGCAAAGAACTCCGCCCAACGTATCTGCCTCTGGTTCAGGAACTGAGCCGTGCGCCAGTGCTCCAGATTCTTGTGGTCCGTGCAGACCTGCACCGTGTGCTTGGCGCCGATTAGGAAGTGCCTCCACGCCTTGAAAGCTGCATGAATGGCCAGCAACTCCCTGTCCCAGATGGTGTAGTTCTGCTCCGACTTGCTGAGCTTTCTGGAGTAGAACGCTCCCGGCCGCCACACCCCCTGCGGGTCTCGCTGCAGCAGGACAGCTCCCACGGCTCTGTCTGACGCGTCTGTCTCTACCCTCAACGGTTTACTGGGGTCGATATGCAGCAGTTGCTTCTCCGATGCGAAGAGATGCTTGAGCGCTTGAAAGGACTGTTCCGCCTGCTCCGTCCAGATGAATTTCTTTTTTTTGGAGCTGAGCGTGTCCGTAATTGCTGCCGTCTGCATCGCGAACCCCTTGATAAACTTGCGATAGAAGTTGGCGAAGCCGACAAACCGCTGGACCTCCTTCCGGTTGCGCGGGCTTTTCCAATCCAATACCGCACGAACCTTGGTGCTGTCCATGGCTATCCCCTTGTCCGACAACTTGTATCCCAGGAAATCCACCTCCGTCGTGTCGAACTGGCACTTCTCCAGCTTGGCGTACAGTCTATGTTGTTGCAACCTGCTGAGCACCTCCCTCACGTCTCGGTCGTGAGCTTGCTGCGAGTCAGAGAAAATCAGGATGTCATCCAGGAAGCAGACGCATGTCTTGTAGAGGAGTCCCTCCAACACGTGATGCATAAAAGCTTGAAAACAGTGAGAGCCATTTTGTAATCCAAAGGGCATAACTCTGTATTCGTAGGTGCCCAGCGGTGTGAACATGGCCGTCTTCCACTCATCGCCCTCCCGCATGCGGATGAGATTGTACGCCCCTCGCAGGTCCAACTTGGTGAACACGCGTCCCTTGCGCACCGTCGCGAGGAGGTCGTCAATCCTGGGCATGGGGTAATCAGACGGTTTGGTCATCTGGTTCAAAAGGCGGTAGTCCACAACTAGTCTTTTTTGGGGCGTGTCTTTCTTTTTCACGAAGAAAACGGGACTGCCCCCCACTGCCTTGGACTCTCTGATGAAGCCACGCTCCAGATTATGCTCGATGAACTGTTTGAGTTCCTGCATTTCATCTTCAGACATGGAGTATAGCCGCCCCTTCGGCAGCGTCGCCCCCGGTAGGAGGTCAATCTTGCAGTCATATGGCCGGTGAGGGGGTAGCTTGTCCGCCTCCTTCTCGCAGAAGACCTCCAAAAAGCTCGCGTATTTGTGGGGGACCGCTTGCAACGTTCCCAACTGCAGTTGTGATTCCTCCTCCTCTCCCTCCCGTCGGGGCAGGATGCAGTGTTCTGCGCAATAAGAGGAGCCGAAGATCAGTTGTCTCTGGTACCAAGCCAGTGTCGGACTGTGCCTGTCCAGCCAACTCATGCCCAACACAATGGGCGTGTCCGACAGTTGGGTGACATTAAAACTGATGACTTCCCTGTGGTTGCCAAGGCGCATCACCATCGGTGGCGTCTGCTTCACCACCTGCCCCCCTAGCAACTCTCTGCCATCCACTGTGACGACTTGCAGGGGCAGAGTGGCAGGCAATAGCTGTATAGCGTGCTGCTCCACAAAGCTCTGCGCTATAAAGTCTGCGTTGCTTCCAGAATCCACAGAAAGCGGCACTTCGATAGTGACGCCGTCGGGTAGCTGGAGAGATGCTGTGAGCTGCACTACTGGTTTGGGTGGGAGGGGATCCGTGGGTTGCAAGATTGCTGGGGACTGCTTCACAGATGCGTCTGGCTGGGCCCCAGTGCCTCCGTCTCCAGCCAGACATTGTCGTTTCCCTGCTGTGGTTCTCCTTGCTGCGTTGCTGCAGTCACCATTGCTGAGGCTGCAGTGTGCTTGTGGAGCCTCCGGGGACACTCCTTCGCCAAATGGCCTGGATCCTCGCAGATGTAACACTTCCTGTTCCCTCTAGGAGGCTTCGCTTTCACTGCTGCCGGTGCTAGGGCTCTGGCTGCTGACTGAGCCCTTGCACCTCCAACCTCCATCGGTTCCCCTCCCCCTCCTGGCGGAGGTGTGGATTGCGCACGCGCTGCTTCCCTCGGAACGAAAGAGAAACTTCTCGCTGCTTCGCGCCCTCCACGTCCTTCATCTCTGCACCATGGACGTTCTTCCAGCCTCACCCCCACAGTCAGCGCCCTTTGGACCACCTCCTGCGTGCTTCGGGGCCTCTCCCCCCTTGCAATTTCATCCTTAACCGCTGAACTTAGACCCTCCCAGAAGAGGTCTCTGACAGGGGGCGAATCCCGATCCCATTCTAAAGCACTGACCAGCGCAAAAAATCGGGCGTGATACTGCCGGACGCTCGCCCTCCCTTGTTTTAGTCCATGAATCTCCCGTCTGGCAAGATCCACATCAATAGTAGACAAAAAACACGCATCCATCGCTTTGATAAAGGCATCTGCATTCTGAAGCGCCGGATCTTTATCCCTCCACAAATTGCGCAGCCAGGCTTTGGCATCCCCATGCAAATGGGACAATATGAACCCCACCTTCTCTTCCTCATCTCTAAAGTCTTTTGCCAGCAGTTGCAGTGCGCACATTACGTCTGCTCTAAAATTAGGGTACTGTTGCAAAGTCCCATCGAAGTGAGCCACAAGCCCTCCTGCTCTCCGTGCCAATCCCACGCCCTCCGGTCTGGGTCCCGGTTGCCCTTGCTTAACAAGCATTTCAAACCTGGCGTGTAGGTCTCTGTAGGCGGCTGTAGTCTCCTCCTCCCGTTTCTTGGAAGCCAATACCTCTGAGGACAACTGGGTCACTGCCTCTTGCAGCGCGGAGATCCTCTGTTCTTCCGTCATCTTGCTAACCTTTGTGAGCTCGCTTACAGACACCCCTCTTCCTCCCCTAGCGGCTTCTGCTCCCGCTGCGAGGTTTCAGGTTTCTGAAGCTTTGTCAGACGGGTCTTACTGTCAGAGCTGCTACCAGGTCCCAGCTCACATAGGACCACGCCACACAGCGTCCACTTTAAAAGAGTCTTTATTGAGTTACAGGTTTCATTTCCGAACTGCAGCGTGCAGCTCTACACCTTCTGCTCTAGGTCGGCGAAGACCCGTCTGAGTCCCCGCCTCTTGCACACCAGCTTAATACCCTAGCCTTGCTCCACCTCCTTCGCCTCTCCCTACGTCTCTGGGTCCTTCTGCCCCCCTGGGCCTCCTCCCTTCTACTCTCCTCTGACGCTGACCCCCCTGATCCTTCTGCCTCCTTGCGGCGGGCTTTAGGACCTGGCTCACTCTCCGGGCTGCTTACTGCTCCAGCTTCCGCTGCATTTGAACTTGGCGCGCGCGCCCAACTCTCTACTTTCCTCTTAACCGTTGCCTCGCTCTCTGAGGAGGGCGTGACCACCCCTGACTCGTGCCCTCCCTCCTGCTGACAGCCTCCGGAACCCGATGCCTGGCTACCTTCCTCCCTGCTGCTCTCAGTCTTGAGCGTGGGTCCCGACTTCCAGCTGCTGCCGCCCTCAGTTATGAGCGTGGGTCCCGACTTCCAGCTGCTGCTCTCTGAATCTCCTCTGTTCCCTTCCTCCTGGGGTGTCCCCCCGGATCCCCCCCTTGCTCTGCTCACTGGGGCTCCCTTTTGGGAGTCCTCTGACTCACTGCTTAGGCTTGGAGATCTCGGGTCGTCATCATCACTCATTCTCCCTTCGGCTTCCTCCCCCTCGCTCTCTGTTTCCACCCTTCTCTGCGTCTCTGCTTCTGAACCCCTGACAATATCTAATTTTCTACAACCCTTGAACCTTCTGGACTTTATTCAGCCATCCTACACCTTATACTGGATAGAGTGGCAAGGACCCTGACCTTTTTTCAAAACAAATTGTGTTTTTTTTCTTAAAGATTTAATAAGGCAACAAGTTAGTTTTTGATATAAGTATTTCAGAAGAGGCTAATTTTACAGTTTGAGTAGCTGCCCATAAGAGGAATTCTTCTTTTTAAAAAATTAACAGACATAAAAGCATCCTGCTGTGTCTATTTCCACTGTTGCATTTTGCTGTTTATGCTTTTATGAAGTATTCAATGGTTTTATGTTATGCCTTTGTGTTTATTGCTCACTGCTCCATTGCTGCTGCTCCCCATTGCCAGATAGGCCTGGGGCCTCATTGAAATTGGAGCAGGCCCACTAACGGGCACTTTGCCAAAGACCCCCTCAAACTTGGAGCCAGCCCTGGTCTTGAGAATGGTCCGAAGACCCAGGATTCAGTTTTACTGCTGAAACTAAGGAGGTTTTGGGCTTGTAAGCAGCTGAATCTGAGATCAAAGAGCAATTGGGTGCGAGCTGCTGGAGCAACCTGGATGAAGATCAGGGTCAAGTGTAATACATAAAATAAACAGCATCCGGCTCAGCCCAGGAAAAAAGCAGAATGCAAAAGGTGGAAATCAGTAGAAATACTGCATACAGGTCAGATCAATCACAAGAACCAAGAGAGTGTCTAGATCCAAGAAAGGACTGTGTCTTGGAGTGGTTAGTGATTATGGAGCGCTTTGCTGCTTTGTCAAAGGGCAAAAACAAAGGCGATGGAAAAACTACCACCACCCTGCTTTAAGAAGTATTGGTTAGCATGAAGGTTTAGCGATGCGGTTAGCCATTTTGCAGTATAGCTACTGTTTCCCCTCTGCCAATACAGTACAGCTCTAAAGATGCTCTTCGTTCTTTCTGGGCCATGGTTCAGGCATTTGGATCCTGCCGATTCAGCACTCCTGCCACTTACGACAGGTCTGCATCTAGAAGTCCATTTCCCTCCTTCCCCCTTCTCTAATCCTGGCAGAGAAGTGGAAAGCACGGTTAAGCTGCCTGGCAACGGTGACCACAGCGCCATTTCCACCGCTATGTTCGTGGGTGGGGAAATTGCTCCAATAATCCAGCTCAGTCACATTTATTTTCAAAGGGGGAAAATTAGTCAAAAATTAGAGGATTAGTCAAAAAGCACCTGCAAATGTATAGTTTTGGAGGATAGGTTCCTTTCAGGCAGCTTCAAAGCCGCTTAAAAAAACACACAACTATAATAGAGATTCTGATTTACAAGCCATGAATATGTGGGGGCATGTAAGGAGGATGAAAGGCATGCCCACAAGAAGGAAACAAAGGAGAGCAAAACTCTGGCTGGAAACATAATCGTTTGTCGCAGCCTCACTGTGCTAAAGGGTTGTGCAGGTGTAGATAGAAGAGAAGGTGTTCAAACCCTTCAAGCGTGGGTTTTACTGACAATTACCCAAGATTAACAAGAGAATGTTTATTTGAGAGACAATAGAAACAAATTCCTGTGAACTGAAGTCTGAGGTGAATGTGATTAGAACTAGCAATCTCTTTTCTACGCAGCTGATTCCCCTCTCCCCGCTGTCAAGGCACAGAATCCTACGGTTCCTTCAATTCCCTCCTCCCAATTAACATTCGAGACGCCAGGCAATCTCCTCCTTCCTCCCCACCCCACAACACAAACCCAAAACAAGGCCCATGACAAGGGGGCTGAAAGTGGCATCACACAGACCTTAAGCTGCACACACACAGCATACTGTTAAAGTACACACACACTCCAATGATCCTGGGAACTGTAGTGTGTTGATGGTGCTGGGGATCGTAGCCATGTGAGACATAAGCTACATTTCCCAGGATTGTTAGGTGCTTGTGTGCATTTGAAATGTATGCTGTGGACTCAGGTCACACTTGTTTTGCCCTTTCATCATTTCAAGTCAAATAGACTTTTATCACTTGCTGGTAAAAGTTGACACAGACAGAGCCAATCTTTTAAGATCTTCCAAGGAGTGTGTCTGCTGGTTATTCCAGGTGCAGTGGATCCCAGTTGTTGTTGAACTACAGCTCCCACCACCCCTGGCCATTGGGTCGTGCTTGCTGGGGCTGATGGGAGTTGGAGTTCAGCAACAGCTGGAGGGCCAAAGATTCCCCACGTCTGAACTAGATGGACCTTTGGTCTTATCCAGCAGAGCTCCTATCCTTGCATACTTGCATATCCTGTAACTCACTGTTCTGCAAGACAGTTTCTCCTTCCAAGTCCCTAAAATATCAGAATCCTGCTCCATAGCAACTCAGAGCAGGGCTTTCGGTGTGGCTGCCCCTGTTTTGTGGAGCAAAACGTTCCTCTTGAAATACAACATGCATATCACCATCTGCACTTTCAGGAAACAATGGAATACATATTTTTTTGCTGCTTGTCAAAGCTTTTTCTAGCTGGATGACAAGATTTCCGCCTTAATTTTGAAAAACAAAACACAAACACCCATCTTTGGTTGTTTTTGCACTGGTTTTTTAAAGAACTATTTTCAGCTGTTAAATTGCTTTGAGCTGTGTGTTAAAGCCGATTCATAAATCAATAAATAGCAGCAATAATAATGTTCTAACCTAAATTGGGTGGAAGTAGTAACTGTAGGATCCCATCGATTGCCTCTCTTTTCTACCTTGCCTTGCTTCAGCTCCTTCAACTTGTTCTCCACCACCCCTTCAGGTGCCCAGGGCCAAAGCTTTTGGTGCTAAGGGAGGGATGGTGGCAGGGATTGGTCTCCGCTTCCCCTCTCAACAGAACAGCAGCTTCACTGAAATGAAGGAATGCAGAGCTCCTGCTGAAGGCCTCCCCAAAAGCCCTTGCTTGGAGTTCAGTACCTCAGCATCAGCAATAACAGCATCAAGGGAGGAAATGTCACCTCCAGCTGACTGGAAATCACACCCCTGGGTTCACTGTGGGTCACTCTGCTAATTAGCCCTGGGGATACCAGAGCACAGGTGTCAGAGGAAATGTCACAGGATAAAAAGCACTAATGAAATAATTCCATGGCTCAGTAAACAGAAAAAAAACAGTGGAGTTCTTCTACCCCCTGCTTAGAAAGAAAGAGGATGCAGTTGCCTTGAGCCCCTAGAGGGGGCGCCCTCTCCTCCCACCATGCTCCTTAAGGGACCTCCAACTGAGACAGATCAGAGCTCCTCTCCTCTGGCTCCACCATCAAAAAGTAGCTATATGTTCCCTCCCTTATCCCACTTCATACAGTCAGTGCTGCCAGTGTTATTTATTACTCCCTCTCCTCCCTGGCTTTTAAACAGCAGCCCAACAGGTGGAAATTAAGCATGTGAATTTTTCGCTGGCATGGAGCTACAGTCATTCTTCAGCCTGCCAGGCTTCAGTGGAAGGCGCAGCAGCAAAGCCTGGCATTTTACATTGGCAAAGCCTAAGGGGTCCGTGCTAAAAGGACAGTCAGAGCTGCAGCTGGAAGATTAAGGCCTTAAGCACACTTGGCTGGGTGGAAATCACATCAATGGCTCGTACTGGTGCTGGTGACAGGGGCTGTGGCAGGGCCACTCATAGGGGTGAGGGTGGAGTGTGGGGAGGGCAGCAGGGGCAAGGTCAGGGGAGCTTCAGGTTGTATGGGGGCTGCTGCCCATTGGAATTGGTAGGGAGCATCCTGAAACCCTGGCCTACCTGGCAGCAAGTCAAAATCCCCAGTCCAGGGTCAATCCACATGTTCAAAGTCCAAACTAAAGCACAGTCCTGAGAGGCCCAGGAGCATCCAAAGCAAGTTCCCTCAACATGGGCAGTTAAGCAAACACAGTAGCTCAGCTCTGCTTCCCTTTTATACTTTGCCTGCTGACTGCAGCATCTGGGCTTGACGAGGCACGAGACCCTCACCTGTTCTTAGCCTACTCTGGAACCACACACCTCCTCCCAGAGCTAGTGAGCCCCACCTGGCCAGCTAGGGAGCTGGGCTCTGGGCCCTTGCCTGCCTCAGCCTCCTGGAGAATGCTGCCTGCTGCTCCCTACATATCTAGAGTCCGCCATGTTCATGAAGACAGGGGCCCCTCTGGCTCTGGTGATGGGTCCTGCTGCTCTGGTTCCTGTGCACAGACCCCCATCCAGTGGCGGAGCTTCATGCTCTGGCACTGGAGGGCAGAGAGCAGGCGGGGGCGGGGCTGGCATGCGTCCCAGGAGTGTGCCGTGCCACCCGCAGGGGCGTGGCGCCCAGCGTGGGCAGGGGGGGCAGCCGCGATGGCACCCCACTGGGATCGCGCTGACAGGTGCGGGGTGCTCCCCGCATTCCTTTTCCTCCGCCAGTGCCCCCACCTCCTCGTCATCCTCTGTCACCCCGTGAATACTTCCTACACCAACCTTCCCCACCCCCAGCTTGCCCCGTGTGACCCAGTCCCAGCTGCACCCCTCGCCAGGATCATCTTCCTCCTCCCCGTTGTCGTGCCAGTTCATGACAGGGAGGAAGGCAGAGAGGTCAACAGCAGGTGGCGCTAGAACCAATGATAAGCCAAGCCCACATCCTAGTTTTGCTCCTGCCCTCCTCCCGGCTGAGATCTGCAAGGGTGAGACTGATACTAAGGAGCCAGGAAGGTGAAAGCAAATGCCACCTCCTGGATGGGACGTAAGTCAGTAGAGAGACAGGTAGGTAGGGGCCAGTTGAGGATGGTAAGACAATGTTGCATTTGCCCTAATGGATCAATTTCTGTATTGATCTTTTAATTCATAGGAATAGATGCTAGTGCAACACCAGCCAATGCTGCAAATAAAAAACGGCAATGGAATGTCAGGACTTTGTTCAGGAACCAGCGGGAGAAGCTTTCAGCCTACCAGGTTCCCTCCCTTAGTGAGGGAGGTGGCCATCTCAGATCAAAGGACCTTCAAGGGCAGGGGTCGGCAAGGTTTACTTCGCCTGGACTGGTTCACTCCAGTGGAGATCCCTCTGTGGGCCAGATCATGTGTGCGTGATTTCTAGCGTCTGCACAAATGCAATTTCCGGCGTCTGCACAGACGCGATTTCCAGTGTCTGCGCATGTACAGATGTGATTTCTGGAGCCACAGAAGCGATTTCCCGCGCCGTGCCGGTTTAGCACAGCATGCGGGGACTCACTGAACGGGCGGCTCGGTTCAGGGGTGGCTTGTGTGCCGGTTAAACACTTGTGGCCCATGGGCCTTAGGTTGCCGACCCCTGTTCAAGGGCAAAGTCCAGCATCAGTCTGCTGGATTTCACCTTTCCAGTTCTATTCATTTGGTTTCCCACAACAGGTGGGAATCTGTTCAGCAAGATGATTGTGTTGTCAGCAAGCACATCTGTCGTGAAGAGTTGCTGTGCTCATTTTGCATCCATTTAAATACTAATCGTATGGCTACTTTACTCAGCAATGCTAAAATGATTCTGTTGTCATCTTTTACTGCTGCTGTGAAGGGACATTTGGCATACGTTTATTCTGTAATTGAATTGTCACAAACTGACAATTTAACTCCAGTCTTTCCATCCTCCTCCTGGTGCATAATCAACAGGCCTCATGGAGAATGTGCGCATAATCATTCCACGAAGAGGGAATTGTGCCAGTCGATATACAGGCTTTGGGGAATGTAGATATCTCAGCTGAAATTTGTACATTCTCTGGCCATTATGTATAATATCCAACAGACTTTGGGGAATGTACGTATCTTGACTGTATTTTGTACATTCTCTGGTCAGCATGCATAGTCACCAAGAAACATTGCCTTTTTTTTCTTGTTCAGGCTGGGGCAGCTAATAAAATTGAAGCAACAGCATAAGCCCCAGCAGAAAATAATTTATTTATTGATTAGTTAAAAGGCAGATGAGCAATTAACCAAAAACTGCAGAGAGAAGAAATGCCATGGTGCTTCTGCAGCAGCACAACTGGGTGCCTTCATCTGCCCCAGCTGCAACAAAACATATGCCTCCTGCATCAGTCTCTATAGTAATATTAGTAGTAGTAGTAGTAGTAGTAGTAATAATAATAATAATAATAATAATAATAATAAAAATTATTTATACCCCGCCCATCTGGGTGGCTCCCAACAGAATATTAAACAGAATAAAACTTCAAACATTAAAAGCTTCCCTAAACAGGGCTGCCTTCAGATGTCTTCTAAAAGTCAGATAGTTGTTTATTTCCTTGACATCTGGTGGGAGGGCGTTCCACAGGGCGGGTGCCACTACCAAGAAGGCCCTCTGCCTGGTTCCCTGTAGCCTCACTTATCGCAGTGAGGGAACCGCTAGAAGGCCCTTGGAGGAGGACCTCAGTGTCCAGGCTGAACGATGGGGTGGAGACGCTCCTTCAGGTATATATAGCCACAGCAGGCACTGCCAACGTGCAAAGGCTTGACCTCACCCCCAAAGGCAAACTCTTCTATTGTCTCCCAGGACAGATGGATGCCAGCAAGATGATAACTGGCTGAGAACCCCAAGCAGTTCAGAAGTAGACACAATGGGCCACCCTATGGTGTCATTCAACTGATGGTAAGGAGAGTCCCCCAATCCTCTGGAGCTTCAGGAGGGAGAAGGCAGAATTACTGAAACTTGCTTCTATTCCCATTCCATTGACAGAAGCCTTCTTGCTCTCTGTTGAGTGACACTGTTAGATAGAACCCAATTGTATTAGTTTTATCCTCATAGTTATAAGTACATATAACTGAATCAAAGACATATGCTTCCCTCCTGCAGTAGACACAGCTCCACCCTCCTTCAGCCCCATGGTTTTGGGAAAGGGAGTGTGTTGTTCAGACGGGGAAGCCCTGCAACTAGCAGCCCTGAAACTTGGGGCAGGAGGGTCAGCGCTTTGCAGTTCCTTGACCTGCTGCGGCAGCTTATCACTCACCGCATGTGTTGACAGGCAGAAGGGCCATTTGGAGAGTAATGGAGCCAGACGAAATCATTGTAATGAGGTTTATAAGGAGCAGGTCATGCTCAACAAACTCAATCATTTCCCCTGATAGAATCTCAAGCTCATCAGTGACCAAGATGCTGTGACCAAGGCAGCTAAGCATTAGCTGAGCATTGCTCCCAGATAATTTTTTATTTCCGTGGACATATTTACAACACTTCGCTCGGAGATTAATCTTTTCCATGGGCTAAAATTTTGAAGCAAAGGCCTTTGTATCTCTTCCAGCAACTGGGACTATGTGACATCATCAGCAGAGTGAATAGACGCCCCATCCTCTTTGAGACTGGAACAGCTGACTTCCAGACTGTTTTTTACCTGGTAAGTTGTCAGCAAAGATAATCACCCTTTGGAGGGATCAGCAAGGATAAAGATTGTACTGAAGTTTTCTCCAAACATACACCAGGATCTCCCTGTTCCTGGTCTTACACTTTATACAGTTCTTCAACCTTGGGTACCAGATATTTATTGGACTACAACTCCCATCATCTCTACTAGCTTAACCAATGATCAAGGATAATGGGAGTTGTAGTCCGACAGCATCCAGGGACCCACGGTTAAAGAAGTTTGCACAAACTCCAGCACACAGTCCACTGGCTGTCAGGTGGCCTTATTACATTATTCTTGTAAATGTTTTGATTTGTATGCTGCTTTGGAGACATTATGGGTGAAAGGCAAGAAACCCCAGCACAGAATAGTGGGGAAGGGATCCATAGCTGACTGGATCCAGGAATATATTCGGATGCACTGAGCAACAAATATGCCCCATACATTTAAATAGAAAAATCTTAGCCTCTTGCCTTATGGATAAGATAAGGCAAAGGCAGAATCCTGAGGTGACAGAATGACCTGTGCCATTCCCGACTGCAGGTGGAAGATCTTTTTTAAAACAAGTTTCCCACATTAAAAAACACACAAAAACTTGCAACTATAAATTTTGAATAGTCCTTCCTGATGCATTTGTTTGATTATTTTTTGAAACTGAAATGAAATATTTTATGTGGGAAGTGATCCAGTATGGTACCCCCTACCTGCAGTGGTACAATGCATTCAACCGCCTCAGGATTTTACAAGGAGGGGTGGGATTTTGGGCTTTCAGATTTCAGTGGTGCCCTGTGAGAGGGCAAAATTCAGCAGCCCCCACCTTTTGCCTTCCATTCTGCACATAGCTGTGTTGCCCTACAGCGCCCCCTAGGCTTGGCACCCAGTGTGGGGGAACCAGTCACACTGCCCTAAATCCGCCTCTGCTTTTACCACCTCATTCTGCTGGATGTTCAGAGAAGGCCAATATATGACTTTATGTATAGTTCTTATTATTTGGCTATGCAACCTGGATGTTTATCCAGAAGTATGCCCCACTGATTTCAAACTGGGCTTACTTCCAAGTAAATTTAACGGAAGCCTTGCTTTTCTCGGACTTTATTCTTAAAGGATCTCAATTGTCATTATACAGAATGAATTATGCCATTTTGACGGTCAAGTGGGGCATGTTAATCCTTGTCATGTCACACGGCAACAGTTTCTCCTGCAGCTTATCAGAAGCCCGTGGGCTCAGCAAAACTCACCAAGTGCCTCCAGGTACATTCAGGCAAAAAGAAAATGCCTGCGTCAATGAGTGTGAGACAGGCACTGTGAAAAGAAAGTGAGGAGGCGGAGATAGCAAAAACTTCATTTTTAGCTGTGGGAGAAAACTCTCTCTCTGACCTTGTTGCTCTTTTAGGAGAAAGTGTGGCATTGGAGCAGAAACTGCTTTGTTCTGGGCAGTTCTGTGATGCCACAAGTGCGTGGCCAAATGAAGAAAAAATAGGAACATAGGGAGCTGCCTGTCTGGTCAGTTTCACGAACAACTCTTCTAGGGCACAGCAAAGAAGAATGCTCCCATATTTTTTCCCCTGGCATCTGGAATCTGACACTTCTTCTAAATTCATGCTGCAGCTGCAAAGGAAGAAACCGGAGCACCATCTCAGATAAGGGTGCCCAGCTTAAGCCATAGCTACAAAGGAGGAATTGGGAGCTCATTTAGAAGCTGCTCCCAGTTCTCCCTCTGGAGACGGGCTTGGACTTTCCCATGCCTAATTGACAAATGACATCAGGTGTGGGCAAGGTGGGCGGGGTTCACTCCAAAGGCTTCATGGGCCAAATCCAGAGGCTACTGCTCTATTCTCCCCCCCCCCAATAGACACTTAGTGGCCACAGAGCATAACTAGTCCTCATTAGGCTGTTTTGGAGAGTCTCCCCACTCAGACCTTTTTTCCTATACATTTTTGTACTTCTGTTAACTTATGGTTACCCCCTCTCCTCAGCCGTCTGCTGATACCTCTTGCTGCTGCCTTAGGCATATCAGGAGTGGGAAACCATTGGCTCTCCAGATGTTACTGAACTACAATTCCCATCAACCTCAGCAAGCATGGCCAATGGTCAGGGGTGATGGGAACTGTAGTTGAGCAATGCCTGGCAGGCACTTTGAGAATGTGTTTTGCTATTAGTGTTCGCTGCAGCAACTACAGTCGTACCTTGGTTTATGAACTTAATTCGTTCTGGAGGTCCATCCTTAAACCAAAGTGTTCTTAAACCAAGGTGTGCTTTCCCATAGCAGTGGGGACTCAATTTACAAATGGAACACACTCAACAGGAAGCAAAACATGTTCTTATTCCAAGGCAAAGTTCACAAACCAAAATGCCTACTTCCGGGTTTGCAGCATTCTTAATCCAAATTGTTCATAAACTAAGCCGTGGGTAGGCAAACTAAGGCCCAGGGGCCAGATCCGGCCCAATCGCCTTCTAAATCCGGCCCACAGACAGTCCGGGAATCAGCGTGTTTTTACATGAGTAGAATGTGTGCTTTTATTTAAAATGCATCTCTGGGTTATTTGTGGGGCATAGGAATTCATTCATTTTTTTCCTTCTTCAAAATATAGTCCAGCCCCCCACAAGGTATGAGGGACAGTGGACTAGCCCCCTGCTGAAAATGTTTGCTGACCCCTAAACTAAGCTGTTCTTAAACCAAGGTACCACTGTATTCCAGATAGCCAACATGAGACTTGCTTAGCAAGCTACACACATTACATTGCAGCAGCTGCAATGACCAACAGGAGGAAGTGGCCTGCATTGGAGAAGAGAGACAGGTTGGTGACTAACCCCCCCCCGCCCACCCACTGACAGTCACTTTCTCCCTAGAATCCCCCACCCAGCCTCCTTTGCCCATGGAGAGTTTCAGACTCATGTTTGCTGTGAAATCCCCTTAGGCTGGTTTTAAATGTGAGAAGCATATTGACTCAGCTAGATCAGCCTCTGGCTATCTGGCGGAAGCATAAAGAACATTGAGCTTTAAACAGCACAGAATCCATTTTTGTATTTCAGTGGTCTAGCAGAGGAGAAATAAAGCAATTGCAAGGCTGATCTCTGTTCATGGGCAGAAGGGAGCATTAATCCTTGGAGCCAAATGATTTTTTTGAAAGGTCTAGCCACCCATGTCTGGCTACTCTGGCTACTGTGAGGCCCATGCAGAGCTGGCCTCTCTCTTGGGAAGGTGGAAATAAGAGCATAGGTGCAGCAAAAACAGCTCATAGTCCAAGCCTTACTCTAACAAAGTGCCACCATTTGATAGTATCTTGTATGTAAGATACACCAAATGAATGTACATTTCACTGGCTGAATGTGCACCTTGGGCAGAGGAGATGACAGCTGATCTGGAGAAGAGGAACTAATGCTATCTGGGGGTTGATGGGGCTGAGTCATGGGAGAGATTTGAAAGGAAAGCCTGGGGAGTTTGGCTAAATGACAAGTCACGACAAGGCAGTAGGAAGATGTGGGAAGTGTGGGGGGCTGAGATGTCAAGCGATTGATGGGTGTAACCCTAGCGAGGCAAAGAGAATGTAAAAGGCGGAGATGTCACACAAGTGACATGACTTGTTTCTGGTGCGCAGATTCAAGGACCCTTTCACTTCCCAGGTGCTGCTGACATTATTTCCTCATGGCGGTTTCGGGTCTGCAAAGAGCAGGCACGGTTTCTCTTGCAAATCTCAAGCAGCTCCTTCTCGCAGATATGCGTGCATGCCATGCTGAAATCCCCTTTTGTGCTGGAGGATAACTGAGCCCCAGAAAAAGAAAGATGGCAGACCTGAACCTGGTTGGGCTTTATGAGACAGCTGAGAGACAGAAGGAGAGGAACTCACTCTGACGCCTCTTCCTTTCCATTACTGAAAGGCTGCCTGCTCTCAGGAGAGCCAGTGTGGTGTAGAGGTTAAGAGTAGTGGACTCGTAATCTGGTGAAACGGGTTCGCTTTCCTGCTCCTCCACATGCAGCTGCTGGGTGACCTTGGCCTAGTCACACTTCTTTGAAGTCTCTCAGCCTCACTCACTGTTTGTTGTGGGGGAGGAAGGGAAAGGAGATTGCTAGCCGCTTTGAGACTCCTTAGGGTAGTGATAAAGCAGGATATCAAATCCAAACTCCTCCTCCTCCACTTCTTCTTCTTCTTCTTCTTCTTCTTCTTCTTCTAGGCAACAGATGAGAGGTGATGGTCAGCAACCAGGCCAAGATTCTGGTTAATAGGAAGGATTGGTGGCCAAGCAGATTCACACCCTTTGGTGATAAGAAATTGTATATAAATGGCACTACAGATCTCTGGAGAGGACAGTCAGATGCTTCATCCCCTGAATTACAAATGCAGACCAGGCACAATCCTGCTGTGGTTTCACATACATACATACATACATACATACATACATACATAAATGTGGGGGTGGTAGCGGGAGAGAGAGAGGAAGGGAAGATTTCTGAATGTTGCCTGATCTTTGTGCATCAAGATCAAATTGGTTCTTTAGAGAATAAATATCTGCATGTGCTGTACATCCCCATTGGCTGGGTACTTCATGTAATAGAGTCAGTTTCTACTGGTATAATTTATTCCAGTCCTCAGAGCATCCCTGCCCATTCACCAAGTCGTGCTTGCTTTCTGGTGCAATGCTGTCTTAGCCTCTAGAAGCCAGGTGCATACTTTCCAGTGTGACCAAGAGACATGGGAGCAGGGTAGAGATGTAGAGGTGACAGATGCAAGAAGACCTAGGAAGAATTCCACTTGCCCTAACCCTTCCCTGCAAGCACAGGAGGATGTGTTAGGCAACTTCATTAGTGGATAGCCAAGCTGCTGGGAGAAAAATACAGTACAGTGGTACCTCGGGTTACAGACGCTTCAGGTTACAGACACTTCAGTTTACAGACTCCACTAATCCAGAAATAGTACCTCAGGTTAAGAACTTTGCTTCAGGATGAGAACAGAAATCACGCGGTGGCGGCACCAGCAGGAGGCCCCATTAGCTAAAGTGGTATCTCAGGTTAAGAACAGTTTCAGGTTAAGAACGGACCTCCAGAACGAATTAAGTTCTTAACCTGGGGTAACACTGTACCTGTTTCGTTTTGGGGGTGGGGGGTTAAAAAAATGGAAACTGTGCCCTCCTGTGTTAGAGAGGGGAAGTGAACGGTAGGGGGTGGGTGGGAAACAAATAAGAATTGGGGTATATTGGTGAGAAGGAAAGGTGTTCAATTCTTAATTGTTGACATGCTTTTGTTTCTTGTAAAGGAAGACTTGGGTATTCACCTTGTAGAGTATAAAAGTACTCATCCCAGAAAGAACTAAAGAGATAAAAGCAAAAACAAACCTTTAAAGAATGCCCACATTATGTGCATGCATGCATTTTGTCTTTTATTATGACTCATGTCCTGGGCACTGTCCAGTAGGTACCCCTGACAGTTGCCCAACTATTTGATGCACAGAGAGCAAGGGAGGTGTCAGCTCTGGAGAGAATCACATTTAACCAGCAATAATAAATCGGGAGAGTCTTGGGATAATGAGATTTACCTGAAGTTTATTCCCTTCTGCTAAAGGCAAGCATGCAGCCATTTTTCCAGAGGAAGAAGCTAAAGCCTTACACCCCCTAAGAGTCCTTTTTATTATTTTCTTATTTTGATAGCACTATATATAGTACAGCAAGCTATAAAAGTTTCATTCCCATCTGTTTCCTGCAAGCACCCATTCTTACTCCCACCTCATTATACGGATAAGTAAGAAGGATTTTTTTTAAAAAAAAATGATTTCACGGTGTTTCCTTTGCGAAGCGGGTCATTATTATTTCCATTTTACAGAGGCGTGACTTGCCTAAGACAAAAAAAGTGAATTAAAACATCTATTCACTCTTTTTGTACAGCACCTGGTGCCCCCCAGCTGTTTTCGACTACAGCTGGATGCGACTAGTCTAAAACAGCTGGAGATCACCGAGTTGCCAAAGGAACAGCTACGCCCCGCCCACTATGTTTAAATAAATAAATAAATAAAACACGCTATTATTGGGTGAACCCTATTCTTTATCCATCAGAAATCACCCTAGCAGACCACTCACCCACCTTTCTTCTTCGTGTGTGGTCTTGTTCACACCCTTCGGATTTCCACGTGTGCACGGAGGTCAGACTAGAGGATCCCTTGAAGATCGAATCCTTTCTCAACCAATTCTCAGGGCATTCTAGGATCAGGTCACAGTTCCTGGGCTCGGTTCTGTCTGGATTATAAAGGGTTAAGTGCCGGCTTCCGAGTGTCTCTTAGGTGACACTGCTCTCCGGTGTAGCGTTAGCACAGCCCCCTTCCCTCCCTCTCCCCCCCCCCTCCGTCTCTCCCTTTGCTTTGTCTTCTGCGGCAGCAGGGTCCGCGGAGTCTCTCCTTCTCCGCGGGTGCTTTCTTATCACGGCTGTCCTGGCTGCTCTGGAGGAAGACGCCGAGGTGGAGAGCACCGGATCCCAGGTCATGAAGAAACCCTGACTGGTCCTTTTCTCCCTCCAGCAAGAACAGAAAAAGAAGAAGGCTTCCCCATCTCCTCTGGCGGAAATTGATCCTTCCCGAGTTCTCTGCCTCCTTTTCTCTTTTGGCCGTCATATTAACTACTTCTTCCCATTTTTTAAAAAAATCTTCCGGCCTCTCTGGAAAGGCAGCTGGATTTGGGGTGTGTGTGTAATTCCTCCGTCTTGTCTAAGTTTCTGGGATCCCCCTCCCTCCCCGGAATTCCTCGTGCTTTTGTTTCCCTGAATGAATGAGGCTGATGAGTGATAATTCTAAAGCAACAATAGCCACCCATTGAAGAACCTGTCAAATCTTCTCAGCCAAGCAAGCTGACTTCCTTGTTCTCTCTCCTTCCTTCCGAAGAAATCCAAACCCACCGCCAAGAACAGCAGGGCTGAGTATTGTGATCCTTTGGGTAGCAAGTGCCTGAGTCCGTCTTCCTTGGGAGAGAATGGCTGAAGCTTCTCCCAGGACCTGGAGAGGATGCGATTCTGCTGGAGAAGAGGAAGCAGCCAGGGGAGCTAAAGCAAGCTGGCAAGGCTCTGCAAGAGAAGAATGGAGGGTTCTCGGAGCCGGGAAGTCACTGCCCCCCAGCCTGCAGCTGGGCCACAACTTGAACCCGCAGCCGGAAGAGGAGAGAGCCGAAGCAGGCCCGTCCCTAAGGGCACAGATGGAGGATCAGTTTCTGCACTTGACCATCAGAAAACAGGTGTCCTACAGGTAAGGGCTTCCTCTGGTCAAGTCACCAAGGGGGCTGGTTTTAGGAAAAGCAAGACATTTCAGTGAGTCTTCAGGTGGTTTTCTGCTCACTCTGAATGTTTTGTGAACTACCAGAAAGCGGGTCTGGGGGAGACACAGGGCTGAGCAACATCCAAGTCCCCTGCATGTTTGCTTGCAAATAAATTCCGCTGAGTTTATGGGGACTCAGTCTCAAGTCAGTGTGCCTAGGGTTGCAGCCTAGGGTTGCAGCCTTAGTCTTTTTCAGTCAGCAACCAAAAGTCTAAGTGTGTGTGTGTCTCAAGTACAGGAATAGCCAATGTGGCACCCCCTCCAGTTGTAGTTGTCCTGCAACTTCCATCATCCCTGATTGCTGGCCATGCTGAAGGAGGTCGATAAGAGCTGGAGTCCAATAACCACTTAGCTCCCCCTTTATCATTATAGATGGTCGCAACAGATTTAATATAACTAGGGAATTGATTGGCTAAATCAATGTAATTTTACCCTCGCATACAATCTCTTTCCCTTCCCCCTGAAAAACACTTTAAGCATCTGTGGATGGCAGAGAAATGTAAATAAGGAAGTGAGGCAGAAAAACATCCGAAGTGTATGACTGGGAAACCTGGAGGCGGGGGTGGTCGAGAAAATAAATTTAAATCAGGTACAGTCATTTGTGTTTCCTGTATTTGTCTCTGCCTTTGAAAGCGCACCACCCCAAGCCATTCTTTTTGGCTCCCTTATAGTGAGGCTATCGACTTGGGTCTGAGCCAGTAGCCAACATGCTTAGCTGAGATCCCAGTCCATATACTCATGTCTGTGATGTCTCCAGCGAGGAGAAGCCCCATTCTTCTTGATCCAGGGCAGGACTCCTGTTATGAACCTACAGACTTCATTCTAGCTGATGCCAAGACTTGGTGACTGCATTAGCGGAAGGGATCAGAAGGACACATGTACCTGTACGGGAGTAAAATGGGGTGGTGGGACGAGAAAGTCGAAGGACAGCTGCCACAACATGGGCCTGTGAGTAATGGAGAAATGAGGGAGTAAATAATTCGTACCCTGTAACCTAAGCTATTGTTTTTGTAAATTGTAAATCGGGTTTCCGTAGGTGACAATGTGAAAGCTTTCGAGCTGTTCTCTATTAAAGCTAAAAATAACTCCAAGTATATTACTTTGCAATGCCACGTTAGTTACTAGCTTTATAATAACCCCTTAGCACTTTAAGTTGGTAGCATTAAACAAACAAAACTGGGTGTCACAGAATATAGGAAGCCATGGTTCACTATGACTGAAAGCTCAGAGCTAAATTTAAAGCTTCCCAGGTTGCTTGAAGAAGAGCTTTGTGATACTAAAATGCTTGCCCATTCTCCCCCACAGAAGCTGCCATCGCCTTACCAGCCTCGCATGCTGACTCTCCCTGATCACCCCCATATAAACACTTCAGCAGTCAATAACTGATGGCGGTTTGAAGTGATTCACTGTACACTCATGGAGCAACCCTCTGTCCTGAACAGCGTATGAAGGAAAATACTTTATACAGAAAACATTCTTGCTTCATGGATACTAGTGTTTCTACTGCAAACAGATAAAATGGGGGTGACATACCCCCACCTTCAAACACCATTGCTTGCATCTGAGAACGGTGATCTAACTATCTGGTGAATTTGTATGTTGCAGTGATTCAAATGCTAGATTTAGATGTGGGAAGTGCCTGGGCTTACATCCCCATTCAAGTATCATTCTCATTCAAGCTCACTGAAAGGACAAGTCACTTTCTCAGCCTAACCTACCCTGCAGGGTTGTTGTGAAGCCAAAGCACTGCTCTGAGCTCATTGGACGGAGGGAGAGAGGCTGTAACTAACTAGTGATAGACTTGTGCTAAGGGTCTCCTAGAATGACTTGGGTAGCCAACTTTGTGCACAGCAGATCTGGGGTCCATGGGGGCTAAAATTCAGGAAAATGAATGGTGCTGCTATAGCACATGTGATCCCCACAGTATACAGCGGTACCTCAGGTTACATACGCTTCAGGTTACAGACTCCGCTAACACAGAAATAGTACCTCGGGTTAAGAATTTTGCTTCAGGATGAAAACAGAAATCGTGCGGCGGCAGCGCAGTGGCAGTGGGAGTCCCCATTAGCTAAAGTGGTGCTTCAGGTTAAGAACAGTTTCAGGTTAAGAACAGACCTCCGGAACGAATTAAGTTCTTAACCCGAGGTACCACTGTATATGGACAAAATGCTTCATCCAAGGACCAGGAAAGGCATATCTCTGGCTTCTCACAGGAAGAAGATTGTTGCTCAAGAAGAAATGTTTCCTTGGACACTTAACGGTTATGTGCCAGAACAGCAAACGGAGGTTGTGGAAAGTTGCTATTCAAATGCCCCGGCTCAAAACATTTAGCCATTCTTAGCAGGTGTGCAGCATGATCTGTGAGCTATGCTCTAGAAACTTTGCAGCAGCCTTTGCCAACCCGGTGCCTCCATATGTTTTGGATGACAATTCTCATCAGCCCCAGCCAGCGTGGGCTAGGGGGAGCTGTCATCCAAAATATCTGGAGGACACCAAGGGACCTTGAGAGTCATCTGGTCCAACTCCCTGCAGTGCAGGAATCTCAGCTCAAGCATCCAGGACAGGTGGAAACATGGGCGTGGCCGGGGGGCAGGGGGGCAGCTGCCTCCCCAATCATGTAAGTCAATAAAAATACTTAAGTAACCCCCACATAAATCCTGGCTATGCCCATGGGTGGAAACCTCCGAAGGAGAGTCCACACCTCCCAAGGGAGACCATTCTGCTGTCGAACAGCTCTTACTGTCAGAAGCAAAGGACTGCTTCCAGGTTACACACTGCTTATTAATACCACCATTAAGTCCCTTATTGTATGTTGCAGCTGGACACAGGGGGGCTACCTTAAAGCCAGAGGCATGACTTGCCCTAACATGCTGCCCCCTAACATGGTGCACACAGTGGTCTACTTTCTGAAGCTTAAAAGCATTCTGGCCTGGATGCCACCATGAGTGAGGGATTATCAAGGCTGGGAAAGGGAAGTGAACAGGATTTGCCTTCCAAGCTATACTTCTCCAGGTGCGCAGGGTATGTTTCATGAATGGATTAGCTTGCTGCAATTATCCCAGAATCCCTGTGGGAGGAATGGAACATATTGCAAATTAATATGAACCATTTGGATTTGCTGGGAAGCTGCTTCGTCGTCCTATCTGGCCAAGGGTTCTTTCGATAGAAAGTTCTGAAAACTCCATCCTTGAGTTCCAATTTTCTTCTGATTGGGACCATTAGCAAACTTTGTATGCCTCTTCTGATGACCCAAAAAAAACCACCCTTCACACCTATATTTTCCACCTGTAACACTTGCAGATTCTACTTATAATTAATTCTGTGATAGTTGTTGAAAGTGACTCATGGAGTTGTCAGTCAGGACAAAATGTTCAAAACGTCGCTTTTTAAGCAGTCAAGGATGCATACAGACACCTTTTAGGCACAGAAAACTTGTTCTGTTTGGGATGTGTGTGTGTGTCTGTGTGCCGCAGCCTGTTAAATGCTTTAAGAAGAAAATATATCAGTCTGTGTCAGAATATCCTTTATTAACCAACGCAGCAGCAGCAGCAGCAGCAGCAACAACAACAACTCTGGGCAGCTTTCAACAAATTAAAACACAATATGACATCAAATATTTCAAACTTCTCTGTTTGAAATGCCTTCAGATGTCTTCTAAAAGTCAGATAGTTGTTTATTTCCTTGACATCTGACATGAGGGCGCTCCACAGGGCGGCTGTATTATTCATGCCAATAAACTATCTGACCAGAATGGAAGGAAGATCAGCATTTTAGATCACTGTCCAACCTGGAATCTGAAGACAGAAAGTAAGGCAGAGACAGGATGATGAGCCTGGCAATGTCTCTAAACCAGAATTGGTCTTGTGCAGAAAGCCAGGCCTAGTCACAGACACATACTGTTGCAGTACAATATGCAGGACCAGTCTTGACTCTTGGCTTGTAATCTAGTACGTGGCTGTGTAGTGTAGCAAACTAGGCAACGGGGATTGTTAGGAGTAAGAATCAGGACACAGAACAATCCTTGTGAGATGGAATTTAATATTCAGGTTTTGCATACAGCAACCACCCGGCTCTCAGTACTTTTCTGCACTCCTTAGACTTGTTTAAGTCCTGGGATAGCTCAAACCTGTGATTAACGTAGGGCATTCCAAAATCCTGGAGCTGCTGTAAACATTACAGGTGGGGGAATTTGGATACAGCAAGGGAGTGCCAAGAGTGAAAAGTTCCAGGTGATGTTATCACATTTGTATGTCAGTCTGTGCTCACAGGTTAGCACATGCAAATGCAGACAAATTCAAGCTATTTGCAAAGAGGAAAATTGAGATGCGCCTGTTGCCTAACACAGCAGATCCTCTAAAGAACACCAGACAGATGGCAGTCTTAACCACCAGGTCCAAAGAGAACCCAGGCAGGAGGAAATCCATGGGCACATCAAAGGAGTTGGATGTGCAGGCATAACCCAGTACGTACAACACGCTGTGAGCTGTTCTAACCACCTCCCATTCCTCCAAAGCATTTGTCAAAAAATGGAGGACTGTAGGATCAGGGTCAGCTCTATAGTCTTCCAACTAGAATGCAGGAATCCCAGCACGCAGTCTCCCATCCAATAGGAAACCATGCCAGACCCTGCTTAGCTTTGCAAATTTGCTAGCAGTTTTATTGCTGCACCACTGTTTAAAGAATGATTTAAATGTATGGTGAGCACACAACCTAGTTATACTATTTTGTGGGTGGCACTGTGGTCTAAACCACTGAGCTTCTTGGACTTGCCGATTGGAAGGTTGGCGGTTCAAATACGTGTGATGGAGAGAGCTCCCATTGCTCTGTCCCAGCTCCTGCCAACCTAGCAGTTTGAAAGCACACCGGTGCAAGTAGATAAATAGGTACCTCTGTGGCAGGAAGGTAAATGGCGTTTCCATGAACTCTGGTTTCCGTCATGGTGTCCTGTTGTGCCAGAAGTGGTTTAGCCATGCTGGCCACATGACCCGGAAAGCTGTCTGTGGACAAATGCCGGCTCCCTCAGCCTGAAAGCGAGATGAGCACTGCAACCCCACAGCTGCCTTTGACTGGACTTAACCATCTAGGGGTCCTTTACCTTTTACCTTTACCTTACTATTTTGCAGTGGGGGGGGTTGGCATAAGGATTAGCAAAAGGCTCCCTGGAAAGAGGATGACTGAGCCCCAAAAGATTGTGATACAACTCCTGCGAAGGCAAAATTTCCTCAGCCTGCCCGAGACCCCACGTTTCACGTCATGTTAACTGCCTATGGGCACTTCCTGCCAGTCCTCTGCCTGTTGTGCTCCCCCAGCCGGCAGAAGGGTAGAGGATGGCAGCATCAGCCTTTTACGTAAAAGAAGGAGGAGGAGAAAAAGCACCCTTGATATTTTTAAGGACTTGGAAATAAATGTTTCTTCCAGAAATAGAGAGAATGTGGTGTGTGTGGAGGTGTCTCTGGCGGGGGGAGCGGGGGCTGCCGGAGCAAGTTATATATATAGCACTTCCCGAGCCAAGCCTCTTAGCAGCAATGGATTTGCAAGGCTCGCTGGTTCCAGCCTTTGCGGAAGCGGCTGCAATAAATACCTAAGTAGGTTTCATGTTTATATACCTGATTTAGCAGTGATTCACCCGGGGGGATTTGGGGAAGTCATTCAGAGAAGCAAGTGAGACAAAAGCTTCTCGGCCCACTAATTGGCCACTAGTTTTACTAATTGCCATATTGCACATTACAAAACCAGGTAGGCTGCTGCGTGGGTCGCATAACCATGGAAGGATTTCATAATCTGTGAGGGAGACAAGCGGTGCTTCGATTACACTGGGGCATGTTCCCTCCTTAGCTTTTATGACAGCCCCCTTAGCTGCTGTTTTTAGAAATGTATGGAGGCACACTTTGTCTGTAATTGCAGGCGTTAGGCAGAGAGGGTTTGTAAATTTCATTAAGGCCCCCCTACTTTTCCTCACATTATTCAAACGACTTCTGAGACCCTCGGTGTGTACACACTGAAGTAAGTGAGCGGCAATTGCCCCCAACACTGTACAGCACGCAAAAATAAAATGTGTATGCCTCTTACGGATTATAAGGTACGGCATAATATAGGTACACACTGTGCGCTTGGATGAAGCAGCCGATTATGGGTAAAATTCATGTGCCCATATTTTTTTGCCACAAGGGTGCTTTTTTCATTCCTCTGCCCCGCAGCTGACAAAAGGCTGAACATGTTTTCAAGCCACACAAGTGAGGCAGCCTGGCTTGCTGAATTCATATTGTGTGGGCTGAACCATTCAGAGGCTTCGAATGTTTGCGAATGTTCATCATCAGTTGACTGCAAAATATCACCTTGCAGTGGGAGGGCGGGGGCGGGGGTGGGAATCTAAATGATACTCAAAGCATAACTGAGGCTTGGGATATCCGCCAGTGCTCAAAAAGGACTCTGTGGAAGTCAACTTTTAAAATGTGGATTTGTGACTCTATTAATCTCCCAGCCTCCCTTTGGCCTGCATCAGCTCCTGAGCCATTACAATCCTCACCGTACTCAGGTATTGCAAGCACAAGGGAAAGCCACTTCCTGAAGCCATTAGCAAAGTCTATGGCTAGTTTGGCTGGTGCAAAGAATTCTGGTGCCAACAGATCAGATTTCTCAAAGGGTGGAGTCAACACCTCACCTTTAGTAGAAGAGGCCCTATGGCTCTTATCTGCCAAGACTGCCAGAAGTGCTTATTAGAGTGGAGTAAAATGGTAGGGAACGATATACCCTCCAACATTTCTCTGATGAAAATAGGGACATCCTATTCAACAACAACAACAATTTTCTTTATACCATGCCCATCTGACTGGGTTGTACCAGCCACTCTGGGCAGCTTCCAATATATATCACAACACAATAAAACATTTAACATGAAAAATCTTCCCTATACAGGGCTACCTTCAGATGTATAATTGCTTATCTCCTTGGCTGAGGGGTCACATAACGCCATACATTCCAAACTTTATTTGATGAAAATAGGGACATCCTAAGGAAAAGTGGGACATTCTGGGATCAAATCAGAAAACAGGATGGCTTCTGTAAATCCAGGACTGTCCCTGGAAAATAGAGACACTTGGAGGGTCTGGAACCAGTAACTCACTCAAGGCTTAAATAGGGCCTTGAAACAGTTAGACTGCAATCCTATACCCACTTTCCTTAGAGTAAGCCCTATTTAAATACATTTGACTTAATTTTGATTATAGGATTGCAGAGACCATCTCATTTTCCTATATAGTAAAAATGTGTGCTGGGAATGGCCCATGTGATGGGCAGAAGTGCAGCAAACCAGCCTCAGATGTTCAACTTTAAAACTGCCTGGTGA
Source organism: Podarcis vaucheri (assembly GCF_965113315.1). Classification (NCBI taxonomy): domain Eukaryota; kingdom Metazoa; phylum Chordata; class Lepidosauria; order Squamata; family Lacertidae; genus Podarcis; species Podarcis vaucheri. Next base: position 52,866,226 of record NC_138759.1, on the reverse strand, counting down.
CTGGCACTTGAGTTGCTGATGAGAACAGGAAGTAGATTTCTCCTCCTGCCAACAATGTGTGTAGCTCTGTGTAAGGTGTAGCCGATCAAAGGGCCACATTCTCCTTTGGCCACTGCTGGCTGTGATGAAATCAAAATGGTATTAAAATTTTAAAATACAGATAATCTGATGACTGGGAAGTGTGAAGTTCTACCAAACCTAATGCTTTGCCTACTTTCCCCCTCTTTTTGCTGCTGCCAAAATTGGTGAGGTCTTTGAAGCTAGAAAAATATGATGGAGAGACTGGATTGTTTTCCCTGCAACTTTTTGTTCTTTTTAACACATCCTTCTTAGAACCAAATACCTCTCTCACTTTTATTCCTCTTTCCTTCTCATTTCTCTTCTCTTCCCCATTTCTTCAATCCCTCTCACTTTTTAAGCTTTCCAATCCCCGCCCCCATGTTTTTATATACCAGTTTCTCTTTGTTTCCTTAGCCTTTCTTAGAAGCAGGTCTTCACCTGCTTGCATCCTGCACTCACCCCCTTGCTCCCTGGCAGCTCCAAAACTGCCTGGCTCCTAAATTTTGCACACACAGAACATGTATCACTGTGAATAAGAGATACGCTTTTTATGCTTTCCTCAGCCATTGTTGGCTTAAAAATGCTTGTGTCTTCCTGTGAATACTCAGCGGATAATAAACTCCCAAAATCCGCTGTTGGGAAATGTCTTTGTTGGGACCCACCAAATGTCACAAAGGGTTCTCTAATGCCCTTTTGGGCCCTTTCCCCTGATGTGATCCTTCGTATGGAGCTAAGCATCACTTTTCTCATCTATCCCTTACTCTTCCTGCGTGGTGGCCTCCTTACCTCTACACTTTATGTTGCAGACAGATGGGTTTGTTTACCTAGTAAGCACTAGCACTAGAGGTCAGGAGTTGCAGGAACACAAGCCTACTTGTTATCCTTATCTCTCAGGCTTATCAACTATTCCTGTGGTAAGTGCAGGGACACCAGGGAGGCTACAGGTAGGTAGCCGTGTTGGTCTGCTGTAGTTGAAACAAAACAAATATAATAAAATAATAATAAATAATAATAATAAATCCTTCCAGTAGCACCTTAGAGACCAACTAAGTTAGTTATTAGTATGAGTTTTCGTGTGCATGCACACTTCTTTTCAGCCCTATTTCAGCACTTGGCTGTGACACAGAAGAGGGCAAATACCTGTTCGCAGCTGCCCCAGAGAGCAGAGTTAAGGGTAGATTTCAGAGGAACATTAGGAAGAAACTTCTTGATAGCCAGAGCAGTTTGACATGGAGGGCACTTGCCGGGGTGCTCGAGGTCCTTCAGGCAGAAGCTAGGCACTCATCTGATAGAGGATGTTCTGAATTGAGAAGTTTGGAATAAAGGTCTTTCAAGGCTGGGCCAACACTCCTATTGATTCTGCATCGAGTGTGGTTTCCACTGCTGATTTGGGAAGCAGTGTACACATGATGCTAGCCACAAGCCACTTCTATCCTGTCATTTGTTAGGAAATGCTGCATTTTGATGCATTTCCCCCAAAACTTGCTTCAATTCAAACTGAGAAAAAGAATGAGCAAGCTGTGTTTCAAGCTGGTAATGTGTACACAGCCCAACTATATGAGTCTATGCACCAGAGAGACTCATTCTCTGAATTCTAGAAGATTCACCCGTTTCCCCAAACAGCCATCTCTTGCAACAGATCCCACACTAATGTTGCTCCCATGATGTAACCATCACTGTAGCTCTTCTGCTCCCCAAAGTGTTGTCACTTACTCTGCCTGTTTCTCTGGAGCTGGCAGCCATTATTATTATTATTATTATTATTATTATTATTATTATTATTATTATATTGTTTGATTTGGTGGTGTGCTTTATGTTTTATTGATTGTTTATGACTACTTTTGTTATGTTGAAAGCCACCTTGAGCACGGTTTTAACTATCGGAAAGCGGCATACAAATAAAATTATGTACGGTATGTATGTATTCTTATATATTTTATTTATACCCCTTTCCCTGATGGGAATTTCCAAGGTGGTTTGGAAATCATTCTTGTAGGATCTAATTCTACTTCCAGAATTTAGGATTCCCTGATTCTTTTGACCCTGTGCTCTCCAGAGTTTAATGCTTCACTGCAGCAGCTGTTTTAGTGCAGCACTATTACAGTGTGGAACATATAATCATAGAATTGTAGAGTTGGAAGGGATCCTGAGGGTCATCTAGTCCAACTCTCTGCAGTGTGAGCTTAAATATGTTTACATGGAAACTTGCTGAGTTCAGAGGTACTTACATCTTGATAAGGACTGAAGCTTTGGTTACACAATAGCAGGGAAACAATTGAGACACTTCTTAAGGGGCATAATGGGATGTTCTGGGAAGAGATGAGGTTGTGTAGATTTAGAAAAATAGAAAAATAATAATAATGAGGTTTGTAACCTGCCACTTATTACTTGCATCTTAGAAATCTGCTTTAAACTGCCTGAGCACAAAATGTAATTTTCCATGAGGACCTCTTAACTACACAAAGTCATGACAACTTGGTTCCCGGTCTATTGGCGTTTCCTTTTCATCTTCACGTGCTTGACAAATTATCACAGCAGGGAGGGTGACGGTGTTGTAATATCAGTAGTGGGATTGTAGTCTTTGCTAATGTAAACACATCACTTATGCCTTTGCAATGAGAACCACAGACTCAGCTGTTTTATGCAGTGATATAGCACTTTTTAAGCTCAGACCATGAGTTTGCAAATTCTGAAGTTTTGAGGAGAAGCACAGAAATAAGGAAGATCACAAGACAGATCACAAGACAGCCCAGAGAACGTTTCTAAATTGGTGGAGGAGTATGAGGAAGAAAAACCTAGTACAGTGGTACCTCAGGTTACAGATGCTTCAGGTTACAGATCCACTAACCCAGAAATAGTACCTCGGGTTAAGAACTTTGCTTCAGGATAAGAACAGAAATCGTGCAGTAATGGCGTGGCGGCAGCAGGAGGCCCCATTAGCTAAAGTGGTACCTCAGGTTAAGAACAGTTTCAGGTTAAGAATGGACCTCCAGAACGAATTAAGTTCTTAACCTGAGGTACCACTGCACAATGAGCTTGCTATCTATACAAACCCAATGAAATACTTGCTAAGCTCTAGCTCTTTCACTACCAAGGATCAAGGCTGTATATAGTCTATGATTCTGCTATTCCATGGGTAGAACAAGCACAGACATTGTCATGGAGTCCCAAATTCAGTAACCTGAGGGTGCTTCTAGATGAAAGGTTCCTGGCGTAAGAGACTCTTAGCTTTCAAGCTTTTATGCACCTTCAGAAGTAGTTTTGAAAGTGACTGGTCAAAGCCTGAAGATGTTTGAGTAAACTGAGGCTATGTACACATTAGCAGATTAAAATTCAGCAAGGTCATTTCTCTCTTGTATGTTGGACACATCAGAGAGGGGGTAGAGACGCCTTCACCAATGTGCATTATGTTGGTGCAAGAGAAATCTATATCTATCTATCTGCCTATCTGTTTATCTGTCTGTTAATGAATTCCTGGATACCAGGATCCAGGTTGGGGGGAAATACTCTTTGCTGAGAGAACCCCCACAGAGATTTAAAATAACAAAATATACGGCAAAGCAAAGCATGAAAATATAGGCTGTTTAGACCTTTGAAATATGCCCATGTGAGTTCCAAAACTTCCCTCTTTCTGCAGAATAGGAAAAGGCCACACATTTGGTAAGTTGAACAATACAGTGTGCAAAAGTATATGTAGGTCTGCAGACGTCAGCTTTCTTTTGTACAGTACTTGGATTACCTTGGCATTGTTGTTTTCAGAACAAAGTACAAAGCTCAAAAGCTTGCAACCTGCCAACTGTAACACATTGAAAGATAATTATCTCTACAGGGTTTGATGTGCTCAGTGGTGCAGTTATCTAATTTCAGACTCTGGACTTAATGGTCTTATCCCACCCACTTTCCTTTAGGTGCTAGTATTACTTCATTTCAAAATCTGATAAGCCAGCCCTGCTGATCTGCCCTCTTGGCCATTCTGCTGAATGAAGCCCTAGACATCTGCACCAAAGTCCTGCCCTGCTGGAGCCAACTAGGATGTACTCCTCTTTCCGTTTCGAATCTTATCCACAAACGCTTCATAATTTCCTTCAGCCTGATCAATATCCCATGCCTTACAGTTCTTTATTCCCTGGAACTGTCACAGTAGCCATGGCCTGTGCCAAGCACTCCCATCGTAAACAGGTGCAATGCTGCTAAACAAAGGCACTTTGTGCAGCCAGGATGCGGGGCTCCTACTGTGAGCTGTCCCTGCTGCTGCATCGCGTGAAGTCTCAGTGGCCTTGCTGTGTGCCACTTTGACAATGGTGAAGCCTGGAACGCTGCTGTCATTGTGTTTGTGGGCTGGGAAATGAGATGCAGGAGTTACATCCTCCGCTCCCAGGTGGGAAGACATGTGCAGATGGGATGGATGCTTTATGGGAAGGGAGTTTGATGAACAGTTCTTTCCGGCTCAGCCTTCCCTTTGAATCCTTTTTAAAACATGTTAATCAGCCTTCATAGAATAGCATAATCAAATCCCCATTTGCTCCCACCAATCTGTGTCTGCAGCTCTTTGACGTGAGCCTGTGTTTCAGCATCTCTTAAAGCAAAAAAATAAAATAAAAAAAGTGTTCACAGGCCAGTGCTTCATGAATACAACTGCTGTGCTGCCCTTCAACTTGGACAACACTGCTTTTTCCAAGACCCGGTGCCAACTGACAACCCCCAAAGAGTGAGATTTGCCAATTCTGGCAAAGGTGGGAAATCAATGGGCACCGAAGGGAGCAAGTTCACACTCTTGCTTTACTCGCTGGGCACTACTGTAGATTCCTAATTATTATTATTATCAGACCTGGTGCTGCCTGAAAGATTCATAGCAGCTGATGTGTAATGAATAGACACAGCTCTTTGCGAGTCCAGTTTGCAAGAGTTCCAAGGGAACTGGTGACTTAGGCAAAGTATATACATATACATATATGCTTTCGTAGATTTTCACGGGTACAGGAATGCAGGTTTTGGTGTCTTCGGGTGTCTTCCCGTGTAAGAGTCGGGGTGTCTGTGCGACGTTTCGACGAGGTCTCACTCGTCATCTTCAGGCTGGTGCTTTCGGCTTCTTGTTACTGGAACAGAGCAGAGTCTGGTGTTTGAGTTCCTATAAATACTGTTGAGGGGTGTGGTGTATAGCCTCCAACGTTCTGGGCAGAGAGGAAGTTCCTAGATTAGTGTGCCTTTTCTTCTTTTGTTCCTTAATTACTTGAGGGATATCTTGGGTGATTTCATGAGTGATATTCTGAATACCACTGGGTGGGTCATTAACTTAATGACCCACCCAGTGGTATTCAGAATATCACTCATGAAATCACCCAAGATATCCCTCAAGTAATTAAGGAACAAAAGAAGAAAAGGCACACTAATCTAGGAACTTCCTCTCTGCCCAGAACGTTGGAGGCTATACACCACACCCCTCAACAGTATTTATAGGAACTCAAACACCAGACTCTGCTCTGTTCCAGTAACAAGAAGCCGAAAGCACCAGCCTGAAGATGACGAGTGAGACCTCGTCGAAACGTCGCACAGACACCCCGACTCTTACACGGGAAGACACCCGAAGACACCAAAACCTGCATATACATATATATACACACACACACACACACACATGCTCAAAGAAAGAGGAAAGGTACAGGTTCTGGGATTCTTGGTGAGACCTGGTGGGGCAGGCATAGGCAAACTCAGCCTTCCAGCTGTTTTGGGACTACAACTCCCATCATCCCTAGCTAACAGGACCAGTAGTCAGGGATGATGGGAATTGTAATCCCAAAGCATCTGGAGGGCCAAGTTTGCCTATGCCTGTGGTGGGGCCTGGGAAAGCACCCTCTGAAACGTACTAGGCTTTAGCAGTCTTCTGACTTTGTGTCTCACTAGCGCTCACTGCAGCTCACTCTTCTCTTGCTTTTTCCTCTTCAAATAAGGCTAGGCCTTGCTGTACATGATTGACTCCCCCAGTGCAAGAGGCTGCTATATCTCCCAGCTTGAGCCTGGCTTTGTCAGGATCTTTTCTGAACCCACTTGTTTCTTCAGATAGTTTAGGTAGCTGAACAATTTGGAGGTAGTCGCCCCCATGTTTTTCCTCTTCCCCTGGCAGATGGCTTCACTTGCTAATGCTTCCTCCTTCCTTTGGCTGGAAACTTTCCCAAAGGGATTATTGAGCAGCCTGCAGGAACCGACACATGGTGCCCATCTCTGTGGTGCTCTCTTCCTGCCAATCCCACCTCTTCATTCAGTCGGTTGGCCTTTGCTTGGGAGGCTGTTCTTCTCTGCCAGGCTGCATATGGCTCTGTCCTCCCCTCTCAGCTGGTGGGCACCGCTTCCTGCGCTTAGCATTTTCAGATGCACAACGGAGGGCAGGAACAATCTGGCTTAGCCTAACCACTGGCTGATGCTCGATTTGTTGTTGATTGAGAAGGACTAGCACCAAAAATCTACAGGTTGCCCTATAAGGTGGGCGGGGTGGTGGGAACCTTTCTGAAATGTGTGCTTGTTGGCTGTCTTATCTGGGCCAACTGAACTGATCTCTGTTGCTTGTCATAATATTATCCGGCTTTGTGTGCAAGAAAGTGTAACAAGGCAACTGCTGCCCAGAATTTCCCGGGTTCCTTGCAAATTGCACAGGCTTGACAGTACAGTATACATTTCGGATCGGCAGTACATTCTGTGGCCAGGGAAGAATGGATGGACTAGAATGGGAGGTCTGTTCTTCTCAGGAAGCATCACTATCCATGATGAACACACCCAGAGAACTGGGAACTGGAGAATTATTAACAGGATTTCTCTTGCCTTCCAGCAGATTCTAGCAGGGACCTTGGCTTTTGCCACAGAGCAAAACTGAGGCAGCTTAGGGTCTTCAAAAGTTTAGCAGTGATTATGGTGGGGATGTGAAATTTATGTGTTCATTTGCTTTTTAGTGCCTACCTGGCCTTCGAAAGACAACAAAAGCAGCCTATGGAGGAACAGCAGCAAAATAACAGTTAAAAGAATCAAAAGCAGGCATTGTGAGAAATTCTAAATGTGTCAGAAGGGTTTGTAGATGACAGAAACATTCTATTCTGATAACCAGAGCAGCTTGGGTTCAATCATGCGCTTCCTGGGTTCACCGCCCACCATTCACAATCTCTACATGGCCTCAATCAATGTTCTGACAAGCCATGCATCCCACACAACTTACCTTTCCATTCTGGAACCGTGCACCATCTTCTGGCAGAAACCTGTACCTGCAGTTCCAAATCTTTTCATTGCCACTGAAGGATGCTGAGAAAACCCATGGGAGGAGGCTTAAACATTCCAAAGTGATATACACATTCTGAAGTAGTACATACGTTCTAATTTGTTGTTAAAGGGAAACTCTTGTGTTATGGTATATGCAATGCATAGTAATACGTTTAAAAACCTACAGATCTTAAGCAAATGAGAATGTACACTCTCAGAGTCTGTTATATCATAATAAAGCATGGTTTAAAATGCTACAAAGGCATGTGCATAAGGCAGCATTTTCTACATTGCATGTTCAATGCTGTAGGACACAGTTAAACACATTAAGTGCCCCTGGAAAAGGCACCTTTCCCCTACCACTGTGCAGCAAAGACCGAGCAGTTAAGCTCCCACATGGGATGGCTCAGCTGGTAGACCATGAGACTCTTAATCTCAGGGTCATGGGTTCAAATTCCATGATGGGCAAAATATCCCTGCATTGCAGGGGGTTAGACCAGATGACCCTCAGGTTCCCTTATAACTCTACAATTCTATGATTTCTGTGCGTCATGTGGATTGTTTGGAACTGGCACAGGCTGAATGCCATTCTCCTGTTTATTGATGGAAGGTGATGTGTTCAAGACGTAGCATGCATGATCTCTTAAATGTGCAGATGTGTAGCAAGAAAATTCCCAAGTATCCTTAAAGCTCCTTAAAACTGATACCACCTGGCAGCCCAAGGGCCAGTAAGTGTACTCTGCAGAGCAGAAAGTCTCAAACTGTGTCAGAGGCGATTTTAGGGTAGCATGACCGGTATACTTGCTCTGGGCACCGCCCTGCAGGAGGGGTGTCAAAACAATGCTGCAGAATAGAGCGTGAGAGGTGGGGGGATGGGGACACGCACTGAATTTTAAAGCCTAAAATCTGCCGATGATTGTGTTCTATGGACAACTTGTGGCTCATGAGCTCCATTCAGGAAAAGCTGTGGAACAGTCAAGAACAGCTGCACTTTTTACAGTATTTTTTCATAGTGCGTTGCTCAACAAAACAGGCGGATCCATCTCTTTACAAAGGCAAGACTGTAGTTATTAAAACGTAAATTATGTATGTGCTTTAATTTGTAGAACAACAGAAGTTTATTAAGTAGTCCTCTGAGACCCACAGCAATTTTCAAGTGGTCCTCAGGGGAGAATGTTTGAGAACTGTTGCTGTACATCAACGGGAAACACCCTTCTTAGTGCGACTGTTTCTGTAGATACTGTTGGAGCCAGTCTCCTTTTGGTGCTGCTTCTGCCGCTGCCACTGTAAGCTATGGCTCTTTCAACATCACAGCCTAGTGCACTCCTTAAAACGCTTCGCATTAAGCATTTAAATTAGCTAGCAGCACCATTATTTAAAGCACCCTAAGGCACAATGTAAATACTGCCTTGGGATTTCTGCGTGCTCTGGGTTCAAAATATCTCTAAAAGAAATCAGTTACAACCATTCCACTGATTTTGTTAAAGCTGGATCACACCTATTAGGTTTTGTGGCGTTCATATGAACATACATGTTCTCCGTAGTCAAGGTATGCCACATTCATTCCTGAGTAAATTCCCACAGATCTCATGAATTTTTTACCCACTCTTCAAATGCAAGACTTTTTCAGATGATATTAAATCCCATACATGTTTGTGGTGTGTGTGTGTGTGTGTGTGCACGCGCGCTATAGTTGCATTAGCATGGACCCAGCACCAACAGCATGATATACTGGTCTCTTGGAAAGGGATGGGATGCAATTAAGAACATAATAAAAGAAAGGAAGCCTTGCTGGATTAGACAAAAGTCCATCTTGTCTAGTACAGTATCCTGTTTCCATCTGTAGCCAGCCAAATACCTTCAGGAAGCCCACAAACAAAGCATGAGCAGAGCCCTCCTGTCATTTGTTCTGCCATTTGGCATTCTAAGGTATATTGCCTCTCAGGCTGGAGGCTCCACTCAGCTATCATGCAAATAGACATTGGTTGACCTGTCCTCCATGAATTTGTCTAATGCCCTTTTGGAACTATCTCAGGCAAGCCATGTCCAGTGGAAGTGAATTTCATAAGTTAATTACCGTATGTGCTGTCTGGGGGGGGGGGGAACTTCTTTGTTTGTCTTGAATATACTGCCAGCCAGTTTCACTGAGTTACCTTGAACACTAGTGTTTGGCTGCAGTGGCATTGTCTTGATTGATGAAATAAGCACACGCTTGTTCAACAACAACAACAATCTGGAGAGAAATGTAGCCCAGTGCTGGAAAGCGGAACACACAGTTCAGTTCATTTTATCTAATTTTTCTATCTATCTGTCTACCTATTTATTTATTTAAAAGGCTCACAAAATGAGAGAGTGTTGAAACAGATGAGAAAGTAAATTTGCTGATGTTTATCACTGAGTTCGTTAAATAATAAGTTTTCCTGCACTGTACATAGTGTAGAGAGACACTTAGCCTCTAAATTGTCTTCTTTTAAAGTAAATCTCCCGTCCTGACATTCATACATCCACATTCCACACAGCACCTGCAATGGCAGCGGTTACACTAGATGTGTAGAAAACCACACTTTCCTAACAGTTACTTAGGTCAGTGTTTTTCAACCACTGTTCCGCGGCACACTAGTGTGCCGCGAGATGTTGCCTGGTGTGCCGTGGGAAAAATTGAAAAATTCAAAAGATTTTTTTTTTTAAAAAAGTCAAATTTTCGCCCACTAGGCGGGCGCCGGACTGTGTCCACCCTATTTTCCATCTGTCCTGGGTGGGGATCAGATCGGATGGGATCGGATGAGAGCGGACAGGCGGTCCACTCTCATCTGATTCCCTATAGAGAGCAGCGGGGCTCTGACACCTCCCTCCCACAGTGCAGAGAGGGAGCTGTCATCCGCCAGCTCAGCGGGGATCAGCGGATCGATCCCGGCTGAGCAGAGAACGGTCCGCAATGTTTTTGTTTGCCATTAAAGAAAAAAATATTAAACCATGCTTGAATGTTAAACCATGCTTCTTTGTGTTTATTTGATTCCTATTCAAGAGAATTACTTTATATATAGTCAATATAGGCACAGAGTTAAATTTTTTAACATTTTCTAATGGTGGTGTGCCTCGTGATTTTTTTCATGAAACAAGTGTGCCTTTGCCCAAAAAAGGTTGAAAAACACTGACTTAGGTCAAGTATGTACAACAGCTGTTTCCCAGAAAATAAAGGGGTTTAAACCCAACAGGTGAATCTTTGCTAAAAGTGTGCAGTGCAAATATATACAGTTTAAAGTAAGCCCCGTCATATTCAATATTCTCAGGTATGTGCACACAGGATCACAGTCTTAATCTGATTCGTTGTTTCTTTTCCCCAAAGACCTGTCCTTCTGTAATGGAGTGTGTGGACTAGGAATTTCTAAAATAATTGCAATCATTCTTACCATACTACAGTCACTAGAATTGCTCAGACAATGCCATGGCTGTAAAAGTGCTCTAAAACTAATATATTCATTTCATAGATAAGCGTGGATTTACTTGGAAGTAAGTCCCACTGAATTCACTAATAGTTGCTGCTGCTCCCAATGAAGTGTGCATCCTATCACAGTCCTACAACATCTTTCAATGTGCTGCTGTGAATTGCTCTGAAAACTACGGCCTGAGATATAAATGCAATAAATTGCCAATATCATTAATGACATAGGTGTGGACATCTTATTGTGATATTCCTTAGTGCATATAATGCTATGTATGTAATATGCAGCTTCGTTTATTAACAATTCTTGTAATAAAGATAGGCGTGCTCAAGCTGTACAGTATTTCGTCCTTTCCCTTTAACAATGTTCCCTGTAGTGTTGGAAAACCAGAAAAGGGTTATTATTTTTCTGTCATTGATCCTTTCAAACCTTAAAAAGAATTAACTTTCAAAAATAAAATGGTAACATATATAAGGTCATGATGACAATTATTTGTAAGAAAATTCATTAGCATTCTGTTCACAGTTTTAAAATGGGAGATTCCTTTGTTTATCAGTGTTTTGTGGTCTGAATGTGAAAACAAAGGTCTTTCTGTTCCCCATTGGTGCTGGAAAGCCATCAGGACAGTAGAATCATACTCTTTGTCACTCATCAGATGATATAATATGGGTCATTCTTACCACCACTACTTCCTTTCTCTCCTACTTTCTGTTCTTGATACAGTGGTACCTCGGGTTACAGACGCTTCAGGTTACAGACTCTGCTAACCCAGAAATAGTACCTTGGGTTAAGAACTTTGCTTCAGGATGAGAACAGAAATTGTGCGGCGGCGGCAGTGGGAGACCCCATTAGCTAAAGTGGTAACTTAGGTTAAGAACAGTTTCAGGCTAAGAACCGACCTCTGGAACGAATTAAGTTATTAACCCAAGGTACCACTGTACTTTCAATTCCTCATGGAGTTTTAGCTAAGTCACATGAACCCTGTAAACTGTAAACTTTGCTATGAAATCTTAGGAAATTCTGGAGGAGGCCATAGAACAGTAGAGAGTTAGTTTAAATTATGTCTGTTATATTTGTTTTGCAAGATAGTGCTGGGAAATGTAGCTTAGGGGGTTTTTTTTTGTTCATTCCTTTCAGTTTCACAGCCTTTTCAAAGTTTCAAAGCTTCACACAATCAAAAGTTTTCAAAGTTTCAAAGCTTCACACAATCAAAATACAGCAATAATCAATAAACCACGTCCTAAACCATTTAGATATTTAAAGGCCAAAACTAGCACTTTCAAACAGATCTGGAAACATGTTGGGGAGCCAATGAACTTGACGCAATTCAGATGTAACATGAAGATCAAAAATGTGGTCCCATTAGCATCCTACCTGTTGCATTATTGTGCCAGCTGAGGTTTCTGACCCTTTTTCAGCAGGGAAGTAAAGAAGCCATGTGTGATTGTGGCAAGATCTGCCTTCACTGGAAAATAATACTTTTGTTTTATTACAAATTGCAGGTGTGCCCTTTTCTGATTTAGATCAAGCCTGAGGCAGGGCAAAGCTTAGTTTTAGTTTTGTTTATTATATTTAAGTATCATTTCACAACATTCAAAAGGTGTCCTAAATCAATTTATGGTAGAATAAAAATATAAATATAATTATAAAACAAGAAATGTAATAAAAAATACTAAAAGTGTTCATTTAAAGATAAAGAAAACTTTCTTTTCATACCACAGTCCCATTCTGTACTGGTTACTTATTGGGGCATGGGGGAATCAGCCAGCAAGGACTGGAGATGTGAATAACATAATATCTAATTTCACTCTTGGGTCAGCCATTTAGCTCCTTCACTTTTTTTCTGTCTTATACAACACTCCCTTCATATCTTTGAAGGAATTAGAAAGTTCTGTTGGGCTCTTTTTGTTTAAATTTATGGCTCTTATTGATGTAGGTGGTGGTAGGGAGACTGCTAAAACTGAAAGTCTGCCATTTTTGGTGGCAGGCAGGGAGAAGGTGATTTGTATGCAAACTTAGACTTTGCATTTGGTCATCTTCTACAAGTCTGTGAGAGCCAGTGCAGAGCAGTGAATTTGGATCAGGGTACAAGTTCCTTTTCCACCACGAACATTGACCTTTGGCAAGTGTCACACCTCTCAATCTCAGTTTCTTTCTTTATAACATAGAAATAACAAGAGATCTGCCTTCCGGGGCTGCAGTGACAGCAAAGACAGTAACCTGGGCCCCATCTGCACTATGCATTTATGGCAGTAACCCACCACTTTAAACCGTCGCCGCTTCCCACAAAGGCTCCTGGAACTATAGTTTGTTAAGGGTACTGAGATTTGTTAGGAGACCCCCATGCCCCACATAGAGCTACGATTTCCAGTGTTCCCTTGGAAGAGGCACTGATTGTTCAACCACTTTGAGGACTGTAGCTCTCAGAGGGGAGTAAGACTCTCCTAACTGCTCTAGGCACCTTTGACAAATTACAGCCTCCAGAATTATTGGGTTGTGGTGGCTAGGAAGCCATGATTGTTTAAAGTGGTATAATACTGCTTTAAATGTTTAGTGCAGACGAGTCCATAGAAAGCATATTTAAAGTGCTAGGTAAAAGTCAGAGTGAGGTGACAGATGATTTTGGACATCACAGAGGACAAGCAACTTGTTAATTATAGTAAGAGTGTATTTTTTCTGCTGGGAAACAGCGCTTGTGGGATTTCCTGATTCAGGTGCCAAAATAACTTGGCCAGCCTTGGTACTATGCAGGGCTTTTCCCCCCAACTGGAGCTCATCAGAGCTCAGCTCTGGCACCTCTCAGGTGGGCACCCCATTGCCATTCTTTCTTTTTAAATTTTTTAAACACATTCTTTAAATTTTTTTTTACAAAGTAATAATCATAAATAAATAAGAATAAAGATGTGCACCCCACCACCGAGACCATTCCATTACAACTATCCAACCTCCCAAAATTTAAACACCTCGTGTGATGGTTTGACCCCTTTCTGTTTTAACAGTACAAATTCTATAAACACCCTCCATATCTCCTCAGAATCATTTCTCCTGCATATTCCCCGTCTTACCTGAATGGCACATGTTAATTTATCATTAATAGCTATATCCCACACCTCTTTATATCACTCTTCCGTTTTATATTCTGCTTGCCACTTCCACTTCCTGGCTATAATAATTTGCGCTGCTGTCAATAAATTTGTGAGCAAGTCCTTCATAGCTTGTGAACCTTCCACCCCATTGTAAATTGATAATAATGCTACCTCTGGACTTTTGGTCAGCTTTAACCCAGTCATTTCTGTTATCTCTTTAAACACCCTTTCTACTATTTTTTTTTTACATATTTACACCCCCACCACATGTGAACATAATTCCGTTTCCTGGCATCCCCTCCAACATAACACCGAATATTCCTTGTTTATTTGATTTAATCTGACTAGTGTTAAATACCATCTCCCAATTAATTTATAATAATTGCCATTCTAAGAGAACAAGGGAGAAGTTAATGGTAAGCTCCTGCACCACTTTTTCTAGAAAAATAGCACTGGTACTATGTTCCTTTACATAGGAGAGGGGCAGGGGTGGACTTTGGTAATCTTTCGTAATATGGCACCCTGTGTGTGAGGAAAGGCCCATCTCTAAGGTGCAGCCAAGGTTAACAGGTCCAGGAGCGCAAACAAAAAGCTGTTCTTCAAAAACACATAAAAACTTTATTTAAAAAACAAGATTCATCGAAGAAAAAGGCTTCAAATGACAACACAAGTTAAAGCTACTCAGAAGCAAAGAAAGCAACAAGACTGTCTGGTTATTACTGTAATTAGCTAGCACTCAAGGTGGTGCAAGTTGGGCAAGAGGTTCCTGGGCATAGAACAGAATTCAGTTGGGCAGCATGACCGGTAGTAGTGATCACTGCATGATGAGCGCTGTCTTACAATAGCCCAAACCCCGAGTTTAAGCAAAACTGACCCGAATCATATGACCTGATATGCCCAATCATAGGGCTTAATTGGTAGAGCTTTACAGATAATGAGCACTCACCCCTCCCGTCATGGTTTTTGGATCACCCCACTCTCATTAGCCTTAACCTTGAAGGCCAAATAAGGGACACCTGTGCTCAGCTTCAGTACTCAGGAATCCCAGCAGTTTCTCAAAAAGACTAACAAATCAGGCCCAAAGATCTACCGGTATTTCCCCACACTGTGCGAGGCCAAACTTTGGCGTCCCCAAATGGATCTTCTCAATTTTGAGCCCCTTCGGCTTGGCACCCTGTACAGGGGATCTGCCCCACCCCAAATCGGGTGCTGGAGAAGGGGTCTCTTTGCTGTCCCCCCAACCAGGCAGCCAAACGTATTGGGTCAAAGTGTTTAGTACGCCGACGCCCTTCGTTGGTTAGCAGGGCAAGGGCCAGAAAGGGGAGCGAGCGTGCTTCTGGTTGTTCCCAAAGCGAGGGAAGAAATACCATGGCCTCTCTGTGGTGTGTAGCCAGAGTAGCTGACCTAGCGCATTCAGATGGCCATTTCTCAACGGGGGAAAGGCTGTTTGGAGTTTCCTCCGCTGTCGTAAGGAGGCGCTTCTGCCCTGAGGGAGAATTCTCGCCACCCGAGAGAGACTTGTACGACGGGAACTTGTTGCCACTTGCCCAAGTCTGAGCAGAGAGGCTTCGGCGTCGAGGCTTCTCTCGCCCGAGAGAAGCAACGTGGGCTGGGAATCGGTGCGCGTGTATGCTTTGCACAGCGTGGTGCAGCGGCGGCGGCGGCCGTCTCAGGCTGCCTGCTACCCTTTCAGGAAGCCCATAAAAAGAGGAACAGGGTGGAGAGAGAGTGCGCGAACAAAGCCAGTGTGCCCCGCGCTGCGGACCTGATGGCAAGGAGCTGCTGGCGAGGGTCTGCCCTGCCGGGAATGACTCCGCAGCCCGGCCGCGGGAAGAGGGGCGGCGAGGCCGTGCAGAGGAGGTCCGAGGTGGTCTGAGGAGGACCTGCCCGTCCCCGAAGGGCAGATGTGGTGGCACCGGTCGTGGGATGTCCCGCGGAGCCCCCCCGGGAAAAGCACCGCCGCCAGGTACTGCCGGCCGGCCAGGCTGGGACTCTGCTGATTTCCTCTCGCCGTCTGGGCTGACGCCCTGGTCTCTCGCACGGAGAGCTGTTGTTTACATCCTGCTATTGTGGAGGGAAAGGGCCTTTGCCATGGAATCCCTTCCTCCCCTTGGGGCCATTCGCCGCCTGCGTGGAGGAAGGGAGGCCTGTGTGGGGCAGGGGACAAGGCGGCCAGGCTGCTCCTCCTCCCGTGCTAATGGCTTTAACATATATCCGAGAGGCTGGTAGGATGCAGGGTGTCCTGAGAGGAGAGGAAATGGGGGTGGGGAAGCAAATGTGGTTCCAGGAATCCTGAAAGTTTTCCCCTCAAGAAGTCATTGTTGTGATGGAGCTGCAAAGGGGGTATCCTCATTTCTTCCTAGATACTGTTGTGGGGAGTAAGGAGGGTGTGTTTTGGGCTCTTCCCCCTGCCACTTTTTGTGGTTGGAACTGGAAGGTTTCCATCAATGACCTCTCTCCCCTCCCCAGGGATGCTCTCCAAACTTGCTCCCATCCAGGGCTCACGCTGTTGTCAGGCAGAACATTTTTACTGATGAAATGGTATTATTATTTCTGTGAACTGCTTTGAGGTATTAACAAGTGGCATGTAAATATTGTGTGACAGTTGCTTTGGATGGCAGAAGCTGAAGGGCGGGAAGTGGACCAAGACGAGGGTGCCACACAATCTGATCTGCACCCTTGACACTAGCTGCTGCTCTCAGGCGCTGTAGAGGGTGCTGCCCCATTGCCAGTATTGAAAGTAAGATTTAGCTGCCTGCCCTGTTGGCTTCTGTGCATGGAATGGGGGGGGGTGCACTTGCCTATTGCCTCACACAGCAAAATGTATTGAGCTGGCCTGGCTTGCTTCTATGCTGGGCTCCCAGTGAGCTGATGTGTGAAAACTCAAGAAGAAAGGAAGGAGCTGGCTGTGAAGTTCATTTGCTTTGCAAAAAGGGAAAGAGGTGTGTGTGTGTTGTGTGGGTTTGAGGGAGTGATGATGTTGACAGCTGCTCCCATTTCCAGGGAACAGGTGTGGGTTTCCTAGGTGAAGTCACCATCTCCCTTGGTGAGCATAAATAGTCTGCATGTTGAGCGATACGGCAAAGTGGTACGTAGCTTTCCATTTCTAAAACCACAGAGTGGTAGGCCTTTGAATACCAGATCTAGGTGAGAGGGGAAAAGCAAAACAGACAGCAAGAAACTATTCAGAGCAAGAAGCAATGGGATGGAGGGAGAGGGGAATGTCTAGCCGCAAACATAATGTGTTGCTGTTCCCTCCATACATTCCACTCTACCACACTGTACTGCATCTTCCCTCACACACGTACCCTGTGACCCACTGAAGATGTCTGAATATATCCCCTTGAAAGCACTCATGCAGATGGAATCGTTTCTTAGTTGAATGCTCCCGAGAACATCTGAGTTGGTCTGGGCAAGCTGCAAGGATAACTCAAGTACGATTCATCATGCTCTGTCTCATGAAATGGCAAGGATTTTAAAAGCAGTGGCATGATGAAGCACAGCAATGCAAAACCTGTGTCCCTGACTTCAGGAAACTCTCTATCTGTAGTCAGGCTGCACATTTTTATTAATAACTTGCCTTCTGGAAGTGCTAGAGACTTACTTAAAAATAATAATTATGAAAGGCACAGCCCCGGGGGCAATCACTCCAATTGCACCATGCATAATCTGGCTTTGGCTATGTAAATGGGTGGCATATAAATAATACAATTATTATTATAAGAACATTTGCTCCTTGAAAAGTCTTCGAGGGCAGTCTGAGTGGAAGTGGCTACCATATTTGGGGATATACATTTCCCCCCAATACTGTTCAGTGGTTAACTTGGGATTCCCACCCCTCTCCATCTTTCTTTTCCTGGCTTTTTGCTTGAAGCATCAAAACTCTTAATCCAAGTGGTGTCTTCATACTGATTGCTGTTACACTTATCGGACCTCTGAGACAGCAGAGATTTATAACACTAGGTAAGAGATCTACTGGAGATTTGTGAACTTGGATAATAGTTCTGCATTTTGGTATGAGATTATTTCCCCCTTAGGAAGATTTGATGGGCTGGACCCGGTGACCTCCTTTTCTTGCCAGGTTTTGTGTGCATAAGATGTCAAAACACATGCTAGGGTTGTGCCAACTTTTTTTTAAGGCTTCCAATGAAACTATACCATATAAAGATGCAGAAAAATAAATCTTAGTTCAAATATAACTCATGTAGTCCTTGCAAGAATCCAAACAACATTTTTTTTAAAAAAAAACACCACGAGTACATATTGAGCATATTCAGTTGAAGCAAAGCTGTATCAGCTGTGTCACAGTCAGGAACCAGAAATCCAGCCTCACAGTTTAAGAGATTACAAAGCAGGGGGTGTGGGCTTTCTGCAAGATAAAGGGCCTATTATGCTACAGCACTTTTAATCATAATAACAATAATAGATAATATGCTGCCCATCTGACTGGATTGCTCTAGCCACTGTGGCGACTTCCAGCAAAATAAAACATCAAACATTAAAAACTTCCCTATACAGGGCTGCCTCTTCTAAAAGTCATATACAGTGGTACCTCAGGTTAAGTACTTAATTCGTTCCGGAGGTCCGTTCTTAACCTGAAACTGTTCTTAACCTGAAGCACCACTTTAGCTAATGGGGCTTCCTGCTGCTGCCGCGCCGCCGGACCCAATTTCTGTTCTTATCCTGAAGCAAAGTTCTTAACATGAAGCACTATTTCTGGGTTAGCGGAGTGTGTAACCTGAAGCATATGTAACCTGAAGCGTATGTAACCCGAGGTACCACTGTAGTTGTTTATCTGTTTGACATCTGATGGGAGGGCATTCCATCACTGAGAAGGTTGACAAGCCCCATCTGCCCCTAATAAAAGAAAATTAAACCACACTGAATAGAATGTGTCTTGCTTTGTTTAGCCATTGAACAAGTGAATTTTTTGTGTCAGCTTCTCTGATATAGCTAGGAACGAAACCTGCTGTATCAGGCTCCTGTTGTGACTCCCTCAAGATGTTTCCAAATGCAAGTCACAAGCATTCTTCCTGCCATGAGCAGGAAGTTAACAAGCTAATGTTTTGTGGGCCACAATTTGTTATGTTGTGGGCAATTTGTTCTGTCCTGTTCCAATTTATAGTGAGACTGTGATCACAAGCCTTAGCTGGGATTTGTGCTGCTCACATACAGCCCTGCTGCCATGAAGAACTGCCATAATGTAAGGCAAAATAGATGCACACAAGTGTAACTCCAAAGAGAAAGATACCGGTAATTAATCAAAATAGCTGAGAGTTTTGAAGAATATGGGAATGCAAATATAATCATTTCCATGTTAGTGAAATTAAGTGATGTCAACAGAAATGAAGCCAAAACAGAACCACAGAAAAAAAGAAGAGGTATCAGAATGACTGGTATATTTGGGGGAGGCCCATAGCTCCATGCTAGAGCCTCTGCTTTGCATGCAGAAGGTCCCAGGTTCAATCCCAGCCTAGACTGGGCTGGGAGAGACTCCCTCCTGAAGCCCTGGAGAAATGCTACCAAGTCAATGTGGTTAATACTGTACTGAGCTAGATGGACTGATTGTCTCATTCAGTATAATGCAGCTTCCTGTCTTTTATGTACCCCAAGGATTGCAGAAGTACCGACCAACCAACCAACCAACCAACCAACCAACCAACCAACTGAAAATCCTTTTGAAAATACAACAATTAATGGGGCACACCTTTAAAGAACAGCCCTATGGTGACTGAGTATTCTTGGTATCCATGGAATGCTGAGCGTCAGTCAGAAAGCAAAAAACGTGGTGGTGGTGGTGCAGAGTGAAATAGAATGCAACACAGCATTCTAGAGAAGGTCATTACTTGATGGCTGGCAGGAACTCTGCTAGGAAGTTACCAGTACACTTAATTTTTGTTGTTGCAGGTCCTATTTGTCTAATCTAATCTGGAAATTCCAGGGAGTAATCCCAGAGAAGCAGGACAGTGAAGCCTCTAGGAGGAAGTTGCGCCCTGGCTCATTCATAATGTTCCAAATTGCACTCACATAAGGCTGAAGGCTAGGCTCCAGGAATTACAGAGGGCAGCTTAGGCTAAAGGCAGCAGTGGGGAAATACACAAAATGTGAAAATTTGCTTGGAGACACTTGATGTCTTTAGTTTTCACCAATGGAGGCACAAACCAAACAAGCCAAGTCCTGGCTCATGGGGGAGACCTCAAATTGCTTTGCAGGGATACAGTGGTACCTCGGGTTACATATGCTTCAGGTTACATACGCTTCAGGTTACAGACTCCGCTAACCCAGAAATAGCGCTTCAGGTTAAGAACAGAAATCGTGCTCCGACGGCGCGGCAGCAGCAGGAGGCCCCATTAGCTAAAGTGGTGCTTTAGGTTAAGAACAGTTTCAGGTTAAGAACAGACCTCTGGAACGAATTAAGTACTTAACCCGAGGTACCACTGTATTTCCATAGGTAACTGATGCCAAGTGCCTTTGCAATGTAGGTGATCACCAGCGCCAAAAGTTATTGTCATGCCATAGGAATCAATTTTTAGGGGCAGTGGGGCCTTCAGCCCTCACAATAAACTATTTGAGGGGGCTGGACACAAAGTTGATGTGTGTTTCCCTTCAAATAGTGTGTGTATGTGGGGCACTATATTTTATTCAAGTTGGCACCTCTGATTCATGCTTAGCTTTGTGTTTTTGGTCCAAACCGAATTAAACTTTTTGTTTGAATACATATTCTCTCTCTAGCTTCCATTCCCTATAAAGTATTGCAATCTGTTTGCTCTGTTCAGGCACGTGGCCTGAGACTGCAAATGAAGCTCCCATTAGCAGCGGCAGAACGGTGAGAACACCCTGCTAGGTCCGACGAATCCAGATGCTTAGAGCAAAAGCATTTCTTCGTCACTCCGTGGCGCTGCCACCAACCCGCCAGCCCTGGGCCACAGTCCTAGGCCAGTATCCCAGATGGAATTCCCTCGCTGGCCTGCGGATCCCCCGTGGATGCAAGTAACTGCTACAGTTGCACAGGCCACGCTGCCCCCAGATCTGTCCCCTAGTCTTCCTTGAGGAGAGAGGTGTCCGTTTGTCAGTTCTATTTCTCCCGCCGGGTGCCTGGAAGGGAGGGCGCTCCTCCAGGCCTTCCCTACGCGGCCACTGTTATTCCGTCCCGCCCCTCGCTCTGCCGCCGGCTGCTGCGCATGCAGTGCGCACGTGGGAACGGCAGGTGGAGCTGGCTGCCTGCGTTTGCCTGGGTGTGCGGGCTGCGAGGAGGCAGCTTCCCGGGCAGCTATCTGGGGTCCTCGGGCGCTTACCTTGCTTGCTGCTGATACTTCCTGCAGCGCTCCAGTTTCCCGACGAGGCGCGCCGGGGATCGCAGCCGAGGGTTGAGCTGGGCATGCAGCGCCCACCGCGGGGACGCGCGAAGCTGTGGCGCGCCAGTTGACTGCTGCTGCTGTTCTTGGGGAGCTGCCCCGCAGATTCGCCCTCGGACGAGGCAGCCTGGCGCCGCTTTCCGCCTCTCGCCCGCCTTGGCAGCGGATTCATGGACTCGGGCGAGAGGCTGCCTCCGCCTCCGCTTCCTTGTGAGCCCGATCGCCGCCGTCTTGTCCCGCGGGAATGACTGGCGCCCTGCCGGCCAGGTGAGCGAGCAGCGCAGCCGGCAGGCGCATGGAGCCGCAGGAGGGCACCGAGAGGGACTTGGGCGGCGGCGGCGGCGGCGCTGCCGGTGGTGGTGGTGCCGCGGCGGCGGCCGCCGCCTGCTCCAGCTCGCCGTCCTCCGCTAGCTCGGAAAGCTCCATGTGTCCGGAGCCGGAGAAGGTCCCCGCGCGGAGGCACAGCAAGAAGAGGTTTACGGGGCTTAAGATCTTCGGCCGCAGGTGAGCGGGTGGGCGAGCTCTCCAAAAAATGGGGCGCAGATCCTCGTTCTTGGGTGACGCCGGGGTGCCCCGATTCCCACCTGGGGCGCGTCATGGAGATCGCCTGACGCGACCTCTTCAGTCCGGTTACCTGCCCCGCCGTATTCGGGAGCCAGAGTGGAATCATGGAACGTGTGGAGGTGATTCCCCTCTTCTCTGCCCGCTCCCCGTTTTCTCAGCGTCAGTGTACATGAGACTAGCAGCCCGGGATTCCAGCCTGCAGCGTTGGGGTTTTGGAACGCGCGGTATCAAGAGCTGGTGGGTGCTGCGAATTAATAGGAAGGAAGGTAGAGCGTCTTGGTTACTTGTAGGTGCGGGAGGATGCACTCAAGGGTTGTCCCTGCCTATTCCTTGTCTTGGGGAGCATCTAAAGCATTGACCGGCATTGCAAACTGTAAATATCAAGTGCAGCTCTTGTTCTTGCCCCTCAAAAACTATTTTTTCTTTCTCACTGGTTAATTCTTAAGCACATTCATTCAACAAATGAAAGTGTTGTTATATCTGTTTGTAGAGAGAGTGTGTGCTTCCCCACCCCACCCCGTTTTTGTGGGGAAAGTTAATAGCTCCCCACCCACCCCATGCCTCCACCAAGTGCTTCACAAAATGTCCCTGGGCGTCATTGCCTGTTGACAAGGAATAGTAGCTTTTGAAACTAGTTGAGGTTACAAAAACAAAGGCTATAGCCTTCTGCCTCATTGTGACACTGAGCTTGCTATTCCCTCATGGCACCTAAATCTTGGAAGGAACTGGGCTGTTGGTATTTGTCTGGGAGACAGAAATGGAGGAGGCGGTATCAGGGAAGAAGAAACATCCTTGCCAGGCACACTACTGTAGTTGTATGGTTCTTAGGGTTGTCCTTTCCAATGTGCTGTTTGCCCTCAGGCCCTGTGTAACATAACTGGAAATACTGATCTCATAGTCAAACACAACTTTTACGTTTATATCCTGCCTTTCCTCCAAGGAGCTGAAGGTGAAATACATGGTTCTCTTCTTGGCCATTTTATGTTCACGACAACCCTTTGAGGTAGGTTAGGGGGAGAGAGAGCGCTATTAGCCCAAGCAGCCCAGTAAACTTCATGGCAGAGTGGGGATTTTAACACTGGTATCTGAGGTCCTAATCTGGCATTCTAACCATTATACCATAGGGACTCTCTTTGTAATCTCTGTGTTGCTTTTTGGACAACAGAGGAAGATTTCAGGTTTGGAGATTTCCAGAGTCTGTTAGCTGGAAAAGTCACACAGTATAGGAATGTGAACCCACCAAAAACTCTTTCTTTAGTGTACAGCATGGTTTCCTACCTTTTTTGTCTCACAGATCACTTGAAAATTGCTGAGGTTCTTG
The DNA here is from genome assembly GCF_965113315.1 of Podarcis vaucheri. Classification (NCBI taxonomy): domain Eukaryota; kingdom Metazoa; phylum Chordata; class Lepidosauria; order Squamata; family Lacertidae; genus Podarcis; species Podarcis vaucheri. The sequence continues at coordinate 52,843,155 of NC_138759.1, read as the reverse complement.
GGGGACTGCTTAATTATTTTTCTGCCTATTGTAGCAAGTGTGGTGCAATGTGCTGGATGCTGAGTGATTAGGAAATAAAAGAAGTGATATAAATACAGTTTAAAAACCAGAATTAACATTTATTACGATGGCTGTGCCATCTTTCATCTTCAACCACAAATCCGCAGACACACCATGACCACAGTTCAGGAATCCCTTGGTGTGTAGTTCTTGTGTGCGCTGACAAGTGACCTGACACCAATGATCCCCATGACTGGAAGATTTGTGATGGCTAACATACCGTATTTTTCGCTCTATAGTACGCTCTTTTCCCCCTTCAAAAATGAAGGGGAAATGTGTGTGCGTCCTATGGAGGGAAGACGCCATAGCCCCGCGACCCTCTCCCGGCTGGAGAGGTGGCGCGCGGCTATTGAGGCTCCTGCCATAGCCGCGCGTCACCTCTCCAGCCGGGAGAGCGCGCGCAGGGCTAAAGCAGCCCCCCCCCCGCGACCCTCTCCCGGTTGGAGAGGTGACGCGTGGCTATGGCAGGAGCCTCTATAGCCGCGCATCACCTCTCCAGCCGGGAGAGCACTCGCGGGGCTAAAGCAGCCCCCCGCGACCTCCCGGCTGGAGAGGTGACGCACGGCTATGGCAGGAGCCTCTCCGCTGCGCTTTTCCGCTGCTCCCTGACCTGCTCTTTGGGGCTGGTGGTGGGCTTCCCCCCGCCAGCCCCAAAGAGCAGGTTGAAAGGAACCTGAAGCCTGGAGAGCGAGAGGGGTCAGTGCACACCGACCCCTCTCGCTCTCCAGGCTTCCAAGGTAGCCGCCTGAACGGCACCTTGTTTTAGAGCGGGAAAACAAGAGGGGGAAAGTTCTCCCCCTCTCTGTGCAGTGCCTCCTGCCGCTTCACTGAAGGGGCGCTGGGCAGAGAGGGGGAGATTTTTTTTTTCTTGTTCTCCCCCCTCTAAAACAAACTGCGTCCTATTGTCCGGTGCGTCCTATGGTGCGAAAAATACGGTAATCTAGGCTACAAGAGTGCTACAAGTAGAAAGGAAGAGCTAAAAGTGAACTGCAGAGCAGATAACTCAAGCAGGTGAGCTCAGCCACGGGCTGATAGAAATACACATACATGCACACACACACCATCAGTGTGCATGGGATTTTTACAAAGTATAGGCAATATATTATTGAGGAGTTATTTAGAAGACTTTATAGAAAGCTGAGACTGAGACTAGTCCTTAAGACAACCGGGGAATCCATGGCAGAAATCTCAAAAAGTATGCAGAAATGTTTGCTTAAGAAAGTAAGCCAAGTCACATATATATCGCCATGGATTCATGCAAACACTATCTCCTTTAAACACTGGAGAGAATGGGAAGACAGAGTAATGCTCGCTTGCGCACTCTCTCTCTCTCTCTCTCTCTCTGAGGGAGACAGTAATTTCAAAAAGGAATTTGGCCTTGCTAGGCCAGCTAAGGCTGAACCTCACTGCTTTGGGGGCTGCTTTCATGGGGCCCATGTTGCCACTGGGACAAGTGCTCACTGGCTGCAGTTGTTGGTCCAGTCTCAGACCAAGCCATTTCAGGAGAAGCTGGAGGGACCAGCAGATCTAATGCCCTAATGCTACCCCAATTGCAGGTAGGCAGCTGATGGGGGATGGCTAGCAAGTCCTCACTACTACTACTGCTGCTGCTGCTGCCCTAAGCCCCACTTTCTGGGCTGAGCTCATCACAAATGCTGTTTGCCTTCCTTCTTGCTGCAGCTTGAATCTAGTTTTGCACATGCAGGCCAGCAGTGTGCACGTGTACACGTGCTTCTGGGATTCCCCTTGCCAAGTATGAATGCCTCTCAAGGTACCCTTGCACAGAATGAACATAATTAAAAAGAGGAGAAGCAAGGGCTAAAATTGCACACAATTATCAGCTATGCTGGGGGTGCTCCAAACACCCAGGGATGGGTAGTTCTATTGTGACCTACTTGAAATTGGGCTGATCTGTAGTCTGCCTGCCTTTATTCCTAGGCATTCTCCCATAATATGGCAATTGATGGCTCTAAAAGTTAAATCAATGGATAACCAAACTAGAATGCATTGTATGTATGCATTGTATGTTTGTAGTTTGTTTTGACCATCATGGTCATATCAACCAAATATGACCAAGTATATAAATGAATTCATGTTTTCCCTGAAAAAACTTTCATTTTGTTTCACAATGTTTGTGAACTTTGCCATGGATAGTTAGAAATTTGGGCCTAAGTCCACAGAAATCTCTCTTTGTTGATTCTTTCCTCTCTTTTTTAGATGGTGGTGAATTTTGAGGCCTTGTGATAGATTTTTCATATATATATAAAAAGTTAAACTCTCTCATCTGTGATTTTTTTTAAAAAAATGTTCTAATTGGTCACCTCTTTCTGAATAGAAACATGTGGTTATGGTAGCAGCTATTCTGTATTAAATATAGTGGTAAACCCATGCACTTATAATCAGCCTTATAAAGGCTACTTACTACCAGGTGAATGTTTAAGTACAAGGCTGAATAAAACTCTTTTAGGGGCAAGTGTGAGAATCTGGGTCCACTTGATCTGCTTCTGGATCCATAGTATCCAGTAAGTCGACGCACTGCTGATTTCCTACCTTCTGCCCAGAGATTTCTATAGAAAGCAACTGCACCAGTGGTGTGGATGGGTTGTATGTAAAATATTTCAGTGGGTATAGTCTATATTTTGTCAGAGTACAACATAAATCCAGCATGAATGGATGACTCGGGAATAATACTAAACATACCTTTCCCAAACCTGAATTACAGGTCTAGCTGTGGTGGGGTTTATGTAGAATATTTAGAGGAGCTTAGATTCAAGAGAAATATTCCCTTTTCTCTTTCTCATTTGAGAAGTATCAGACTCCTCCTTCCTATCCTTGCAGTTCAGCTGCCCTATCTTACACGACTGAGAAAAACCAGGGCACCTGTAATTGCTGGAACAGGAATGGAAGCATTGATGAAGCATTTCTGTCTGGGGCTGTGGTAACTCTGAAGCTCATGTTACACCATCTATGTCTTAGTGAGGGGCACTGCTTGTTAATGAATGCCAGTCTTTTCCCTGTGATCCTTGATGATCGAATTAGCATGCAAGTAATTAGGTCTTGTATACCTAGATCCTGAAACATTAATTATTCTTATGTTTTTAAAAAGCTGTTAAATCTGATCAAAACTTGGGGGCTAATTGATTGCTTGGGAGCAATCACTCTTCAAAGCTGGCATTTTGTAGGCTTCTAGTTTTAAGCATTTGGGGTTATGTAGCACTTAAATTCAATTCACAGGTACAGGAGACACAACTGGACTGCCCGTAAAGTGTGAATTGGAGATGCTAGTCTTGGCACCACATTTTGGAAGAGCTGAACTTGGATGCATCTCCCTGGTCACTTTCCCTGTGGAGGTGGCGAAAACATTGGTGTGAATTGGTTTGGTAGAGGAGAGTGGAGAGGTGTTGAATTCCAGGTGAAAGGAATACAGCCAGCAGACTCAAAATATAGATAAAATCCTGCTGATGAATCCTTCTAGCTGCTAAGGGAAGTGATACCCATTTCAAAGAACTGAATATCATTCTTTATGGCAATGGCAAGGTTTCCCTTTAATATTATAAATTTCAATCTTTTTCCCCCCTTCACTTAAAAAACCTGCAAAGCATTCTCAGACGCCTTTTTTATTTAGAAGGTTGAACAAATGCTCCCAAGAGTTGGCTCTTTCCTACACACAGGTAGCTGTGGAACATACTGCTTTGTCAGATGCTCCTAGGAATAGTACTCTGTGTATGGAAAGCAAGCAGAAGCTGGTCTGACACCTTGTTGTTATGCTGCACAAGTGCCATCTCACTGTGCTGATGGAGGACTTCTGTGTGGGAAGCTATTGGTATAGATGGGAAGCAGGCTGTAATTTCAGCTTCAAGGGATGTAATTTGAACCCCAGAAGACAGTGCCCTGGTATCTGATTAAGCTGTCGACAATGTTTTATGGCAAATGACTGGGCTCCCTAAAAGTCATAGTGGCTGTTGGCCAACTTTTGTGCGTAACCATATTAGCCCATGTTTAAGTGGCAAGCTTTAGTGAAGTTGCCATTGTGACATCTATGCGAAAAAATCGGTAAAAAATGCAAGAGGTTAAAAATCTTATTTGGTGGGAGGCCGAGGCAAAAGTGTGTCCTTGTGCTAATGTGGTCTGTGCTTTCTCATTTCTAGGTCAAATTATGCACCTGGTCCTGACAGGCATCCCACTGTGCCCCAACAAATCTGTCCCTAGAGTTTCCCCCGCTCTAGAATTAGCCAGACATGTGGTCCCTTGATCACTTAGAGCTCACTAGTGAAGGATGCTGAGAGGATATTATGTGTTTCGCCTTCATTCGACTCCATGCTGGTTGAGAACTATGTAGTCATGAGGGGCAGGATGTGATGTATTTACCTGAAAAGCAGTTAAAATGGCCTTTTACTCTCACTTTTGAAATAAAATAAATCTGTGGATGACTTGGCTGCATTTTATCCCTAAATGCAAGGTGAATAAAGGGATGTCTGGAACCATCTATTAAAAGCTGCATTTGGAGGATTTGGTTTGCAGATGATTTTTCTTTCTCTCCAGATTAAGCCCGAAACATCATTGTAGTCCTTGAGGGATGGAAAGGATAATTGCTGCTTTCCTCCTTGATAAATTTGATCCCTGCTTTCCTCTAGAACAGTGATTCTGAACCCTCCCCTCCAATCCCCTGCAGACTGCTTGAAAATTGCAGGCAGTCTCAGTGGACCACTTAATCCCCCCCCCGCCCCGTTCTACATATCAAAGAATGTACATTACTCAGATTTTAATAACTCTGGTCTTGTCCTTCTAATGAGATGAATGTGCCTTTTTCGTGAGCAAAGTTCTGTGAAGTCAATTCCTCAGTCACCAGAAAGAACATACCAAGTGCAGGGCCGAGTTTGGTTCTTCTTGACTGCTCTGAAAAGTGCTTGAGAGGTGGATTACTTTTTGCCTTATTTGTGGGCATGATGTGCTAATTTCTTACTAGAGCTTTCTGGAGTGGTGCTGTGCTGACCCCCATTATGTTACTCGGAGGAGCTTTCCCCCCTGTCATAATAATTATTAATTTCCAGTGTCTACTATCTAAGGGTGGAATTAACATAGTACTGAGTGTGCATGGGAAATAAGATCTGCTCACACAATGAGACTCTTCCTCTTGTGACCTCTCTTGTGTTCCCTGAATCTGTTCTGGGGGTTCCCCAACCCTCCAGATAAGGTTTAGGGGGCCCAGAGGGTAGAGAGGTGCAGAGGTCCCTTTGCATGAGCAGACCCTGCTGCATGCATGCTGCAACTTCCCACCCCAAGGCTAACTTCAGAGAAGCAGACCCTCCAGCAAGGTTGGTCCACCTTTGCTCTTTCATCTCATTGGAGTCCCTTTTGTTAGAAAGAGTGTTAAAACCATTCCAGTTTACACGTGACTCTCAGGCAGGATGTGAGCTGGAGGGTGAAAGCAACAAGTTTCTGTTTGCAATACTGTGACAGCTGTCTTTCAGCATGTCTGTCTGAACTTCTTCTAGAATACCACCCCTAATAGCATATGGAGACTCTATAAACTCCTATGGGGGAGGAGGGTCTACACGGAAAAGAAAATTTGGGAAAGGGAGAATGTGTGTTATCACTTTGTGCCAGTATGGAGGATAATTGCTTTCTTAAAAAAACCGTACTAAGTAGGGAGAGGCAATATACTTCATTTCCCAGGTGATCCTTGGTGCTGACCGTTAGCCAAAAGGAATTCACGTATTTGTTGATTTCCTTCCATATATTCTGAACAGATGTAGTGGGATGTTGGCCTCTTGGTTGGAAACTTACCCTGCTTTGCCACATGAATCATCCAGTCCTTGGTTTTAATAAGATGTGTCCATAAGGGGTTTTTTTGGTGTGTGTTTTTTTAAAAGTCAAACTACATAATTCACCCCCTTAAAATCCTGAGATGAGCCTCAGAATTATGAAGCATGAAAGTGTTATAGAAGTTTTGCCAACTTCTGGTAACAAGCTTTTCAAATGCGGCTGCTCATTTTCATAATTCCACAACTCTTAGCAGGAAACGTCATCCTCCTTCTTTTCGACAATAAGCTGTGATAATTAAAATTAAGTTTTAGTTGGCTAACTGAGGAGGTCTAGTTTTAATTGGAGCTTTGAATTTAGGTCCCACTTGTTCATTTTTAGGCTATTTCAGTTCTGATGTGTTACTATAATAGGAAATGAAAAGGAAGGAAAGGTCACCTTTGATTTTTCTTTTTAAAACAGTGAGTGATAGCTTTCTTAAATTGCAAGTTATGTCATACTTCCTTCAGGATCTCAAAATCCCTATATTCAAATATACTTAGCTAAAAGGCAGCAGACTAATTAAATTCCTTAATTGGTTGACTGACCTAATTCCACCCCCCCAAAAAAAATCTCTGGAACAGAGTGTGATGGAATTGGTGCAGGTCCATATGGGTTTCTTTCAGCACTTGCATGCACTTTCCCCTTTCTAGCAGAGTCTGCTTTTACCAGGACCACTGTGTTGGGAAGATGACGAGCAAGGGTGGCATAAACAAGGCACCCAGAGGCTTTACTGATGTGTTAAGTGTAGCAGCTAGCTATACATACTTGAGTGATTTGACATATAGGGGAAAACTTAGGTATGCTGTTTCATTTACTGGAGGGAGGGGAGTAGAGGAGCTGGGTGTGAAAGCCATAAAAGGAGAGCACATCTGAGGTAGTTTACACATGGTTTACGTTTGCATTTTGGAATGGCTGCTGACATGAGGATTGGTGAGTTGGTGAGTATTAGACAGTAGCTGTTCCCAGCTGCAAGCTTTTCTACTAGCAATCACTCAGGTCACAGACCATTTGGGTTAAATATTAGGTATGTATGATGGTTATGGGATGCGGGTGGCGCCATGGTCTAAACCAGAGAGCCTAGGGCTTGCCGATCGGAAGGTCGGCGGTTCAAATCCGATGGGGTGAGCTTCCGTTGCTCGGTCCCTGCTCCTGCCAACCTAGCAGTTCGAAAGCATGTCAAAGTACAAGTAGATAAATAGGTACTGCTCTGGCGGGAAGGTAAACAGCGTTTCCGTGCGCTGCTCTGGTTTGCCAGAAGCAGCTTAGTCATGCTGGCCACATGACCTGGAAGCTGTACGCCGGCTCCCTCGGCCAGTAAAGCAAGATGAGTGCCGCAACCCCAGAGTTGTTTGCGACTGGATCTAACAGTCAGGGGTCCCTTTACCTTTACCTTTACCTTTATGATGGTTATGGATTTTGTAGGCCCATACGAATGCGTGGGCTGGTACTAGAACCAGCAGGCTGTAGCACTAATAGGCTAGTGGTAAATTTTACCACTTTTGCCTTGAGGACTTTTCAGGGACATTTTAAAGTGTATGGTTGGGGTGGGCAGGCAAGGGCTCATGAGGCAGGTTTGGAGCATTCCAAGTGACATTTTTGAGCAATTCAAGACTTGAATTACATGAAGAAGATTCAGACATGAATACATTCCAGGCGCAGAACACATCCATGCAATGTCTGCCTTTCCCCCTGCCTCCACATGTCTCCAATTCCACCTCTCACATACTGACCATCCCTAGATTTTCTGACCTGTTTACCTTTGCTGAGCACCGGCGTGTAAACTCATTGGCTTTTAAATGTTTACTTGCAAGGGGCTGCTCTACTCGCTCAACCTCTAAGCAAAGGCAACACCGCAAGTTCATGCAATGGCAAGTTCAGGAAGTGCAGACAACTGTGGCACCACCTTTGCATATACCGTGCAGTATACATGTTTGGTCAGGGATCAATCTTGCTTCAGGCAAGTTGTCAGAAGAGACAGCTGGGCCAGATATGAGATGGTGACAGGACAGTTTTGTGGTAGGTCTTATTCCTTCTTTGGTCATTACCTTCTTTATCAAAGAGCTGCTGTCTGAAATTCTGGAAAGGTGCTGCCAGTCTATGTAGACAGTATTGAATGAGATCAGGGTTTCCCAAATTTGGGGCTCCAGATGTTTTCGGACTACAATTCCCATCATCCCTGACTACTGGTCCAGCTAGCTAGGGGTGATGGGAGTTGCAGTCCAACAACAGCTGGAGACCCAAGCTTGGGTAACCTAGATGGACCAATACGCTATGTCAGGTTAAGGCAGATTCCTTTGTGCCTGTCAAATATTATTATTACCACAGTAAGGTATTTAAATCCTATCTACATTTTTTTTCTGGAGCCGCAGCTGTGTACTACCAGGCAGTCATACAAAGCTATCTCTGCCAGAAACTGTATGTCTTGGGACTTGGCTAGGTTACCTCACACAATAGATTTGCTGCCTTACCTGAAATGCAAATCCATATTTGCTCCAGGGTGATTCCCAACATCCCTAGGAATTTCCACTTGCCTCACCCTTTGCTGAATTCCACACAAATCTAAATGTCTGTGCTTTAGTTTTGTCCCCCTTGGGCTGTGATGGTAGTTAGAAGATGTGTTTGCTTTCTATGAAAAGCTATTGCGCATTTTGGAATGCCAGAAGGAAGTTAGTGACTCCTCCCCCACCATACAGAAGTGGTCTATTAACAGCATGATAGATCTGAAAGCACATGAAGCCACTACTTTGACCATCTTGAAACCACTTGTGCACACCTTCGGTTCTCTGATGGAAGAAATATGGGATATAAATATAGAAACATTAACCAATAATTGTTTAGGAGATAGCTAGACTCTTGTGGCAGATGGAGACAGGTGCCTTTTTTTAGCAGCAGCAGCGCTTGCTGTAGATTTTGAAGGGAGCAGCTTAACCCATTATAGTCTCACTAAAATGAGAGAAGCAGCACTTTCTGAAATTCTGTGCAACTGTTTTAAAGTATAATGACCTACTCCCATACTGAATCTGGCAACTCTTAGACCACATAGGTGGGTGGGGAGACATAGCTTTGCAAATACATTTTTTCCTATCCGTGGCATGCCTGCTTCCATAGTCCCTCCTTGCCAAGCTTGTTACTCTTTCCACTGATAGAGCAGGGGGCTAGCCAGAACAGTTATGGCACCAGCAGCCCTTTGAAAGGGCGGGGGCACTGAGTCAGTTGCCCATGCGTTGCATGTTGAAGGGGAGCTACGTAAACATTGGCATTGCTACCAACCCGTCCCTTGCTGAGTTCCACTAACTTGAGCTCCATAAATCCAGTGGGGAATATTGCAAAGCAGACTTCACAGCAACCTGAGAAAGTGATGGTTACAACCACAGACAGCTCTCACTGTTGCAGCCCAGCCCAACCATAGTCAGATCTTTGAGGGTGCTCCACTCACTGTCTGTTTCTGGTTGGCCAACACACTTGGAAAGGAGGAGAGCGAACAGTTCTAATTGGACGCTACCAGGAGAGGAAAGAGAGAGGCCAATTAGAACTGCTCTCCTCTGATAGCATCCAGTTGTGAAAGAGAGTGTGTTCACTAGTGCTTCCAAGATGTAGGAAATAATTACAGTGCATGGAGACCCCTTTCCTGACAATTCATATGAAGTTGTCTGTGTTATGATAAGGGTGGTGATGCCAGAAAATATGCAACATGGTGTCTTGAACGGGTACTGAAGAGCTGCATTTGTGCATCTGGTTTCTCTCTCTCTCTCTTCTTTTCACACATATATATTAATTGTTGTTGTTTAGTCGTTTAGTCGTGTCCGACTCTTCGTGACCCCATGGACCAGAGCACGCCAGGCACTTCTGTCCTCCACTGCCTCCCGCAGTTTGATCAAACTCATGCTAGTAGCTTCAAGAACACCATCCAACCATCTCATTCTCTGTCGTCCCCTTCTCCTTGTGCCCTCCATCTTTCCCAACATCAGGGTCTTTTCCAGGGAGTCTTCTCTTCTCATGATGTGGCCAAAGTATTAATTATATACCCCAATTCCAAATAAAGTTTTGTTGGATCTTATGTTGTGTCTTACATGAAGCTTGAATATTGTAGCATTATTGTAGCAGTAGTGTTCTCAAATTTCCAGTTCTGATAACTTTCTGGAATGTAACTTTCTGGAATGTGACTCTAAGCAACAAAGCATGTACACATGCATGTAAAATGCATGGGTGTGATGAGCAGGTATGAATTACAAGATGTGTTGTATCAGTGCACACTGTGTGCATGAATTACAGTGGACCCCAGCAGAGATTCTTGGGCTCCACCAAAAGAAAGCCAAGACATCATTGCAAGTAAATCTAATAAAATTTTGTCATTGAATTTTACAAACATACAACCTTAATATGCTGCTTAGAATCATAGAATCATAGAGTTGGAAGAGACCACAAGGGCCATCGAGTCCAACCCCCTGCCAAGCAGGAAACACCATCAGAGCACTCCTGACATATGGTTGTCAAGCCTCTGCTTAAAGACCTCCAAAGTAGGAGACTCCACCACACTCCTTGGCAGCAAATTCCACTGTCGAACAGCTCTTACTGTCAGGAAGTTCTTCCTAATGTTTAGGTGGAATCTTCTTTCTTGTAGTTTGGATCCATTGCTCCGTGTCCGCTTCTCTGGAGCAGCAGAAAACAACCTTTCTCCCTCCTCTATGTGACATCCTTTTATATATTTGAACATGGCTATCATATCACGCCTTAACCTCCTCTTCTCCAGGCTAAACATGCCCAGCTCCCTTAGCCGTTCCTCATACGGCATCGTTTCCAGGCCTTTGACCATTTTGGTTGCCCTCCTCTGGACACGTTCCAGTTTGTCAGTGTCCTTCTTAAACTGTGGTGCCCAGAACTGGACACAGTACTCCAGGTGAGGTCTGACCAGTGCAGAATACAGTGGCACTATTACTTCCCTTGATCTAGATGCCATACTCCTATTGATGCAGTCCAGAATTGCATTGGCTTTTTTAGCTGCTGCGTCACACTGTTGGCTCATGTCAAGTTTGTGGTCAACCAAGACTCCTAGATCCTTTTCACATGTACTGCTCTCAAGCTAGGTGTCACCCATCTTGTATTTGTGCCTCTCATTTTTTTTGCCCAAGTGCAATACTTTACATTTCTCCCTGTTAAAATTCATCTTGTTTGTTTTGGCCCAGTTCTCTAATCTGTCAAGGTCGTTTTGAAGTGTGATCCTGTCCTCTGGGGTGTTAGCCACCCCTCCCAGTTTGGTGTCATCTGCAAATTTGATCAGGATGCCCTTGAGTCCATCATCCAAGTCGTTGATAAAGATGTTGAATAAGACTGGGCCCAAGACAGAACCCTGTGGCACCCCACTAGTCACTCTTCTCCAGGATGAAGAGCTGAAAACTAAATGCCTTCTGAAAAAATTATATGCATATTTGGGGGGTTTTTAAGGCTGCTTGGGGTCTTAAAAAAAAAGAACTGGGTTAGCGTTGTATGCTTATTGCACAACTATTGCCTCATAGTAGGAAAAAAACCCCAAAAAGTTGGATGCTGCTGCAACAGTAAAGTCACCCACATCAATGAATGTGCCCACTTGGCAGGAATGAGCAATATAACCTGGTGGCAGCTGCTCTTTGTGTTCTTTATCTCTTGGTCTTAATATGGAAACAGAAAAGGATGAAAGCATTGGTAGCCTAAGTACGTCGAGCGTGTCCTTTCTTCTGATGGGAGAGAGGAATTGAGAGCGGTTGTAGCATGTTGCTAGACTTCTCCACAGCTGAAGGACTACACTGGAGTAGTGGAGTGTTGCAGCTGCTGAGTCTTCACTCAGCAATTAACTGCATTCAGGATGGGGTCCCATATCTGGTCACATGGAGGCCAAATCAGTGAGTGCCAAATTTCAGTGAATTACCACTTAAAGCCTACCCCTTAGAGTAGCACAATGTCCTTAGCATTCAGGGCTTTCCTGGTGAGAAGGAAAAACTACTTCTATGAAGCATTTGATGATACATAATAAACATTTCTCCTTCCTGCCATTATTGAAGATCAGTTTTGCTTGTTATTGCTGTTCCACAGCGTAAGTGTTGTGGGCTCTGTTTTCATCAGGTAAGCTCCATCAACCCACACAGTTGTGTGATTTGAATATGAGCTCTGCATCCCTCAGGCATGCCTGATGAAAGCTAGGCTTGACTGATATGGCTTAAGAAAACTTTCCATTGGTTTTGGTGCACAGGAGTTTGTGCAGTTTTTTATTCCCCCCCCCCATCAGTCAGTCAGTGTTGCCTGACAGTACTTTAGAATACCTTGTTCTTTTGCTTTTCAATCAAGGTGGGGATGCTTTGTAGCAGGGATGGGGAACCTACAACCCTCTGGGTGTGTCTGGAGTACAACTCCTGGCACCCCTGGTTATTGACCATGCTGGCCTGGGGGTGATGTGGGAGTGTGAGCCCTACATCTGGAAAGCCACAAGGTTCTGTAACCCTGCTCTACAGTGGAAGTAAATCCATGCTTATGTGCTGTCATCTCAAGAGACAAAAACTTCCAAACCCAGAAAATGTGCTTGCCAGGATATTCTCTGGCATTTTGTCTTTTTTGGCCCGGATTAGATCTCTGGGCATAGCCCAACACATGCAATTATCTGCAAATTAGGGAGATGGGTTAATTTCTCTGTTCTAGCATGCATAGAGTTGAGACTTGCTCAAAATAATTTCGCAAACTGGGGTGATTAGGATAGCACAAGCTGTTTTACTGACATATTAAGGACAATCTCTCGTTGGAGAGATTGGTTCATCGTTTAAGCCCCACAGCTATCCTGGCATGTGCTATATAAATGACATTTCTAATGTCTGTTCAGAATCTTGCCGCTGTTTAATTGGCATGTATTTGCAGGGCAACCATGGCACTTCATCACTTGCTTCAGCCCTCTCTCCAAGCGCTGTGGGCAAAAAGGATTTCTGTGATGGGTCATATCAACAAGGGCCTATTAGCTGGGATGGAGCAGTGGTGAAAAGTAACTGAGGGAGTGGCTGTTTTCAGCTTTCATTCATTACCCTGTCTTCAGTTACTGACACCAGAAACCCTCTGTTCTGATAAGAAGTGATGGGAGAAAAAATGGGAAGGTAGCTTGTTCTGATATTCCAGTGCTGTGATATCACCACAAATGTGGCACCCACAACACTCTGTCCTGGGAAAACAGTTGCTCATAATCTGAGTGAGGCTGTGGAAGAGGAAGCGGCAACTTCCTCTGAACCCAGAGCTGCTGTAAGTTGGGCTCCTGCATTTTGACAACAGGCCTATTTCTGTACCTTGTAATTGTCTTAAGGGAAGTGTAGAATAATTGGCTGCAGTGCTGATTGAGGGAAGTGCATGGTACATGCATCCGGGTTGTAGCTTGGTAATTCTTCTAATTGGGCTGATGAGTGGCAGGTGGTGAGCACTAATTGCTTTTTGAGTTTTGTACTTGTCTTGGAGGTATGCTTGGGGTGGGGGTTTCTGGAGAAAGGTAGCAACAGGGGAACTGAGATGGGGGACAGTGCGCTATTTTCATTTTCTTCTCAATTCTAGACCTGGCAGTGAAGATGACACCCAGCAGTAATAGGGCAGATGCTGGGAATACTCTAAAATTCCTAACAGGAGATGAATAGGAGGGGAAAGTCTGCATCTGTAGTTCTGCTGTGAAGTGAAGCTATTACCTCTCAAGTGTACAGCATAGTTTGAATGTCAATACTCTATTTTTGTGTGAGGAAGAAAAATATAGAACATGTGTAGCTAGTTTCTCACCCCCAGTGTGACCATAGTGTTGCATTCTAGAGGATGTGGGAAGCCCAGGTTCAGCCATAAAGCTTAGGAAGTGACATTGGACATGTTTCTCAGTTCTACCTACCCTGAAAACTTGGTATCATGCTAAAGTGGTACTTTGGGGTGAAAGGCGAAAATACAAATGAAATAAAAACATTACTTAGGCTTTCCTTTCTAGTCTCCATATTGCTGCTGTAGCCTACCACTTCTGCATTTACTGCATCCAGTGGTCATTATCACCAAGTAAGGGTTTCACTAGAAAAGAACAAGACCTGTGAGTTCTTGGCGATAATCACTAGTGCATCAAAGGTCACAGGAAAAGCTTCCCTACCCTACCTGTTTCGAGAGGATGCAAAAAAACACACACCCCAAAACAAAAAAACCCTTCTGAATGTTTTGGGGGAATATGGACAGAAGTATTATTTATTTATTGCATTTATATCCCACTTTTTCCTCCAAAGAGCTCCAGGTAGCATACATGATTCTCCCTCTCTTCCTTCAATCCCAACAACAGCCCTGGGATGTAGGTTAGGCTGAGAGGCAGTGACTGGCCCAACGTCACCCAGTGAGCTTCATGGCAGAGGGGATGGGGTTAGAACCCTGGTCTTCCAGTTCCTAGGCCAGCACTCTAACCACTACACCACACTGGCTCCTAGATGACATCCCTAACTCATAAGAGCCAAGCTATATGCAACAGTAGTTATGTGCTTAAACAAGTGTGCTTTAACCTCCCTGCTTTTATTTCATGGAAAAGGATGCCAGAGGGCCCTGATCCAGAAAGTTATCTAAATCTGACTCAGGGCCCTGCAAAGGTTCTCTGCTGAAAATGGCTCCTTCATTGCTTTCTGCCCTAGATGTAGTGTTTATTTCAAACAGTACCTTTTGGGGGGGGGTAGCGATCATGTAGGGGGTGATTTTCAGCAGGAAACAAGTGTGATCTGAATTGGAGACCCATAGCTGCTGCTGCTGCTTCAAAATAAAAGCAGGCACGTTAGTACAATTTTTAGCACATCCATCTTATCATCATATGTAGTTTTGCACTAACAGTGCTGTTTGTGATTGGTCAAATGAATCTGAAGCTATACGCAAGAGTCTGCAACAGTGGAAGAAGGAGGAAATTCCAGCAGTGCCTGTATGTTTTAAAATTTGTTTTCATGTATTGGGGTGTGTGTGTGCAGTGCTGTATAGTATTGCCAAACTGCAAGTCTTAACCAGGCTTGTCTCAAACCTGCAAGGAAACCTGCAAGTGCTTCCTTTAGACGGCTTTTTAATTCTTCGTTTCTTGTGGAAGGACGGGAGCAGTTCTTCATGTGCAGAGCTGTTTGCCACTTTTGTTCTTTCTGCCCTACTGAATTTGAGGCCTGACCTGCTCCATGGCAAGAGGCTTTCCAGTAGGGTCATGTTTTCATATATCATACGGTGCCTGCAGATTTGATCTTGCTTGTACTTTGAGTGATGTCTGAGAAGAAACACATCCCAGAAGGGAACATAGCTTATTGTTTGAACTGGTGCCCAGGCAAGACGTTGTGAGCCTCAGCTGCCACACCCTTGTACTTTCATGTCCTAATGTTGAGCCGTGGTGAGAGAGGGCAAACCACAATGGGCCCCAAGCTACTTGTGCCTTGACACTTGCATGAGACCTGGTTGGCATGGCCAATGAATCATATGGACTTGATTCCCAGCAGTAACCTCTTGGGGTGCACTGGTTTTCTACTTGTGGCACATGGTAGACTGGGTGGGCAATACTGCCTTTTTAGGCAAACAGCTGAACTAAATGGCCCTTGAGTCATAGACCGGATAACTGTGTGTTAGATGCAAAGTGTGAGTGGGAACGTAACCTGTGCTTTTTTAAAAAAGCAACACTTAATATTGCAAATTTGCTTAATAAGGCAAAAGCATTCTTGTTTGCATAGGCTTATGGTTTTTAAAGGGGATGGCTGTTAGGTATATCGGTGGACTTTGTTGTGCTCATCCTTTAAGTGGTCTAGGTAGAATGTGTGTGTGTGTGTGTGTGTGTGTGTGTGTGTGTAGATAGATATAGCTATAGATATAGATATAGATATAGATATAGATATATATGGGGTATTACTCAGATGTTTGGTAATAAGTCCCACATTCTATACAAGATCTCAAAGTAGCTGTCTTATTACAAAAGAATTTCAGAAATAGACTGGAAAGAGAAGTTGCTGAATTGCAACTTATTACCAAACTTAAAACCATGGAGAGACCTGGTCTGAATAGAGACATTGGATTCTTATCTCATTATACATGATAAAGCTATTTTTAGCCATCTCACCCCTTGCTTTTTCCTGTAAGACCAATTGCAGTTGTTAACAGTCGTCAACAGGTTTACCACACCTATCAGCCAATCACCCATTCCCACCACCCTTCTTAGTAATACCCCTCCCCACCCTCTCACTATATACAGTGGTACCTCAGGGGTTACATACGCTTCAGGTTACATACGCTTCAGGTTACACACTCCACTAACCCAGAAATAGTGCTTTAGGTTAAGAACTTTGCTTCAGGATGAGAACAGAAATCGTGCTCCGGCGGTGCGGCAGGAGCGGGAGGCCCCATTAGCGAAAGTGGTGCTTCAGGTTAAGAACAGTTTCAGGTTAAGAATGCACCTCCGGAACGAATTAAGTACTTAACCCGAGGTACCACTGTATAAGGGTCTGGTGAGTTCTGCTTCAGTGTATCTGAAGAAGTGTGCATGCACACGAAAGCTCATGCCAATAACTAACAGTTGGTCTCTAAGGTGCTACTGGAAGGAATTTATTTATTTATTTATTTATTTATTTTTGTTTGTTTGTTTTGTTTGGGTACAGCACTGATATTAAAAAGAGATACTTGGACTTAGCCTTGGTACAATTTAGTCCTAAGTGGGGGTGACAAATAGAGAACTTGTTGGGATGGGGACTTTTATGGAGGAGGATGTTGCTCTTTGATTATAAAGAGCTTACAAATTATGCTGGCAAAGGATATGGAAGTACTGCTTAATTTCTAATAACAGAAGTATTGAGGCTTAGATCTGCGTTACTGACATGCCATATGGTCTGGGGTTTAGATCCTTAATTTTGAGTGGGTGGGTGGGAGCAAAGGGGGTCACTGGATTAGCTGCAGTTCTTCAGTAATGAGAAAAGTGCATTCTGTACAGGGGTTAGACAAAGTGGTACCCTCCAGCTCCCATCAGTCCCAGCCAGCAGGGTTAGTGGTTGGGGATGAGTTGTAGTATAGCATCTTCTGGAGGCCATTGTGTTGGCTTCCTGGCTGTACGTGTTTGTTTGTTTTTTGGTACACAAGATTTGTGTGTGAATGCAAGTACCTTGCTTGCTGATAAACAGGAACTTAAGGGGAGCATGTGGTTTTAACAGAAGAGAGACCTAAATAGAAAGGTGATAACTAGTTGGATGGGGCGAAAGGAAAATAACCCACAAAATCTAGGTGTAGAGTGCTGTTGGCATTAGTGGAGTGGCATGAACAAGCAAGGGAAATTTTGAAGGCTGTGGGTTATAGAACCCAAAGAGGAGACCAGGAACTAACTAACTAGCTAACTAACTCTCTCTCTCTCTCTCTCTCTCTCTCACACACACACACACACACACACACACACACACACACACAGAGAGAGAGAGAGAGAATTGCATCATATTGGTTGGAACGTATCATCCAAAAATTCAAAGTGTGCATGTGTGACAGGGAGAACCAAGAGCGAGAAAGCAGGAATTTTCAGCCTGCTGAAAGCTACAACCAGTAACAAACTCTGTTCTTGGGTAGAATTGTGGAACACAACGAACCCTCCGAATGCCCTGTTGTGGAAGGTTGAGCAGAGAAAACTATTAGCAGTAGGGGTGACATAGAAGGGAGGAGTGTTATGTGTGGGTTTTCTCTTTGCTTTTGTTCATGACACACAATGAGACGGTTTCTCAACTAGATACGGTGAGCCTTCTATATTTAGCCTTCAGCTCTACTCTTTTGGAGCTCCAGTTTCTCTTTGTGTTCCCAGGTGACCCCCTGAGCTGACACAAGTCAAACCCACGCCTCTCCACTCTGATAATGAAGTAGAGTCCTTCCCTTCCTGAAGGTTGTTGCTTTGTGATAGATCAACCATGGATGAAGGGCACTGCCTCAGATGGTTGCCTTATATGATTCAACTGCTCCTGATCCCCACTAAAATATGAAATGATTCTGGGCTGTTTATATGACTTTGTCCCCTGGGGTGTAATTGTGTGTGTATGTCACGTACCGGTAAACTTGTACCAATAGTATGTGGTAGCTTGCCAGTGAGATGAAAGCTTTTTAAGTAACCAAATAAGGCTTTGGAGATGGGATCAAACCACTTTTGTAGTTGTCTATAATTCCGTTGATGGATTTTGTATGATAATGTGGTGTAATTCATTCCTTAGTGCAAGATGGTCCTCTACAATATAATAATAATAATAATAATAATAATAATAATAATAATAATGTGTATTGTACAGTGGTACCTCAGGTTAAGTACTTAATTCATTCTGGAGGTCCATTCTTAATCTGAAACTGTTTTTAACCTGAAGCACCACTTTAGGTAATGGGGCCTCCTGCTGCTGCTGCTGCGCCAGAGCCCAATTTCTGTTCTTATCATGAAGCAAAGTTCTTAACCTGAAGCACTATTTCTGGGTTAGCAGAGTGTGTAACCTGTAGCGTATGTAACCTGAAGCGTATGTAACTCGAGGTACCACTGTAGTTGTATAATTTTTTGTGTGGTGAGGAAGATTCATGGGGTTGCCATAAAGCAGGGAGCTGCTGGACTAAAGCTCCCATCATCTTTGGCCAAGGATTATGCTGTCTGGGGCTAATGGGCATTGGAGTGCAACACCAATCCATCCATCCATTCATCATTTTATTTTTATGCTGCCTTTCCAAAGTTAAGACCACGCTCAAGTCTGTTTACAACATATAAAAATTACGTAACTACAAACATAACAAAAGTAGTCATAAACAATAAACAAAACATCAAAAAGAACACAGCCAAATTGAACAATTTCCACATAAATCATAATACAAAATAAAGATACAAAATATAAACAGCAACAACCGAAAGCAAAAAACCCTAAACAATACCTCAGCTTCCAACATGTCTGTGGAACATACGACAAGACGGATGCCAAATGGTGACTGAGCCATTGGAGAGTGCCTGTCTGCCATTCATCCATCTGTGCCCACCATTTTGCTGGATGCTTAGTGAATATGAAAAATGCATAATTATCCCCGTCTTCACATGCATGCATATATCTTGTGTTTATTTCCAGAGGACAAAAATGATAAAAATAATAATCCTATATAGACCTTTTGGTGAATTGGGAAAAATTACTCAGAGAATTATTTTGGGGTTCATGCTGATCGTAAGGCAGGGTGATAGAACAAAAGCCACACAGCAAGTCTTACTTTTTGCCCAATAAAGGAAAATATATGGCATGCTGATAATATGGGACAGCATAAGCTGTATTGAATATAGCACTGAATCAGACGTGTGGGCTGTGTTGTAATGTTAACCGTCCTCCTTTCACACTTTGTTGGATTAAAAATATCTGCTAAGTAAAAGTATCGGTTACAAGTTGCTATTAAATGCAGAGTTTCCAGCGCAGAATTCAGTTTGCCTTTTAGAACAGGACTGTCACAACTGCTTGTCCTGCTTCCTGCAATATCCTCAGGCTGGTTGAATACTTAGTCTTATTTCCTGTGTTTTAAGACAGAACCTTTCATCAGGCTCATGTGCTTTGGAAAATATTAAATACAGGAAAATCTGTGCCTGACCATCTTGGGCAGAATTTTACTTTAGCAGCCTACTGCCCCAGCCTTTCCTGTCCTGGATAAATTTAGTGGAACGCTCTGATTTGGTTTGGTTAAAGTGACTTTGCATTCTGTACAGGTGCTCTCACAGTGCAGGCACCCTAGAAAACCCTAGTACAAGGGTCAGCAACCTTTTTCAGCTGTGGGCCGGTTCACTGTCCCTCAGACCATGTGGTGGGCTGGACTATATTTCGGGGGGGGGGAATGAACGAATTCCTGTGCCCCACAAATAACCCAGAGATGCATTTTAAATAAAAGCACACATTCTGCTCATGTAAAAACACCAGGCAGGCCCCACAAATAACCCAGAGATGCATTTTAAATAAAAGGACACATTCTATTCATGTAAAAACACGCTGATTCCCGGACCATCCACGGGGGGCCTGATTGAGAAGGCGATTGGGCCGCATCCAGCCCCCGGGCCTTAGGTTGCCTACTGCTGCTCTAGTATATGTTCATCTTACCAGTGCTGTGCATCCAAACTGAGTCTTTGCAAGTTTTCCCTTTTTTTGTAGCTGAACACTTATTGCAACCCTCACTTCTGCCGCTGCCAAAGTCTTTGTTAAAACTGTCAGACTCCTTTCTCACTTTCTTGCAAAGAACGATACAGAAAGGGTCTCTGCCTGAATCATGTTTTTATTACATAATTTGGGCAGTCTTCTTAGTTTATGACTGTACCCATAATTGCTTGTTATATTTCTGTATTGTTCCTTTTGTTTGAGGCATTTGTTGTCTACCACTACCACCATTGCTTCTGTGAAGCTCGGAACAGCTGCCCTACATGGTATGCAAGGTGATCTTCCCAGTCCAAGAGGCTTAGGTTCATGTAGTGAATGACATCAGCTATCTTTTTATTCATTATCTGCTTCCATTTTCAGAGAGCCTGCCTTTGTTTTGCACATGTCCTTGTGTTGATGTATCTGCTACAGTTTGTAGGCGGCAGCAGAAATCACATTTCTTGTCCCAAAGGACTTACCAGATGGTCTAACAGACCGAACGTTTTCCAAACACAAGAGGAGGCTGATTTCTGTTGTTCAGGCAGCAATACTTTCAACCCCCTAACCATTGCTAAAGGAACTGTGTGTGTGTGTTTGGAATCAATCAGGCATTCCAGCTCTAACCCTGCCTCCCTTTACATGTGCTTACATTCACACCTGCTCTTTCTTTCTCTTGCAAGCATTTTGAAATGCTTTCTGGATGCCCTGCAGACCATCTCCTGCCATTGCTAATGGTCACTGCTGAGCTCTTAATGCACTTCTTCTTAAGCTATTCCTGGCAGTGCCAGCTAATGGCAAGCTTTAGTCATGATACAAATATGGTCACAGACCTGGACGTGGGTGTATTCCAATAAATGCTGTTCTGAGGCCCTCTCCAGGGGTTGAAGAGAACAATCTAGACAGCCACTTCTTTTTTCCTTTCCTTTTCAGTGGTTTCGCAATGGCAGTCTTCAAAGGTTCAGAGCAGGCTTATGCTAGGAGTGTATGACTGGTAGGCACTTGGACTGAAGTGGACTTCCCGTCCATCTGACCTGCAGTATCTGTGCGTTACGTTATTTATTTTTAGTTACTCAGTTTGTATACCACCTTTTATCAAAAGATCTCGGGGCAGCATACAACATTAGAAACACATTACAAAAATTAATTATTAAAAAATAAAACCATAGTAAAAAGCATAGTGATAGACAGCCTAATAGCTAAATAATCTTAATAGTAACAGTCCTCTCCTCCACACTTTCATAGGCTATAGGTTATTTAACAGCCATAGGTCTGGGTTAAAGAGGAATAGCTTTGCCTGGCATGTAAAGACGAAATGATGGCGCCAGGTGAGCCTCTCTTGAGGAGAGCATTCCACAATCGGGGAGCCACCACAGAAAAGGATCTTTTTCTTGTTGTCACCCTCTGAACCTCTCTGGAATGGAGGACATAGAGAAGGGCCTCAGGTAACAAGCGCAGTGTCCAGGGTGGTTTGTATGGGGAGAGGCGGTCCTTAAGGTATTAAGGTCTTTTGCTGTGTAAGTCTTTATAGGTCAACACCAGCACTTTGAATTGGGCCCAGAAACTAATCTGCAGCTTGTGCCAGGATTGGTGTCATATACTCAAACCATCTTGTTCTAGTGAACAATCTGACCATTGCATTTTGAACCAGCTGAAGTTTCCCAACCGTCTTCAGAGGCAGCCCCATGTATAACACATTGCTGTAATCCAACCTATTTGCCCTCCTCTGAGTTCTGATTTTTCACTAGTCACTGTCGAACTACTTTTGAGCATCACATTACAGTCATGCGGACTAGAAACTTTTTTTTTTAAAAAAAGCTGAGATTCTCTGTATGGCAGATTCAAAATTCCATGTATGAATCTCCCAGATGCACATTATACAGCTTGCACACACTCCATACAATTGAAACATATTTGGGGCAGACAAATGTCTCCACTTCAGCTTAACTACATTGCAGAATAATTGTAGGCGGAAGTCCCTGCATCAGTATGTGGCTAAAAAAAGAGTTATGGTCAGGCAAATTTTGATTTATATCTTTCATGGTTGTACATATTCAGCCCCAGTACACACCATGATGAGCAACTGAGTAGGAAATACTGGGAGGACGAGGCGATTCATGGTAGGATGTTTCTTAAGAAAACAAATCTGTGTAGGCAGAAGATCTGTGCAGCTCAGGGGAAAGTTTTGTGCGTGGGGGAAATGACACGGGTCACTCTAATTACATACCAGACAGAGGATGTGATTCTGTTATGGTAACTCATGGAGCTGATCACAAGATGCCACACAGATGCAAGCCAACGCGAAATGAAACAAGTCCACCGGTACTGCCGATGTAGTCTTCTGCGTTGGCTGGAGACGCTGGCTTCTCCAATCCAAGACCTTCTGTCTTTTGTAAGCCCCAAGACTTACCACTGTTGCTCTGGAAACACAGGTGGAACTTGGAGCTGCAGCTGTGCAAATGGCCCATTCCCTGCCCTCCAAGCACATACACAAAGAAAAAGTTGTTGCCACAAACAACCAAGTTTGTTCAGCTGCTGTGGGAGCCTGTACACGGCTGACAACTTAGGAAGAAAAAGAGAGGGGAACCTCAAAGGATGCTGTTTTGTCACAGAGGTTCTCCAGAAAGTTTGCAGCACTTGATGAGGTTTTTAATCTAACATAAAGATCTTCATTAGAGGCAATAATAATTCCACATTTCCTACATGGGGAGGTTTCTCTCGCTCTCTCTTTTGGAGTGTACACCCTCAAGAAAAAAGCTTTGCAGGAGGTCTGAAATTAATGTTGCTGCTGTTATACAACTACTCTAATAAGCATTTTCACAGCACCGTTTGAGGTTTGCCTCTACTCCTTTCCTTTCCTCCCCCGCCCCCGCTGATTTTGATATCTAGTGCTAACTTCTTTATTTTTGTGACAATACGACTGTAGCCCAGATACGCATTTACTTCCCAGGGCCCTGGCACTACCAAAGGCCTCCCTCACCTTTCCTAGCTGATGTTGTCAACATTTCATCCTATCTGGACCTAGGAAGCCCACTTGTAGGATGGCACGAGGCCTACTGTCTAGAGTGTACTCAAGAGCCGGCTCCAAGGTGGTTTGAGGCCCTTATCTTGAAGGAAGAGTGGGTGGGGGAGATCCCGGTATCTAGCGACTGATCTTTTTGTGTAGGCTGCCAAGTGCCAAAGCTTACAGATCACCCGCCCCCTTTGCCCACAGCACGGGAGAGGGAGGGGAGTGTGTGTCAAGCCATTTGCTTGCCTGCTTCATGTGAAAGTTCTTTCTCAATCGGATTATTTGAATTGCATCTTCTCCCGCCACCAGTGGCTGCTGCCTTGAGCTGTCCTGATTCTGCACTAAGCTGCTTAGCCGCCGACCGTGTGGGGTCGCCACCCAAAAGCATAGTTTGCCCCATAGTCTGGGGAAGTATACTTGGCTTTCAGGTTCGCCTTTGGGATACTGCCGGTAGACTGGTTTAAAAGCAGCCATTGTCCCACTCTTGCAAACCTTTGGGTATGAATTGAATCGGGATCTCACAGCAAAACAGAATACATTTAGCAGGGCTTATTTGGAAAGAAAGCAGTAGTCAAAGCACATCAGATGCAGAATGCATAAAAACAAGTATTCCCAGCTAATTTCTCATCTTCACATATAGTATGGCAGGATGGAGGTCTTTAATTTATGGAACTAAATTGTCAAAATACCAGCTAGAGGGTATTACTCATTCAGTAACGCCCCTTCGAAGTAGTCAGAGTTGGCTGTGTCGTTTGCTCTTCCCCCAAAACTTGATCTCAGAGGATGTTAACCAGGCCTCTTTTCCTTCTGTTGCCATAATCATGCGTTGTAAGACAGATTCCAAAATCCAGTCAGGGAATTGCTAAATGTGATCTGATTAAAGGGCTACACAAATGCTGGGGGTACTCAGCCACTAAAAGGTTTATTTTCAACTTTTTATTTCTAAACCTCTGGTGCAGGTGTTAGTCATAGAATTATAGAATTGTGGAGTTGGGAATGGCCCTGAGGATCATCTAATCCAAGCCCCTGCAATGCAGAAATATGCAGCTGTCCCATATGGGGATCAAATCTGCAACTTTAGCCTTATCAGCACCATGCTCTAGCCCATGGGTAGGCAAACTAAGGCCCGGGGGCCGGATCCAGCCTAATCGCCTTCTAAATCTGGCCCTCGGACGGTCCGGGAATCAGTGTGTTTTTACATGAGTAGAATGTGTCTTTTTATTTACAATGCATCTCTAGATTATTTGTGGGGCCTGCTTGGTGTTTTTACATGAGTAGAAGGTGTGCTTTCTTTAAAAATCCATCTCTGGGTTATTTGTTCATTTCCGACCTCCCCCCAAAAATATAGTCTGGCTCCTCCACAAGGTCTGAGGGACAGTAGACCGCCCCCCTGCTGAAAAAGTTTGCTGATCCCTGCGTTTAGCCAACTAAGTTATCCGGATATAATTAGTAGATGTCACAGGTAATGTCTAATATGTGTGTTTTGTGTGAACACCATCATATTTCTCATGGGTGGGATGGTTAACCATATTTTCAGTTAGATTACTGAAGTTTTGAGTGGTGGAAAAATGTTTTGATCTCAAAACAGAATTATCTTGATAGAAGATACCTAGATAGCACCCATCCTCCCCTGGAAAAAGAGAGCTGCCTATTGCTGTGTCTGTGTTTGTGTTTGTGTTTGTGTTTGTGTTTGTATTTGTATTGAAGATATTGCTGGATCAGGTCAATGGCCTATCTAGTCCAGCATCCTGTTCTCACAGGGGCCTACCAGCTACTTGCAGGAAGTCTGCAAGCAGGACATGAGCACAACAGCACTCTCCCCTCTGGTAAGGTAAAGGTAAAGGTACCCCTGCCCATACGGGCCAGTCTTGACAGACTCTAGGGTTGTGCGCTCATCTCACTCTAGAGGCCGGGAGCCAGCGCTGTCCGCAGACACTTCCGGGTCACGTGGCTAGCGTGACGAAGTTGCTCTGGCGAACCGGCACCAGAGCAGCACACGGAAACACCGTTTACCTTCCCGCTTGGTAAGCGGTCCCTATTTATCTACTTGCACCCGGGGGTGCTTTCAAACTGCTAGGTTGGCAGGCGCTGGGACCGAACGACGGGAGCGCACCCCACCGCGGGGATTCGAATCGCCAACCATGCGATCGGCAAGTCCTAGGCGCTGAGGTTTTAGCACTGGTAGTTTCCAGCAATTGGTATTCAGGATACTGCTCCTTCCATGGAACATGTGCACATGGAGCAAATGCACAGCTATGCCAAGATCAGTTTCTGGAGGCAGCCTTACCCTGAGAGGGCTACTTTGAGATGCAGATTGAAAGAAGCTGCATGGGCCGAGCTCTCACACTACAGAGCTTAGTGAGTGGTTTCACTGTAGAGAAGGGAAGTGGAAGACTTGAATAGATCCTGGCTGGGATAAGAGTAGTATCTAACAGTGGCTGTGCGGTTTGGCTCATGGTCACCAGTGACACAGGGCCTAAACATTCACATAGTTTGTCTCTCTAAAGCAACCTTCTTGCCTTAGGGAGTCCTTTTTTCCTATGAAGGATATGAGGGGGGGGGGGGCTGCTGTTGATGGTGGTCATAAAGGTAAAGGGACTCCTGACCATTAGGTCCAGTCGTGGCCGACTCTAGGGTTGCGGCGGTCATCTCGCTTTATTGGCCAAGGGAGCTGGCGTACAGCTTCCGGGTCATGTGGCCAGAATGACTAAGCCGTTTCTGGCGAACCAGAGCAGCACACGGAAACGCCGTTTACCTTCCCGCCAGAGTGGTACTTATTTATCTACTTGCACTTTGACATGCTTTCGAACTGCTAGGTTGGCAGGAGAAGGGACTGAGCAA
Source organism: Podarcis vaucheri (assembly GCF_965113315.1). Lineage (NCBI taxonomy): Eukaryota > Metazoa > Chordata > Lepidosauria > Squamata > Lacertidae > Podarcis > Podarcis vaucheri. Next base: position 52,817,325 of record NC_138759.1, on the reverse strand, counting down.
CAGGAGCTCACCCTGTTGCGGGGCTTTGAACCGCCGACCTTCTGATCGGCAAGTCCTAGGCTCTGTGGTTTAACCCACAGCGCCACCCGCGTCCCTCTGATGGTGGTCATAGCCAGAGCCAAAAGTGGGTGAAGTTTGTATCATTGCAGGATTACATAGCAACTTGCTTCCTGCTGGCCACATGAAACTAGTCTGAGGACTGCCGGTTCTCCACCCTGCTCTAAAGAGAGACTTACTTAAATGAAACAAAGCACCTGATGTGTTTTGACCTCTCACCTGCTCTGGTAGCAGGCCCATAAATCACCTACAGGAATTATGTGGCCAGCTTGCTATGATTTGCACTCTTTAGTCTAGCTTGGATTCACACATGCTGGATCTTGGCAGGTATCACTGCCCGCTAGTCTTTGTTGCTCAGTTTCAGGTATCCAGTTCTCCATCATGCCAAAAATTCTTGTGATTATTGAGGCCACTGCTCCTTTACCTTGCCTTATAGAAGCACATGAAACCTCTCGAAAGCTTTGAAGTTGATTGATCACCTCAACTTTAATTTCTGTGGCCATTCCCTTGTTTGCTTCCCCTTCCAGCTCTTTGCTCTGCATTCCTCCTTTTAGAACAATGATGTGCAGAAAATTTTCCAGTGCTAAATTTTCCCATGGAAAATTTTCCATTTCACAATGAATGGATGACATTTGAAAATAGAACATTAAGCAAGCTTGGCAACTTCAGAGTGTTTACCTTTGTTTGCTAAATGCAAGTTAAGTCAACACGCTAATTTAGATCACTATCTAGGGCATAAGAATTCCCCCCAATGCAAATTACACAATGCAAATTATCCTAATTTGCTCTGGAAAATTTTCCTGGTGAAAAATTTCTGGAAAGCCCACATCACTTCTTTAGAATATAATTAATGCTGGGGTGTGTCTTCCTTAAAAGATTTTTGCTTTGTTTTGTCTAATGTCACTGTTCCAACTCTGTTCCAGTGTCATTCTTTACTTCACACAGGAAGTGACACCGGCACTGGCCATCAGGATTCTGGGCCCACAATCTGTCTGGCTTTGTCCTCCAGTAGGATTGTGCAGTTATTTATAAGAATTGGTCCAGGCAGCTAGCTTTGAGGTGGCTTCTTACAGAGCTAAAATGCAGATGATAAGCAAGTCTAGGGTTGACTTTGAGGCCTGGAGGTCTCTGTATTTGGAGGTTCAGTCAGACAGGAACTAGAACATTTTCATCTTTCTCCCCCCCCCCCCGGGTCGATTATTTATTGGGTAAGATGGAACCAAGAGTGTTGCAGTCTTTCTCTTGTTAATTTATTTTATCAGATTTCTCACTTTGCCCTTTGCTATAATGTTCCAGAGTGGGTTACAACAGTGAAATACAGTATACAATTATGAAACAGGTAGAACAGTGACAACCAGAAAACAAGAAAAGGATAAAACTATTAAAAACACTTCCATATATGAAACAACTTTAAAAAGTCACATATTTTAAAACACACACATTAAAATAGTTCAAATACAGATGCAGACTGGAATATAGTTGTTAGAGGCTATCAGGGGATGATTAGCTGCTTGTGCTTAAAATAGTGCCCCTTCAGAGTTTGTGCGACCCCACAAACCTCTGTGTGTGACAGAGCTCCTCAGACATGTCTGCTCTAGTCACTTGTAGAGTCCGACAGTGGCTGTCTGCGGAAGCGCTTCCAGCAAAGAAGTTCCTTAACGGAAACGCGTCTCCTGGACTCACGACGTGACAGCTTCCGGCGAAGCATAGGTCTCCATGCAGTTGCTTCTGACACCTCCCCGCTATTTTCGCTCGAAGTGTCTCTCACCCCTTTCTCTCCCCTGCTGCTTCCTGCCTGGGCTGCTGCGTCTCTCTCAGCATTACTGAGATCCTCCTCCAGAGACCCCGCGCTCCCCCTGCTGGTCCCTGCTTTGGCTGTTGACTCTCTCCCAGTCTCTGGGAGCCCTACCACTTCCCTTTCCTCCGATGTCAGTTCCCTGACATCCACCTCCCCTCCAGGGCCCCCCTCTCCCCCGCCCCTACTCTCTCCTCTGGGCGGTGAGGAGCTGAAACCCCTAAAAGAATCCTCTTCATCTTCAGACGTCTCGAACATTTCCCTCCATCGGTCTTCGTTCCGACTCGCTGAATCCTCCTCCACCTCGGAATCAGCGAACCCCTCCAACTCTTCTTCTTCGTCGGTGGTGGCGAAGTATTCCCTCCGGAACCTCGCCACTGGCTGGGGTTTCCGAGGGAATCTCTGATGAAAAGTTTCAATCAAAACCTCGTCATCTACATCCTCTGCCCTGACCCAGGTGTTTTCCGACTCCGGCTCCCCTTCCCACATTACCAAATACTCTACTTGCTCTCCCCTCCACCTGGAATCGAGAATCTCCGCTACATGGTAGCTGTGTTCTTTTTCCTCCATAGCTGGTCCCCTATTGACCCTCCCCTCTCTGTCCCCTATATACGGTGACAGCAATGATCTGTGGAACACTGGGTGCAACTTCATGTGGTTCGGTAACCGGAGTCTGAAAGCCACTGGGTTGACCTGTTGCGTGACTTCAAATGGGCCCAGCCTTTTGGGCCTTAACTTCTTACAACCTCCTTTAAATGGTAACCCTTGGGTGGACAACCACACCTGGTCCCCCACCCTAATGCTTTCTCCTTCCCTTCTGGTTTTGTCTGCCTGCCTCTTATATTCCTCCTTCGCCCTGTTTAAATTAAGTTGGAGCTGGCGATGGATCGCTTCCATTTCTTCAACGAACTGTTCTGCGGCTGGAACGCTCCAGTTCTCCCCCTCCCCCCCTGGGAAGGCTCGGGGATGACACCCGTGATTGGCCAAAAAAGGGCTCATTCCCGTGGACACGTTCTCTGCATTGTTATAGGCAAATTCTGCCAACGCCAGCTTCTCCACCCAATCATTCTCTCTGTCATTCACATAACACCTCAAATATTGCTGGAGGACACCATTAGCTCTTTCCGCCTGCCCGTTGGTTTCTGGATGGCGGGCAGTGGAAAAATTCACCTCTACATGCAATAAGCTCATGAGCTTCCTCCAGAACCTGGAAGTAAATTGTTTCCCTCGGTCCGAAACCACCCTCAAGGGGGCACCATGCAATCTAAACACATTTTCCACAAACAATTTAGCGGTTTCTTCTGCTGTGACCGCATGTGAGCAGGCTATAAAGTGGGCCATCTTGGTTAACAGGTCTACCACAACCATAATGGCTGTCTTCCCTTTGGACCTGGGCAGATCAGTCATAAAATCTATTGCCACTGCCTCCCATGGTCTTTCCGGCGTGGGTAGTGGTTCTAATAAACCTGCCGGTGCCCGCCTCTCCCCCTTGGCTCGTTGACATCGGTCACACCCTCTCACATACTCCCGCACATCTTCCCTGACCTTGGGCCACCAGAATTCCCTGGTAACCAGCCACATAGTTTTGTGTTGCCCAAAATGCCCTGCTGTGGGGCTATCGTGCAGTTGCTTGAGTACCTTTTCCCTCAATTCCCCTTCAGGTACGTATAACGCTCCCTTGTAGTACAACGCCCCGTTTCTCTCCTCAAAACCCCCGGGTTTGTCTCCCTCCCTCCTGAGACCCCTGAGTTTGTCCTGGGCATATTCATCCTGCACCGTTCCCTCTATCAGTTCCCTTAGCCCCACCAATGCCGCCCCACACACCCAGCGGTCCTCGGGAATGACATGGGTCTCTTCGGGTGCACCCTCTCCCTCCAAATATTCAGGTTTGCGTGAGAGAGCGTCCGCCCTAACGTTCTCCGGACCTGGTACGTAACAAATCTCAAAGTTAAATTTGGAGAACTCCTGGGCCCATCTCAACTGCCGTTGGTTGAGCACTCGCGCAGTTCTCCAATACTCTAGATTCTTATGGTCCGTGCGCACTTGCACCTTCTGTTGTGCACCAATTAGTAGGTGCCTCCATCTCCGGAAGGCCTCATAAATCGCAAGAAGTTCCCGGTCGTACACCGTGTAGTTTCTCTCAGATTTGTTCAGCTTTCGCGAAAAGAAGGCACACGGTCGCCACTCGGACCCCTCCTTCCCCGGCTGCAGAAGAAGCACCGCCCCTATGGCTCTGTCAGAAGCGTCTGTTTCTACCCTCAGCTTTTTTTGTAAATCCACATGTAGAAGTTGTTCGTCAGAGGCGAAGGCCCTTTTCAGTTCCTCAAACGCTCGCTCCGCCTCCCCCGTCCAAACAAACTTCTTTTTGCTGCTGAGACAGTCCGTGATGGGCGCCGTCAGGTGAGCGAAGTTTCGGATGAACTTACGATAAAAGTTTCCAAACCCTAGGAACCTCTGCACATCCTTCTTAGTCTTGGGTGTTTTCCATTCCAGCACCGCTTGAACCTTGCCGGGGTCCATGGCCAACCCCTTGTCTGACAAGCGGTACCCCAGGAATTCCACCTCCTTGGTATGAAACTGACACTTCTCCAGTTTCACCCACAGTCTGTTGGCTTGCAGCCTGCTCAACACTTCTCTGACGTCTCTCACATGTTGCTCCTCATTCTCCGAATACACCAACACGTCATCTAAGAAGGCCACGCAATTCTTGTAGAGCAAAGGCCCCAGTACATGGTTCATAAAGGCTTGAAAACACGCGGAGCCTGCTTGTAATCCAAAAGGCATAACGAGATATTCAAATGCCCCCAAAGGGGTGAACATGGTGGTCTTCCATTCATCCCCTTTCCTTATACGTATCAGGTTGTACGCCCCCCTTAGGTCCAGCTTTGTAAAAATCTTTCCTTTTCGCACCCTGGTCAAAATATCATCAATCCTGGGCATAGGAAAAGCCACCGGCTCTGTCACTGCATTTAGGGCCCGAAAGTCACATACCAGCCTCGGCTTGTCCGTGTTTTTTTTATCCACAAAAAACACTGGGCTACCCCCCGCTGCCTTGGACTCTCTGATGAAGCCTCTCTTCAGGTTCTTGTCAATGAACGCTCGCAACTCCTGCATCTCCCTGTCTGACATGGCATACAACCTGCCTACAGGAAGCTGTGCTCCAGGGAGTAAATTGATCTGGCAATCAAAGGGCCTATGCGGGGGTAGTTGGTCAGCTTCCTTCTCGCTGAACACGTCGCTGAGATCAGCATACTGTGATGGCACCTTCCCCTTCTCCATCACTTCCGTCCCTGCTAAGGTGGCTTGGGCCCCTGCTGACCCCTTTTCCCCCCTGCAGTGTTCTAAGCAATGTGCGGAACCGAAGGAAACCACTCTTTGATGCCAGCCCACCAGCGGATCATGTAGGGCTAGCCAGCTCATTCCCAAAATAATGGGAGCGCCTCCCAAGGTGGCCACATTAAACGCTATCAGTTCTGTGTGCCTTGCCACCCTCATTATCATTGGGATGGTCTGCAAGCTGACGCCTCCTCCCAACAGTTCCCTGCCATCGATCGTGGTCACCTGCAGGGGGTTGCTTAAGGGGATAGTCTGTATCTGGTGTTCAGCAGCAAACTCCTTGCTCATGAAATTGCAGGAGCTGCCTGAGTCCAACAGCGCCTTTATTTTTAGGGGGTGTCCATTTTGCAACTCTAGCGACACTTCAATCACTAGAGCAGGTCGAGGAGCTTCTGGCACTGGCACTTGGGGAAGGGGCACTTTCACTGCTCTTTGGCCTGGCTGCAGTGCCCTGCTGGCAACCAGGCGTTGGCTTTTACCTGCTCCGTTTCTCCCTGCTCTTCCCCCTCAACAGTTCCCACCATCCCTTGCCATTCCTTCCTCTGGGGGCAGACTCTGGCAAAGTGGCCTGGCTGTTGGCAGAGATAGCATTTCCGGGCTCCCTTTCCCTCCTTCTTCGCCCCCTCACTGGGCTTTGAAACTGCGCGCGCGCGGGCTGTTCCGATTTCCATCGGCTCTGCCGGCGGGAAAGCTGGCTCAGGAATGTCTGGAATGCGTAACTCCTTCCAACGTTCCCCTCTCCCTTCCCGCCTCTCCAAGGCTCTTGCCTCCTGGCGCGCTCCAATGGTCAGCGCAGATTTGGTCAGCTGATCCATAGACACCGCCCTGGGGCTCCTGGCCAGCTCGTCTTTCACAGCTGAAGAAAGACCTTCTTCAAATAGCATCTGAATGGGTGCTGCCGATAAATCCCACCCCAATCTGTGAATCAGCATGGTAAATTCAGTCCAGTACTCACGGACAGATCTGCTTCCCTGCTTGCAAGCCATTAGCTGTCTGCGCACCACCCCTTCCTCAATATCGCTGGAAAACATGATATCCATTGCACGAAAGAATTTCATAGTGTCCTTCAGGATATCGTTGTGCGTTGCCATCAGGGGTCGAACCCAATCTCGCGCCCCCTTCTCAAGATGCCCAATTACGAAAGCAACTCGGGATTCCTCATCAGGGAACTCATCAAACTGCACATTCAGGGCATATTGCATTTCAGTCCTAAAGGCATGGTAATCCTTGGGGTCCCCCCCAAACTTCTGCACTAATCCTGGTACCTTTCTGGGGAACTGAGTGGTTCTCCCCTTCTTGTCTGCATCTTGAGCCCTCCTCTCCTCGAGCCTCGCCGTCTGCAGCGCAAGTTGGACCTCCAATGCTCGGTATCTGTCTTCCAAGCTTGGACCAGCTCCACCCCCTGCGGCTCCGGCTCCTGCTGGGTCGCTCATGATGCTTTCTCCTGCACAGGCAGCGTACAGAGACTGTCGGACTGCTATCAGGGGATGATTAGCTGCTTGTGCTTAAAATAGTGCCCCTTCAGAGTTTGTGCGACCCCACAAACCTCTGTGTGTGACAGAGCTCCTCAGACATGTCTGCTCTAGTCACTTGTAGAGTCCGACAGTGGCTGTCTGCGGAAGCGCTTCCAGCAAAGAAGTTCCTTAACGGAAACGCGTCTCCTGGACTCACGACGTGACAGCTTCCGGCGAAGCATAGGTCTCCCTGCAGTTGCTTCTGACACCTCCCCGCTATTTTCGCTCGAAGTGTCTCTCACCCCTTTCTCTCCCCTGCTGCTTCCTGCCTGGGCTGCTGCGTCTCTCTCAGCATTACTGAGATCCTCCTCCAGAGACCCCGCGCTCCCCCTGCTGGTCCCTGCTTTGGCTGTTGACTCTCTCCCAGTCTCTGGGAGCCCTACCACTTCCCTTTCCTCCGATGTCAGTTCCCTGACAGAGGCTAAGGGTGCTCAGGTCACCACAGGGAATAAGCGGATATTGGGCCTATGGTTTATGTCTTGAATGATCCGGGTGCTGGTCGATTACGTAAAGCCACAAAACCCAACCCCACAGAGTTTTTAAAGGGAAGAGCGCTTGCCCACAGGGAAACCAAGAGCTAAATTTTCAAAGGTCTCATTGTCAGGAGAAAAAGGAGCTCTTCTTTATCATCTTCTAGATCAACATTACTCAGAGGGACTGGTGCTCTGTGCACCTTTCCTGAGAGTTTTGAATGTCATTTGTTTATGATGGGAAGCAGGCGGAGAATTTAAATGAGACCTCTTTTTAAATCTATTTTTGCTTTCTAAAATAGCTAATTAGCTCCTGTTGCTGCACAAGAAGTAATTGCCTTGATAATGTATCGGTATTAAACAAGTCTGCTTGTTGTCTTACCACTCTTGTCCACATATGGAACTTTGGGTATTTCTTAATTAAAATCTCTCTCTCTCTTTAAAGTCCTGATTAAACAAAGCTTCAGGGTCAGTTTAGTGCAGTGTATGCCTGGAGCCTTTCTGCAACATATTTAAATTACAAATCAATATCTGTGTCTAGCTGCCAAGGTGAGTCGCTGCCGATGAGCGCCAGGAGACAGGCTGGTGTAATGATCAGGAGAGGGGAGGGTGATGCAGCTTCCCCTGTTAGATCTGCCACCTGACTCTCCTCACTGAGCTTTGCTCTGAAGTATCTGGGTCACACACACACTAGGAGATGTTTGGAAAGTGTTGACAAAGCCACCGGATGATGATACTTGCCTCTGGCTAGTTAGGGAGGTGACTCCACCTGGTGGCGAGAAACACGTCTTGCATTTATTCTGACTTGCTCACCATTGCCATGTGCCAGGATAACTAGTGGCGAAACACCATGGGGCATCCAGTTTGCTCAAGCGCCGTATGTTAAACAGCTCTGTTGATGATTAAAGATTGGGAGCTGTAATCATCGGTTGTAGCGATAACTATGAGAAAAACCCCTTCATATTTTGGGTTTTATATGGTGCGTTCACACTTTGTAGTGAGTGCTGTTACAGGAAAGGAATTCCCTTCTGTTTGTGAGAAGGGGCAGTGAATGATGCCTCTTTTAAGCTGGTACCTGCCACCCATTGTTTTCATCTTTCTAAAACAAAGGCATCACCATCACTACCTACACCCTAGAACGCCCTGCTCATTGATATTAGGCAAGCACCTTTGATGTATTGTTTTTGGTGCCTGTTTTGGCAAGCCTACCAAGACATGAATTCTTAACATGTAATTATTATGTCTCTCTATATTTTTAAACTGCTGTGATTTTACATAAATTTGTCTTTTGAATTTTTTTAGGTCAGCTTGTTTTTAACACATACCTGATTTCATCAACATTTTAATTGTTTTTTTAGGTAAATAGATTACATGTTTTGATGGCTAAATGGTTTTTGATGGTCAAGCAGTATGTAAATCCTGCGCAGTATGGGTAGATGTTTAAATTTTAAAAAAAATCTGCCTGATTTTATCGGGGACACCTTTTTAATCAATCAGATGATCTTAATAAATTTTAAGGCATCTTTGCCCCTAGTGATCCTTCTGACTGTGCAGGTGGGTGGAACTCAAGGAGGGCACAGAGCAGGACCAGTGAAGAGGATAGCCTGGGGAGGGGTGCGTGGTCTGGGAATGTCCCATGGTCTGGATAGAGAGGCCTAGAGGGACCACATTTGGCCCACAGGCCTAAGGTTCCTGTCAGGGAACTGACATCAGAGGAAAGGGAGGTGGTAGGGCTCCCAGAGGCTGGGAGAGAGTCAGCAGCTAAAGCAGGGACCAGCAGGGGGAGCGAGGGGTCTCTGGAGGAGGATCTCAGTAATGCTGCGAGAGACGCAGCAGCCAAGGCAGGAACTAGCAGGGGAGAGAAAGGGGTGAGAGACACGTCCAGCGAAAACAGCGGGGAGGTGTCAGAAGCAACCGTAGGGAGACCCATACTTCGCCGGAAGCTGCCACGTCGTGAGTCCAGGAGACGCGTTTCCGTTAAGGAGCTTCTTTGCTGGAAACGCTTCCGCAGGCAGCCACTGTCAGACTCTACTAGTGACTAGAGCAGACATGTCTGAGGAGCTCTGTCACACACAGAGGTTTGTGGAGCCGCACAAACTCTGAGGGGGCACAATTTTAAGCACAAGCAGCTAATCATCCCCTCACAGCAGTCTGACAGTCTTTGCACGCTGCCTGTGCAGGAGAAAGCATCATGAGCAACCCAGCCGGAACCGGAGAGGCAGGGGTTGGAGCTGGTCCAAGCTTGGAAGAAAGGTATCAAGCTTTGGAGGTCCAACTTGCGCTGCAGACGGCGAGGCTCGAGGAGAGAAGGGCTCAGGATGCAGACAAGAAGGGGAGAACCACTCAGTTCCCCAGAAAGGTACCAGGATTGGTGCAGAAGTTTGGGGGGGACCCCAAGGATTACCATGCCTTTAGGACAGAGATGCAATATGCCCTTAATGTGCAGTTTGATGAGTTCCCTGATGAGGAATCGCGAGTTGCTTTCGTAATTGGGCATCTTGAGAAGGGGGCGCGAGACTGGGTTCGACCCCTGATGGCAACGCACAATGATATCCTAAAGGACACTATGAAGTTCTTTCGTGCAATGGATATCATGTTTTCCAGCGATATTGAGGAAGGGGTGGTGCGCAGACAGCTAATGGCTTGCAAGCAGGGAAGCCGATCTGTCCGTGAGTACTGGACTGAATTTACCATGCTGATTCACAGATTGGGGTGGGATTTATCGGCGGCACCCATTCAGATGCTATTTGAAGAAGGTCTTTCTTCGGCTGTGAAAGACGAGCTGTCCCGGAGCCCCAGGGTGGTGTCTATGGATCAGCTGACCAAATCTGCGCTGACCATTGGAGCGCGCCAGGAGGCAAGAGCCTTGGAGAGGCGGGAAGGGAGAGGGGAACGTTGGAAGGAGTTCCGCATTCCAGACATTCCTGAGCCAGCTTTCCCGCCGGCAGAGCCGATGGAAGTCGGAACAGCGCGCGCGCGCGCAGTTTCAAAGCCCAGTGAGGGGGCTAAGAAGGAGGGAAAAGGAGCCCGGAAATGCTATCTCTGCCAACAGCCAGGCCACTTTGCCAGAGTCTGCCCCCAGAGGAAGGAATGGCAAGGGATGGTGGGAGCTGTTGAGGGGGGAGAGCAGGGAGAAACGGAGCAGGTAAAAGCCAACGCCTGGTTGCCACCGTCAGGGCACTGCAGCCAGGCCAAAGAGCAGTGAAAGTGCCCGTGCCAGAAGCTCCTCGACCTGCTCTAGTGATTGAAGTGTCGCTAGAGCTGCAAAATGGACACCCCCTAAAAATAAAGGCGCTGTTGGACTCAGGCAGCTCCTGCGATTTTATGAGCAAGGAGTTTGCTGCTGAACACCAGATACAGACGATCCCTTTAAGCAACCCCCTGCAGGTGACTACGATCGATGGCAGGGAGTTGTTGGGAGGAGGCGTCAGCTTGCAGACCGTCCCAATGATAATGAGGGTGGCAAGGCACACAGAACTGATAGCGTTTAATGTGGCCACCTTGGGAGGCGCTCCCATTATTTTGGGAATGAGCTGGCTAGCCCTACATGATCCGCTGGTGGGCTGGCATCAAAGAGTGGTTTCCTTCGGTTCAGCACATTGCTTAGAACACTGCAGGGGGGAAAAGGGTTCAGCAGGGGCCCAAGCCACCCTGGCAGGGACTGAAGTAATGGAGAAGGGGAAGGTGCCACCACAGTATGCTGATCTCAGCGACGTGTTCAGCGAGAAGGAAGCTGACCAACTACCCCCGCATAGGCCCTTTGATTGCCAGATCAATTTACTCCCTGGAGCACAGCTTCCTGTAGGCAAGTTGTATGCCATGTCAGACAGGGAAATGCAGGAGTTGCGAGAGTTCATTGACAAGAACCTGAAGAGAGGCTTCATCAGAGAGTCCAAGGCAGCGGGGGGTAGCCCAGTGTTTTTTGTGGATAAAAAGCACACGGACAAGCCGAGACTTGTATGTGATTTCAGGCGGTTAAATGCAGTGACAGAGCCGGCGGCTTTTCCTATGCCCAGGATTGATGATATTTTGACCAGGGTGCGGAAGGGAAAGATTTTTACAAAGCTGGACCTAAGGGGGGCGTACAACCTGATACGTATAAGGAAAGGGGATGAATGGAAAACCACCATGTTCACCCCTTTGGGGGCATTTGAATACCTTGTGATGCCTTTTGGATTACAAACAGGCTCCGCGTGTTTTCAATCATTCATGAACCACGTACTGGGGCCTTTGCTCTACAAGAATTGCGTGGCCTTCCTAGATGATGTGTTGGTGTATTCGGAGAATGAGGAGCAACATGTGAGAGACGTCAGAGAAGTGTTGAGCAGGCTGCAAGCCAACAGGCTGTGGGTGAAACTGGAGAAGTGTCAGTTTCATACCAAGGAGGTGGAATTCCTGGGGTACCGCTTGTCAGACAAGGGGTTGGCCATGGACCCCGGCAAGGTTCAAGCAGTGCTGGAATGGAAAACACCCAAAACCAAGAAGGATGTGCAGAGGTTCCTAGGGTTTGGAAACTTTTATCGTAAGTTCATCCGAAACTTCGCCCACCTGACGGCGCCCATCACGGACTGTCTCAGCAGTAAAAAGAAGTTTGTTTGGACGGCGGAGGCGGAGCGAGCGTTTGAGGAACTGAAAAGGGCCTTCGCCTCTGATGAACAACTTCTGCATGTGGATTTACAAAAAAAGCTGAGGGTCGAAACAGACGCATCTGACAGAGCCATAGGGGCGGTGCTTCTTCTGCAGCCGGGGAAGGAGGAGTCAGAGTGGCGACCGTGTGCCTTCTTTTCGCGAAAGCTGAACAAATCCGAGAGGAACTACACGGTGTACGACCGGGAACTTCTTGCGATTCATGAGGCTTTCCGGAGATGGAGGCACCTGCTATTTGGTGCACAACATAAGGTGCAAGTGTGCACGGACCATAAGAATCTAGAGTATTGGAGAACTGCGCGAGTGCTCAACCAACGGCAGTTGAGATGGGCCCAGGAGTTCTCCAAATTTAACTTTGAGATTTGTTACGTGCCAGGCCCAGAGAACGTTAGGGCGGACGCTCTCTCACGCAAACCTGAATATTTGGAGGGGGAGGGAGCACCCGAAGAGACCCATGTCATTCCAGAGGACCGCTGGGTGTGTGGGGCGGCATTGGTGGGGCAAAGGGAACTGGTAGAGGGAACGGTGCAGGATGAATACGCCCAGGACAAACTCAGGGGTCTCAGGAGGGAGGGAGACAAACCCGGGGGTTTTGAGGAGAGAAACGGGGCGTTGTACTACAAGGGAGCGTTATACGTACCTGAAGGGGAATTGAGGGAAAAGGTACTCAAGCAACTGCACGATAGCCCCACAGCAGGGCATTTTGGGCAGCACAAAACCATGTGGCTGGTTACCAGGGAATTCTGGTGGCCCAAGGTCAGGGAAGATGTGCGGGAGTGACCAATGCCAACGAGCCAAGGGGGAGAGGCGGGCACCGGCAGGTTTATTAGAACCACTACCCACGCCGGAAAGACCATGGGAGGCAGTGGCAATAGATTTCATGACTGATCTGCCAAGGTCCAGAGGGAAAACAGCCATCATGGTTGTGGTAGACCTGTTAACCAAGATGGCCCACTTTATAGCCTGCTCACATGCGGTCACAGCGGAAGAAACCGCTAAATTGTTTGTGGAAAATGTGTTTAGGCTGCATGGCGCCCCCTTGAGGGTGGTTTCTGACCGAGGGAAACAATTTACTTCCAGGTTCTGGAGGAAGCTCATGAGCTTATTGCATGTAGAGGTGAATTTCTCAACTGCCCGTCATCCAGAAACCAACGGGCAGGCGGAAAGAGCTAATGGTGTCCTCCAGCAATATTTGAGGTGTTATGTGAATGACAGAGAGAATGATTGGGTGGAGAAGCTGGCGTTGGCAGAATTTGCCTACAACAATGCAGAGAACGTGTCCACGGGGATGAGCCCCTTTTTGGCTAATCACGGGTGTCATCCCCGAGCCTTCCCAGGGGGGGAAGGGGAGAACTGGAGCGTTCCAGCTGCAGAACAGTTCGTTGAAGAAATGGAAGCGATCCATCGCCAGCTCCAACTTAACTTAAACAGGGCTAAGGAGGAATATAAGAGGCAGGCAGACAAAACCAGAAGGGAAGGGGAAAGCATTAGGGTGGGGGACCAGGTGTGGCTGTCCACTCAAGGGTTACCATTCAAAGGGGGTTGTAAGAAGTTAAGACCCAAAAGGCTGGGCCCATTTGAAGTCATGCAGCAGGTCAACCCAGTGGCTTTCAGACTCCGGTTACCGAACCACATGAAGCTGCACCCAGTGTTCCACAGGTCGTTGCTGTCACCGTATAAAGGGGACAGAGAAGGGAGGGTCAATAGGGGACCAGCTATGGAGGAAAAAGAACACAGCTACCATGTAGCGGAGATTCTCGATTCCAGGTGGAAGGGAGATCAAGTAGAGTATTTGGTAGTGTGGGAAGGGGAGCCGGAGTCGGAAAACACCTGGGTCATGGCAGAGGATGTAGATGACGAGGTTTTGATAGAAACTTTTCATCAGAGATTCCCTCGTAAACCTCAGCCAGTGGCGAGGTTCCGGAGGGAATACTTCGCCACCACCGACGAAGAAGAAGAGTTGGAGGGGTTCTCTGATTCCGAGGCGGAGGAGGATTCAGCGAGCCGGAACGAAGACCGATGGAGGGAAATGTTCGAGACGTCTGAAGATGAAGAGGATTCTTTTCGGGGTTTTAGCTCCTCACCGCCCAGAGGAGAGAGTAGGGGCGGGGGGGAAGGGGGCCCTGGAGGGGAGGTGGATGTCAGGGAACTGACATCAGAGGAAAGGGAGGTGGTAGGGCTCCCAGAGGCTGGGAGAGAGTCAGCAGCTAAAGCAGGGACCAGCAGGGGGAGCGAGGGGTCTCTGGAGGAGGATCTCAGTAATGCTGCGAGAGACGCAGCAGCCAAGGCAGGAACTAGCAGGGGAGAGAAAGGGGTGAGAGACACGTCCAGCGAAAACAGCGGGGAGGTGTCAGAAGCAACCGTAGGGAGACCCATACTTCGCCGGAAGCTGCCACGTCGTGAGTCCAGGAGACGCGTTTCCGTTAAGGAGCTTCTTTGCTGGAAACGCTTCCGCAGGCAGCCACTGTCAGACTCTACTAGTGACTAGAGCAGACATGTCTGAGGAGCTCTGTCACACACAGAGGTTTGTGGAGCCGCACAAACTCTGAGGGGGCACAATTTTAAGCACAAGCAGCTAATCATCCCCTCACAGTTCCCTTCCCCTGCAGTTGACCAATTGCCAAAAACTTCCATACAGAACATGTATATTTATGACCCTCAAACTTCACTGTGCCAATAATTAAGTTAGGTACAAGAATCAATTAATTTTCCAGTCTGTTATGTACTGAATTTTCCTTGGTGGATGTCGATCCCAGCCTTCTTCTGAATTAAGCAGCCTATGTTTCGGCAAGCGAGGATCACCACCATTAATGTCGGATAGTTTTGGATCATTAATAGGCCATTGCATCTCTACAGAGGTGCTGTGATTTCTGCAACTACAGTACATAGGAAAGCCAAATTTCATGCGTTGCTGAAGACAGATGAAAGGAAGTCCTTCTTTGCATGGCATTCAGGGCCATGAGATGTAGCGATGGCCACAAACATAGATGGCTTTAAAGGGTGAGGGGTGTTAGATAAAGTCATGGAGGATAAGGCTATCTATGGCTACTAACCATGATGGCTATGTGCCCCCCCTTAAAATTCAAGGGTCTCTGAGTATCAGTTGCTGGAGGACAATGGGAGAGGGCTGTTGACCTTGTAGGCTTCCCAGAGCATCTAGTTGGTTAATGTACAAAGAGAATGCTGAACTGGAGGGGCCTTTTGTCTGACCCAACAGGGCTCTTCTTATGCTTTCACATTCACACTTTGAATGTAGAGCCCAAAGTGATTTTAGAGGCAGTGTTCTCTGGATAGGTGGTGGTCTCTGGGTCTGCTTAGGAGAAGAGTTGCCTTTTGTGACTTCAGAAAGGGAAAAAGGATTGTCTGCCTATATGAGGGCATTGCTGTTTGCTCTGAGTGCTGTTCTGTACTCCATAGACATGTCATTGGCATTCAACTTTTTATTCCGGGGAGAGGTGCAGTATGTCTGCTATAGTAAGTACAAGCAGAACAAAGGGTAAGAAAGGAAAGCTTTTTCTCTTAGTCATGGGCATGGCTGGGTCTTGCTGACCACTATCTTTGTATCCCCAGACTCCATCTGTCCCATGGTGATGTCCTGCCTTGCCACCAGGGCAGCCAACCTGGCTGATGGGGGAGTCCACAGGATAAAGCACAGGCCAGCAGTATATAAGTATGTGGTCTTTTTACTAGCTTGCCCAAGCTCTGTGGTGCTGAAAGGCTGCAGCTCCATCTACGGCTGAGCAAAGGTTGCTTTTCCGCCTACATCTCACCCTGCTAGAGCTAATGGGGGCCTCTGAAACAAAGGCTGCTTACTGGGTCTGCATGAGTCACTAACCTTTGTGCCAGGGAGCAGCGTTCGGTGCTTGAACATGCAAATCTGGAACCTCGTGTCTATGTGTACAGAGTGAAATTTATCTCTTTGAAATGACCTTACTGAGTGAGGCTTTCCCATAAATGACTGATACTGGCGGGTGGGCCAGCTGAACCCAGAGAGGTCTGCTTGGAGTTGCCACTTAATTCTCAGCTACTTCATTTCCCCCTTAGCAAGACCAAGCATATTAGAATAATAGAATTGTAGCGTTGGAGGTAATGCTGAGGGTCATCTTCTCGTTCAACCCCCTGCAATGCAGGGATCTTAGCTAAAACATCCATGACAGATGGCCATCCAACCTCTGCTTAAAAACATCCAAGGAGGGAGAGTCCACCACCTTCCAAGGTTCCACGGTTGAACATCTCTTACTCTCAGAAAGTTCTTCCTGATGATTAGTCAGAATCTCCTTTCTTGTAACTTAAAACCATTGGTTTGGGTCCTACACTCTGGAGCAGGAAAAAACAATCTTGCTCCATCTTCCATGTGAGCACCCTTTGGATATTTGAAGATGGCTATCATATCTCCTCTCAGTCTCCTCTTTTCTAGTCTATACATACCCAGCTCCTTCAACCATAAGGCTTGGTTTCCAGACTCTTTATCATCTTGGTCACCCTCACCTGCACATGTTCCAGCTTGTCAATATCTTTCTTAAACTGTGGTGCCCAGAACTGGACACAGTACTTCACGTGGGGTCTGACCAAGGCAGAATAGATAGGGACTATTACTTCCCTTGATCAGGACACTACCTTTCTGTTGATGCAGCCTAGAATAGCATTAGGTTGTGTGTGTGTTTTGCTGCTGCTCCTGCTGCATCACACTGTTGACTCATGGTAAACTTGTGGTCTACTAAAGACCCATAGATCCTTTCCACATGTACTACTAGCAATCCAGGTGTCCCCCATCTTATATTTGTGCAGCTAATTCTTCCTGCCCAAGTATAGAACCCTACATTTGAAATTCATTCAGTTAGTTTGGGCCCAGTACTCCAATCTGCTAAGGTCATCTTGAATCCCGATTCTGTCTTCTGTGGCATTAGCTACCCCTCACAGTCTGGTGCCATCTGCAAATTTGATGAGCATCCCCACAATTCCTTCATCCAAGTAATTTATAAAGACGTTGAACAATGATGGGTCCACAGGCTGACTAGTTAGTAGTTACCTTGGCTGTCTCCCCCCACCCTTCTTGAAAATGGGGATAACATTTGCCTGCCTCTGGTCTGCAGGGACCTCAACTGTTCTCCAAGAATGCTTATAGAGGCTCTGGGATTACACCAGCAAGCTTCTTTAGTGTCCTTGGGTTCAGCTCATCAGGCCCTGTGTGATAATTAATGTTAATTGTGGACATTGTAAAACATGCACATCAAACAACCATAATATAATGCCTTTGTCGTTAGTGGCTACAGTTAATATTGTTGCATGGACCAAGATCTATTCCCCCACCCAATAACAGTTGTTTTCAAACAATTATGAATCTTGATGGGTTGGGGGGGCATGTATTTTAAAAATTTTGTGGGGTGTGCATTTTATTGACTATTCTGCATCCCACTGAGAAGATTGTTAATCTTATACTTTACTAGACCTTGGGAAAGGAATATTGGATCTTCTTTGCAACTCCTTTCATAATTTTGTTTACTTCCATTATTCTTGTATCTAGACAATATGAACATTGTAAAATTTCCTGCCATCAGTGAAGAACAGTGCGACTGTACTGATGTCTATCCCAAGGGGGCTGATCTGAATTCACAGTTTCATAATAGCCTTGCTTTTCTTGGTAGATGTTTAGTGGGTGAAGTCATATAAGTTTTCCATCTTCACAGAAGGTTATCAACAGAAATGAGTCTCTGGTTTTTTTCTTCATCCTCTGTTAGATGTGAAAGGCGGGAGTCTCAAGCTTCCTGTTCACTCTCTAATACTTTATGTCACTCCTCTGGGTGGATGAGGACAGTTGGAGTTGCTATTTTGTGTATACTCTGAGAGAAACTAAATTTGTGAAAAGTTCACAGCTAACATCCCCAAGAATGATTGATATTTGTAAACATTTTTCCAACAAAACATTTATTATTTTTTAAAAAAACCTGACACTGTTTGTCAACCACGTAATCCAAATAGCAGTATTCTCAGTGAGCCTAAGGAATCCATGAGTGAAATTGTGCAGAAAAAACAACGAACAAAAATGGCCACTCTGCTGAAAGATGAGTGTTTTCCCTGTGCAAAATCCTTTCTCTTGCTGTTGGCCAGAATAGGAATTGATATGATGCCATCAGAAAAGTGGTTTGATGCATGTCAAAATCCTGTGTTCTTTTTCATCAGCAAAAGTTAACCCAATACAAAAGGTGTTGGACGACAACTCTCTGGCTAGCATGGTCAATGGTCTGGGGTGATGGGATCCAACAACATCTGGAGGGCTACAGGTTTCCTATCCCTGCATTATAGAGTTGTCACACAGCCTAGCTACTTTGATCTCGAGAGCAGCTTGGGAGATGTGGTACTGAACTTTAAACACCAGGGGGAATATGTGATCCTCCTTCTAATGCAGACATATGTTAGAAATGGGCCCCTTTTCAAACACTAGCTTTTAAAGTGTACCCAGTGATAAGGCTTTTACAGCATACTCTCCTGAGAAACACTGCCCCAGCTCAGCAGTCTGATGTTTGTGTGTGTGTGTGCACGCACACAGTAAATAGTTAATTTCATTAGGAATTGCTTCTCTTTGAATATTTGCAAGCAGGTATCTCTCTTCCCTGGTCTCCTTTCCTCCCCCCCCCCACCTAATAGAAACAGAGCATTGTCATAATTGTCCATTTGGGAATGGAGCCCTGTAGAGACTTCCCTGGGAAGAGGGGAGGAGGCTGCTGTTTAGTGCCTTTGTAGAGCACAGAACTCTCCATAGCATTTACTCATTAGCTTCTACCCTGCTTTTTCTGACACTCAGCTTTGCGCTCAGGGGAAGTTCATTTAAAAAGGGAAGCCATTAATGAGAGCTTGCTAGCCTCCCTACTGAGAGCTCTCTCTTGCTGCATAGATATTGTTAACCCTGTAGCACCAGGACTTGCAGCATCTGTTAGGTATTGCTAACAGACACGTCCAGGAACTGTACAAGGGAAGTCAGCATCTAATATTTCCTATAGCAGTATCCCAGAAGTATGTTGAGGAATTAGATTAGCTCAGAGAACAAGCCCCCCTGAAAAAAAAAATATTTCCCAATAAGATTTGATGCCCAAGAAGAAATGGTGTTGAAATTTCCCTAGCTAAACAGTAGATCATAAAATAATAGAACAGTAGAGTTCAAAGGAACCCCAAGGGTCATTGAGTCCAACAACCTGCAATGCAGGAATACCGACAATGGCACGTAATGCAGTGGGGCTGGTGCTAGTACTAAAGGAGCTTGCAGATGTCATCTCAGAACCTCTGTCTATAATCTTGGGGAACAGTTAAAATAAAACCATTTTGCTTTCTGTAAATGAAGGGGCTATGTGTGTTTCAAAAGATCAAATCAACTTTAATACCAGCAAGATAATGCTCTTCCAAAACTAGGGCTGTTGCTTCATTTTAAAAAGTTGATTAATTGTATAAGTTTAAGATTCATTATGGTGCTGGAGGAGACTCTTGAGAGTCCCATGGACTGCAAGAAGATCAAACCTATCCATTCTTAAGGAAATCAGCCCTGAGTGCTCAGTGGAAGGACAGATCGTGAAGCTGAGGCTCCAGACTTTGGCCACCTCATGAGAAGAGAAGACTCCCTGGAAAAGACCCTGATGTGGGGAAAGATGGAGGGCACAAGGAGAAGGGGACGACAGAGGATGAGATGGTTGGACAGTGTTCTCGAAGCGACCAGCATGAGTTTGACTAAACTGCGGGAGGCAGTGGAAGACAGAAGTGCCTGGCGTGCTCTGGTCCATGGGGTCACGAAGAGTCAGACACGACTAAACAACTAAACAACAACAACAAGATTCATTAATTAAATGTTCATATGGATAAGAACAATAGATCTGAATTCTGAAGCAAGAAGCATACTGCCTTTGTTTTTAGGTGTCTTAGCCTGGCATCTTAGCAGGCATCATCTTAGAAGAAGCATTCTCTCCTAAGGAAGAGAAAAATGAGAGATGCCTCTTTTAAGATGGTGCTTGCCATTCAGCATTCCCTAAATACTAGTACAGTTGTACCTTGGAAGTCAAACGGAATCTGTTCCGGAAGTCCGTTCAACTTCCAAAACGTTCAAAAACCAAAGCGCAGCTTCTGGTTGACTGAAAGAAGCTCCTGCAGCCAATCGGAAACCCCATCAGACATTCGGCTTCCAAAAATAGTTCGCAAACTGGAACACTCACTTCCGAGTTTGTGGCGTTCAGGAGCCAAAATGTTCGGGAACTGAGCTGTTTGACTTCCAAGGTATGACTGTATTCTTGTAAATACTTGTAAAAAGCTTCCTATCCAGTTAATTTTGGGGGAGCTCTAGGATGAATAAAAGTTTTGAAACTGATCAATCTATTAAATGCTGCAGTGCAATCTAAAACAACATTTAATCTGTACCTAAGTACTTGAAATTCAAGGGGACTTTGCAGTAAGAAAGTGTTCTCACTTTACTAGAGCTCTTCATGCCCGTAAATGGACACTTAAACACTTGATCGCATATGCAAGTTTATTTGGAAGCAAGTTATCATTAATTTTAGTAGACTTTACTTCCAAGTACAGTTGTACCTTGGTTGTTGAATGCCTTGCGACTCAAATGTTTTGGCTCCTGAACTCCGCAAACCCAGAAATAAGTGTCCCGGTTTGCAAACTTTTGGGGGAAGCAGAACGTCCAGTGCAGCTTCAGAGGCTTCTGATTGAGTGCAGAAAGCTCCTGCAGCCAATCGGAAGCTGCGCCTTGATTTTCGAACATTTTCGGAAGTCAAACGCACTTCCGGAACTGATTCCATTCGACAACCAAGATACGACTGTATATGTGCTTAGGACTGAAGCCTATTTATTCCCCTAAGCATGCTTGGCACCACATTGAGCTCAGTAGGGCTTTCAAGGAAATGTGAAAATAATTGCAACCATCCATTTTTTGGGGGGTGGGGTGCACCTGGAGGAATCACTCAGGGGAGGGAATCCCCCTTGGAGTAGATGGCATACTGTTTAGTTTAATTTTCATGCTTAGATGTATCTTCACAATGCCCAGACTCAGTGGGGCAAGTACAGTATGTAGTGTCTTCAGTCTCAGTATGTGAAGCCTTGTAAGAATGAAACTCATTATTATCTACTTGCCTCAAAAAAGAAGCTCATCAAATGTTTTTATTCATAGAAAGTAAACTCTTACAAATTTAGGGGAGATGTATCAAAAGAGGATATACTACTGCTACACAATATATCAATTTCTTTATATCCTGTTTGCTGATAAACAACATAGAAGAAACCTCTCCATCTGCTACATGAGAGTACTGACATAAGCACCTTGCTGTAACAGTCTAAATACAGTGGTGCCTTGCAAGACGAAAAGAATCCGTTCTGTGATTCTCTTCGTCTAGCGGTTTTTTCGTCTTGCAAAGCAAGCCCATTGACAGATAGCGGATTAGCGCTATTAGCGGCTTTTAGCGGCTTATCTGCTGATTGGATCAGCTGATAAGCGGCTTAGCGGCTTAGAAAAGGGGGGGGAGGGGAAAAAACCAGAGGAACTCGCAAGACATTGCCGTCTTGCGAAGCAAGCCCATAGGAGATTCGTTTTGCGAAGCACCTCCAAAACGGAAAACTCTTTCGTCTAGCGAGTTTTCCGTCTTGCGAGGCATTCGTCTTGCGGGGCACCACTGTATATTAAATCTTCTATGAACTTCTTTCATACTTGCAGGCTGTCACCTTATGGGTACAAGTTTTCAACTAAATAAATCACTACCTTAGACTCTTATACCTTGAGACGCTTTGTTCCATTACATTGAGTGTGCTGTTGCCATTTCCATTTTCCACTTTGAATACAGGAGGTCATAGTGAATACAGGAGGCACTAGTGTGTAGTTACTTCCCATTTCATTTTTGTATAGCTGTATGGTGTAGCTTAACTGTGCTTGTATCAGGTCCCCATAAATGACTCTTGCATTCTGAGAACAGGACCTCAGTCCTGCTGCATTGAAGGGCAGTCCGTGATTTGCAATGGATCACTTGTCAAAACAGTGATGGGGAACCTCAGACCTGGAGGCCAAATGTGGCCCTCTCTAGTTTTTGGGACTGAACTAACCCTCTCTCTTTTTTCAGAAACATGTATCATTTCAGATTTAATCTATGTATTTGGCAATTCATACTGATGTTTATCTGTGATAGGTTTTTGTATTTTTATCTTCTCGTGTGATGCTTATTCTGTTCTCTTCTTCTTTATTGAAGCTATTGTTCCTTGCCCTGAGATTTTTATGTTAAGGGTGGGATGTAAATATTTTAAATAAATAAATAAAACAATCAATTAATTCAGTAAATCTCATAATTCATCAGGCATGATTTATTTTAATTGAGTAACCTGGAGGACTGGTTTAAAACTTCCTTGCTTAAGTGACTGAACAAAAGCTCTGTGAAGATTTTTTAACATGTATTGTACTTTTGTTCACCGAAAATTGTATTGTACTTTTGTTCACTGAAAATTGTCACCTACTTACTGTCTTTGGTAGTTCTTGCCATGTTGATTCTTTTTCTCAAGCAATAAGTTCCTAAACCTCAGTGGTCCAACTCATGAGTTAATTTTGCAAAGATATGTAAATTCCCTTCTGCGCTTGAGTTTTTGGGGCATACAAATCACATTTACAAGCTACATTATTGCAAGAATGAAGCATTAGAACAGGCATAGGCAAACTCGGCCCTCCAGATGTTTTGGGACTACAGCTCCCATCATCCCTGACCACTGGTCCTGTTAGCTAGGTATGATGGGAGTTGTAGTCCCAAAAACGTCTGGAGGCCAAGTTGGCCTGAGCCTGCATTAGAGGCATTTTTGGTGAGTTAAAACTTTTATCCTACCAGTTTAGCAGCTGGGATTTTAAGAGAGATGTCCGCAATTGCCAAATATTGTATTAAAGCCATGAGCATCATTACCTTATCATTTATGTGGATGTGAACTGCTACTTAACTGCATCCAAAAGCCATTCTTAATATAGTTTTGGCCTGGAACATTTAAAAAAAGGGGGGGTGTAATTCAGCTGCCCAGAGCATCTGCTATGATATTATCTGACCTCGGTTCTCTTCATGCTAGAATTTGAAAGGCAAGTGAGAGAAATTACGCTTTCTCTAGAGTGTTGAAATATTTACACTTGTCCCCATTTTGCTGAAGAAAACTGAGTAATCACTTTCTTCAAGTGATTTTCTTTGCTCACTGGAGGGATTGTTTTCTGCCACATCAACCTCCTTGTAGGCTAAGATCTTACTCAGAGGCAGACCCCCTTTAGGTAGCGCCCCCCACCCCCACCCCTTTGAGGTGATGTGAGTGGCAACAAGGGACAGGGCCTTCTTGGTTGTAGCACCTTGCTTGCAGACCTCTCTCTCAAGGGTGTCTCACCTGGCAAATGTCTGTTAGGTGCCTGGCAAAGGCAGTTTTATTTGCCCAGGCTCCAGTTGATCTCAGGTGTATTTTCATTTCTGCTGTGGTGGTTTTTAGAGCTGCCCCTTACTGTTGTCAGCTACTGCATATTGGTTATTTTACTGTGCTTTTTGACCTATTGTCACAGTAAACTGCCCTGTGATCCTCAGAGGAAGGGGAACATATTTAATAATAATAATAATAATAATAATAATAATAATAATAATAATAATAATACTGTAAACTGCCCTGGAAATGTTGAAAGGTGGACCAAGCATTTATTTAATATTTAATTAATATTTTAACAAATGCACTTTCCCCTGCTTCTTCTCTTGGGCTGTCACAGAACTCAAGGGCTTCCTTTCTTTTAAACTGGCATAAGAATGGGCCTGGAGCTGTATCAGCCATGGAGAAAAAGAACCCCTTGGGTGTACAAGGATTGTGCTTGATCCTTTGGAAAAGTCATTTGACGTTTCACACTTTCACAGATGAATGCATAAGTATGTAACAATCATGGCTATGAAGACTTCGGTCCCTCTTTTTACTTCGGTTTATGACATCCTGTGTTAGGTTTTCTAGTTATACATCAGCAGAGCAGCAGTAATGCAACTTCCCCCTCCTGTATCTGATACAGCAGTGTGGTAAGTAGAGCTAGCAATCAGTCCAGAAAGCGATGGGCTAACATATGCTTCTTATGTGACATATGACATGCTTCTTGCACTAAAACTGCATTGTGACCTCTGCCCCACCCCTTAAGATAGTATTGTATAGTCTCTTCTTTTTCTTAAACGTCAGTATACAGTGGTACCTCGGGTTAAGAACTTAATTCGTTCTGGATGTCAGTTCTTAACCTGAAACTGTTCTTAACCTGAGGTACCACTTTAGCTAATGGGGCCTCTTGCTGCTGCTGCGCCGCCGCTGTGTGATTTCTGTTCTCATCCTGAAGCAAAGTTCTTAACCCGAGATATTATTTCTGGGTTAGCAGAGTCTGTAACCTGAAGCGTCTATAACCCAAGGTACCACTGTATTCTAAATTACTAAGTGCTGCCTGTGTGCAAAGCATTTTGGAATGAATGAATGGTTTCACTGTCTGTAGGGCAGTTTCTGGATTTAACACTCCAACTGTCATTATTTCCCAGCTGAGTTATTCTGCATACTATGGGAGGAAATTTCATGAATATCTCGTAATTAAAGTATGGGAAGAAGCAAGTCTCCGAGCTCCAAGTTTTTCACTGCCAAATGATTCTACATAAGGGCAACTCCATACTTCCTGCAGCAAATGTGCTTACTGCATTTACAGCAAGACTATTTAACATAGCAAATACACAGTGGGTGCACAGCAAACACCTATGTACATGCGCCTGGTGTTCTTGTCGTGCTTTGGCTTCCCAGACACAAGGGCTTGTTTCGTTTCATTTTAGATGCATGTAAAAGTGAGCTGGTCACCCAACGGTAGTCCTCCTAATTGTGAGCACAGTTGCTGAGTGCGAATGGTGCAGAGTCAGAGCAGAGCCACTGAGAAACAATGGGGGGAATTGGCATAACTGGGAAAGCTGCAATGCTAGCTTAGCAGCTGGTGTGTTGCTGCTACTTACTAGGAGGGAGAAGAGATGGGGAGGCCAGTGTGGTGTAGTCACAATGGCTGAAGTGTCCACACTGTGCCAACCTCCTCACAGCCTCTCTCCCTCCTGGTAAGTGTCAGAAACACAGCTGCCCTGGTGTTCGCTTTGCTGCTCTTTTCCACTTGTATAGTCAGCAGAGCCTCAAAAGTTTGCACAGGTAAAGGTAAAGGGACCCCTGACCATTAGATCCAATCGTGGCTGACTCTGGGGTTGCGGCGCTCATCTTGCTTTACTGGCCGAAGGAGCCGGCGTACAGCTTCCGGGTCATGTGGCCAGCATGACTAACCCACTTCTGGCGAACCAGAGCAGTGCACGGAAACGCCGTTTACCTTCCCGCCGGAGCGGTACCTATTTATCTACTTGCACTTTGACGTGCTTTCAAACTGCTAGGTGGGCAGGAGCAGGGACTGAGCAACGGGAGCTCACCCCGTCGTGGGGATTCGAACCGCCGACCTTCTGATCTGCAAGTCCTAGGCTCTGTAGTTTAACCCACAGCGCCACCCACATCCCTTTGCACAGGTACCACCCGCTCTTTCTTACCCCACAAATATCTCAGTGGGGATAGAGCATGTTTAGTAGCCACATAATGTTCAGTATCACTTGGAAAAGAAAAATAGGAATTGGGGGAGTGGGGTGGGTAGGTTTCCTGCTTTGAGGAATGCCTTTCTGGAACCCTGAACAGGATTACACATTTTAGATGGGACGCTACTGTTGTGGAAATAGGGAGGGGTACAATTTACCTTCCTCGGTATACTGCAACATTTTGCAGCAGTTGACATTTCTATTTTGTTTTTGTTACGGGAAATGCTGGTATAAAATAGCATAGCCAGCACACTTCCAGCATGAGCTAAAGAGCTCCCCCCACCCACCCACAGTTACTCTCTCTTACAAGGGCTGAAAATAGCTGTCAGTTGAGTATCTTAATATTTGCATGTTACAGTATGAATGATTTTAAAAATTAGAGTGCTCAGCATTGTGGTTAACCATATTTGGTTAGTCTGCCCTTTTAGGCTGCTTTCCAAATTACATATTATTCCTCTGTTACACAGTGGAGAAGAAAGCATTATCTTCATTAAATATTAAAATGTATTCCTGTATGATGATCCTGTAATATGTATTTTATTTAGTTAAGAGGAAGATTGTAGTGAACTTTGATAGATCTAATTTTTGTTGGGAGAGGGGCAAAAGGAAAACTAAAGCTTGTTGAAAGCTGCTTTCATCTACATGTTTTAAAAATGTGTCCCGCGTATTCACAAATTAGTTGCAGGAAAAATAAACCATCTTATTGATTTAATGCCTGCATGTATGTTTCACATCTTTCACTTTCACAAAGTAAAGGTGTGACTCTTAAGATTCTTCTTGACTGCTTTCCCATAATTCCATTGTCCAAGTTTGAGGCAGTACTGTATAGCACAGGGGTCTGCAACCCGCAGCTCCGGAGCTGCATGTGGCTCTTTTACACCTTTGCCGCAGCTCCGGGGCGGATACTAGCGAGGGGAGGAGGCGCATTGTGCACCCCGACACTCCCCACTGTGGCGGGCGCTGTACTGGCTGTGACGTCGCATGGGGGCGGTGCGTGCGTTAGTCACACACCGTCCCGACGTCACCTTCCCGCCCGCCCGCTACATTGTAAGGGGCATGTACGCTGGTCACTGCATTGAAAGGGGGCATGTACGCTGGTCACTGTTTTGAAGGGGAGTGAAGAACACACACACAGAAAAAGGTAACTAGTTAATTTAACGTTTATTTCTATGAGGAGGAGTAATTCTGAGGGGTCAAACAAAGAAATAAAAAAAAAGTGACAAAAAAGTTATTTTTATAATGACGAGTTTTGCAGCTAGCTCCCAGTTTTTTTTCCCTTCGGAAATGGGTCCAAGTCGCTCTTTTTGTCTTAAAGGTTGCAGACCCCTGGTATAGCATGAACGTTGTGCAAAATGAGACCTGGAAAATGTTCATATTTGTGCTCAGGAAGCAGAAATGCAAATCTACTTCTATAACATTTATCAGCTTCCCTTCCATCTGCAGTTCCATCTGTATGTACATTCCACATGAGAAGATATTAAGGGCTCAATTTAAATGAGTTGTATCAAGTGCAATATCTGTTCCCAGCTTGCACGGGAAATCACTCAGGGAAATAATTTTTGTTGTCATCATGATGGAGTAGAATATCATTCAATGGCACTTTGCTTTGACTACCGTGGGTGGGACTGTTTGTCACTCTTCACTCAGGTAACTGAAGCAGCAACAGTGGCACAGGACCCTGATTAGAACCAAGTAATAAAACTAAGGTGTTTTCCTAAAGGTCCAATATGGTTGTCTGCACTATTTGATAGATACAGTGGTGCCCCGCAAGACGAAATTAATTCGTTCCGCAATTTTTGCTGTCTAGCGAATTTTTCTTCTTGCGAAGCACGGTTTAAACGGTTTAACAAAGTCGCAAGACGTTTTCGTCTTGCGAAGCAAGCCCATAGGGGAATTCGTCTTGCGAGGCAAATCGCGAATGAAAAAACCTTTCGTCTAGCGAGTTTTTTGTCTTGCGAGGCATTCGTCTTGCGGGGCACCACTGTATGTCATAAGCAAAGCTTATGACTGAGTGCAAGGTCTCTTTAAGCAGAGAAACGACTGGATGGGAAGGAAATGAGGCAATGAAGAAAGTGACCTTTTGCAGTTGCAAAAGTGGGTCAGTGCAATTCTACTGAAGCAGAAGTGGGTCAGTGCAGGTGTCTTCCCAAGAGATCAGGATTCTCTTGAGTCCCCTTTAAGGGATGTGTATGCAACGCTTTTTAAAAGTTTGGCCAATAAAATACTTCTGAATCAAAAGTGTGTGTGTGTGTGTGTGTGTGTGTGTGTGTGTGTGTGTGTGAAGCTAGAATTGTTTGCATGCTCTCTTGCCATCCACCCCTGACACGTTGTGTGTATGTGTGTTAAGATAGAATTAATAAAATAAAAAGTTGCTAGTTGGCCCCTGAGTAATATAGCTCTATTGTGTGTTTCTTGTTCTGCAAGGACTGTCTGAACGCTGAACTTAGCTGGGGTCAGTAAGTGTGTTTGTGTTTGTGTCTCACTCACTCACTCATTTCATTCCCCGCCCCCTTAGAGGTAGCCGCCCCCATAGCAGCCGTAGGAGGAAGTGCCTGTTGGTTATTTTAAAAAGGGCTGTCATGATTTGCAGCATGGGGAGGAGGCAGTGGGATAAACAGAGACCTCTCTCTCCAAACTAGGACTGAATCTCTTCAGGGCTGGCAGCCTCTCTTCCTCCTGCAGCTGCTACCCAGGCTCCTCTTCACCTGCAAGAATTCTCCCTTCAGCTTCGGATCAGGTCACAAAGGCTCTGCCCGTCCCCTCCTCTTCCTCCCCCACCCCGTGTTTAACCGTTCTCTGCTTAGGGTTTGCCATTCAGGGTGAGGAAGTGAGGCGCTTTTGAGAGCGGGAAGGGAAATGCTGGATCTCTGTGTGAAATAGCCTCACCCTGTGACTCTAGAGACATGGCAGGAGAGCAGGATGAGATCCTTTGCCGGGTGGGTTAAACATTGTTGGAAGCTGCTCAACAGTAGTTTCAGAAGCTTCCGGAGGGAGTGTTATTGTGGGTCAGTTCTGTGTCGTTTGTAACCATAGGTTTGAGGGGATTTGCAGTTAGGGCCGCCTTTGTTTCCAGCTTGGGGGGAGAGTTTTCCATCTTCTCTCTGCTTTGTTATGAACCTGGCCTTGAAAGAGAGAGAGTTTCCTGAGACTGGAGGTGCAAAGTGACTTCATTTTTATTTTATTGCAACAAACTTGAGGCCAATTTACTAGTTGTGTTTGGATGTTGTGTCGCCATCAAAGGTTGCCTTTAATATGTTGGAATGTGCTGAGCTTGGTTTCACGAGGCGGGGGAACAGACGTTAGCACAGGGCAGTGTGTTTTTGCTTTACCCCTTGGGTTTTTATTTCACACGTGAGGTGTTTGTATGCACCTGCATCCATGTTGGAGAACCAGAGTTATCTGGTTAGGAGAAAACAATTAAACTGACATTGTGCTGTACCTTAGCAATTTTTTAGTGCTCCTTGTGGGGGTTGATTCATACAGACATCTCACTGCAAAGAAACGAGGACCGAATGTTAAGTCACCCATAAGAACTTCACCATGTTTAAAAAAATGTCTTTTGAACCAGATGGTAGTGTGACTGGCAAGTGGATGAGATGGTGTGGACAGCTGCAGCAGTAATAGGACAGGCTTGTCTGCTTAATGCAGCCTCACTGGGTATTTGCTGAATAATGCAGGTTGGCAAGAGGGTGTCAGAGGTCCTGTGTGGTTTATTGAGCAGGGTCCCCAGCAGTTTTTTCAGAGTTTGCATCTGGGTCTCTGTCCCGAATCATAGGGGAGACAGTGGTGGCCTTTTCTTTTTATCAGTAGATCACAGACTAGGGACTGTAGCAGGGCCTTGTTTTTCCCCTGTTCAGATTCTATGCTGGAAAAAAATATGAAAGAAACTCCTTAAAAAATTCCTCCCCATCTTCTGTTCTGTCAAGGGATTTGTGAACCGACAGCTGCTTTCCTTACACAGACCAGTTGTAAAGAGCAAGTCCCTCTGGCGAAGCTCGTCTAAATTTACTTGTGTGAGACAAGGGTTCTGTATTCCCATAGTGGAGCTCCCACAGGTTAACTTCCTTGTAGCCAAACTATTTAGCACTGTATCCATATTTTTCAAGGCTGCCTTCTGCCTTTTAACATTATGCCTGAAATTCTCCAGACTGGGCTTAGGTATCTTAAGAATGCTTTCGTCTTCTCAAGGTACTGTGTGCTATGGCAAAATGTGAAGATGTTATACAAGAAGTAGTTCCAAACTATACCCTGTTTAAAGCATGCCATCTGGTAATCTATATGTAGCAAATGGTTTGTGTCATGCAGTTCTCTCTATGGCTTGGATGAAGTGACTTTCCTCCATGCCACAACAAACCTGAAGGTTTAGAATAGTGGCGAAAATAGTCTGTTCTGAATGTTGAGCTATCGCTTTCTAAATGGTGGAAGCCAACATGTGGAGTGACTTAAAATGGCCCCTATATGGCAACCATAAACATGTACACATGCCATAGGAAAGGACTAGACCAACAGAGGGTACCTGCTGACCAAACAAAAGAGTAAGGTGTTTATCAACCCCAACTGCTGACATTTTTACTAGGTAAACTAATAATGCCATTCACCTTCCTAGTCAACAGGTGATTGCGTTTTCACAGCACTTGACCTAGCCTAAGAACCTAGAATAGCTAATATCTGTATTCTCAGTTGCTACATTATTTTCCTACACGATGCAGGAGTTTTGCCATCATAACCAATTGCTCCAAGGTTGGTTAGGCTCCATAATAACGTTTTGTTCCAACCAGCAGTCAAGGCTTCACAGTTGAGGAGCAGATGTGCCCAGACAGTCATACATGTATAAATTTACTTATTGCATATTTGTAAGAGATGGTAATATTAAAGCATGGAACAGCTCTATTTTTACATAATTTGAAAATACGTCAGCCCAAAGGGAAAGGTCTCTTTCCTCTTGGGCAGGCTGGATTTCTTTTATGACTGTAATGCTTGACATTTCTGTGATGACCTTTTGGTTTTGAACCAAAAAAAAAAACATGTCTGAATGTCAAGGTGGGAGGGGGCACTATAAAACATGTTACCATAGTTCCAGTTTAAAGTTTAGTAGGCTAATACTTCTGGCAAGGAAAATGTCAGAATAATGTACGTTGAGGATGTACATCAAACACAAGTAGGCAGTTAAGGGTTGAGAACACCACACATTCCTTTATTATTATTCCTGAGGGTGTTCCCTTACAGTTTTGGATTCTTATGTTTTCTGTCATTCAGATATATCTCAAATGGATCCCCCGTAAGATATTTTGTCTTTTGAGGGTTATGCTCTTAAAAAAATACCAAAGTACTCTGTGCCATCCCTTTAGAACATTGGGAATAGTGGGGTCTCTCTGTTCAGTTCTTGTGAGCTGAGGTACATGAATATTAAATGGTGCTGAGAGACTATGTTTTTCACTTCAGATTTTGGGGTGAAAAGCTGGATGGGGATTGTTCTTTCTTTGTGCTGTTTTACTGCTATTCATAGCCCTCATCAGCTGCTATTTTGGCACCACTCTTAAAAAATCTAACTCCTTCCTTCAAATTTAAGAAACAGTGAAGTTTTCACAAAGCCAGTCAGCTGGCTTGTTATGATTTAAGAAAAACAACAACAACAACAACAACAACAACAACAACAACAACAACAACAACATAATATTATTATTATTATTTCTACCCTGCCCATCTGGCTGGGTTTCCTCAGCCACTTTGGGCGGCTTTCAACAGAACATTAAAAACAGAATAAAACTTCAAACATTTAAAAAACTTCCCTAAACAGGGAAAGAGCAGAGTGTATATTTTTAAGTAAATAAAATAAATAACTTATAATCTAGCCAAAACTAATTGACTAAATGATGACTTAACTTGTGTTTGTGAAGCAGAGCATCTTTAAATGATGCTGAAGAAGCAGACAATTGGGGCTGCAATGCAATCAAGCTACAAAATATATGGAGAGGCGAGTGCTGAAGGGAGATCATGTATCTGCTTATAGCGCACCCAGTGTTGTGGCCAGTCGGTTTGGGAAGTGGGTGGTCGCGTGTGTTTGTATGGAGGATTGAAGATTTCTAGCACCTTTTGCACACACACACCCCAAAAAACCCCAAGGCAAATGGGGATTGCACTGTTTCAGTGGGAGAATATATTTACAAAACACACACATGCACACTTTCTGTCATTTCAGCTCAGTCACTTCAGCCATTTGGGCATATCAGAAGTTTTTAATGAGAGTAACGAGGAAGGACTGTAGCAGAGTGGTAACATAAGAACAGGCCAATGGGCCATCTAGTCCAGTGTCTTGTTCAGTAGAAGCCTTTGAGAATCCCATTAGCAGGACCCAGAGTGCAAGAGCGCTCTCGCTTCCTGCAGCTCCAGCAACTTGTATTCAGAAGCAAACTGGCATTCAGAAGACCCAGGTTCAATCCCTGGCATTTCCAAGCACCATGAGGAGAGAATACTATCTGAAACCCCAGAGAGGAGGAGCTGCTGCTGCTGCTGCCAGTTGATGTAGGCAGCACTGAGCTTAGATGGACCAATGTTCTGACTCAGTATAAGGCAGCTTTCCTATGTTCCGGTGAGCTAAATATGAAAGTTGCACCATTTGACCTTCCATCTTGTTGCAGATATGAGGCGCTGGGCTATAGTTACTTAGCACTTCCCATTTCCTATCTGGATGTGTTGAGAGCAACTCCTTCTTTCTTGCTTCTCATGTTCCTTCCTGCCATTTAAAACAGGATGCAGGGATGGGCCCTGGTGAGTAGTAGGTCCAGTAGGTCCACAAGGGCCCATTTCCCATGAACACACTATGCAGCATTGCTTTGCTTGTCTCTTCTGCTTAGAGTGCAGCCTTCTAACAGTTTATTTTAGTGTAAATAGCATTGTTTAAACATGGCAGTGAATGCATTTTACGGCATGTTTTCCCCAGTCTAGATGGTTATCTATGTGATGTTTGTGTGTGCATGAATGTGAAGAATGTCTTCCTTTCTGCCAGATTTGGGTAACTAAGTAGTAAGACTATATATCCTGCTGCTGCGCATTAGGCTTGATACACGGATAAGGAACAAAGCTGTGGAACCAGGAATCTGCCATCCCTTGCCTGCTGTGACTGTGTGCGTCTGGTTCTGCATCCCTGGCAAAAGCTTATTAGCATCAGCATAACAATAATAATAATAATAATAATAATAATAATAATAATAATAATAATAATATCTTTATTGTCATTGCCCCCTTCGGGGACAATGAAGATTGAAGAGCTATGGTTACTGGGCAGACTGGAGCCAGCAAACACAAAATGATATTAAGAAGAGCTATCTGCAACTCTTTGAGATAGTATTATCTCATGGCTTCAACTTGCAGAGCAGAAGGTGGTTCTACATTAAATTTCGGAAGTACAGAACTTTCATTGGACAGGGGAGTTGGTAATTTTACACACACACACACACACACACACACACACTTTAGTGAAGACTGGATTATGGCATTCTGCTTGGCAGGACAGAAATGAAATAGCTTTATGGATTATGCTTCCCTGCCCTGTCGGATTTGATAGCTGGCTGTGTCTTGAACAGAGCTTGGGAAGGGAGATGGTTGGTAGCCTCTTGTAAACTGTTCAAATCACCCTCCACAACTCCAGTTATTTTGGACTACACTTCTCGGCATTCCTGACTATCGACCATTCTGCCTTGGGTTGACGAAAGGTATGATTTAAATATTTTGGAGGGCACCAGGTTGGAGAAGGCTGCTCTAAGTTTTATGATAGGACTCTGGGGTATAGATAAATGTAAGTATAAAACAGGAAGGCTGCAAAATATTTTCACTGCCTTATCAAAAGTCTGCAAGTCCAGAAATTCTGTCACTCCTTCAGGCACAAAGATGGAAAGGTAAGGGGGAGTTACGGTATTTCAGAATAAGGTCAATGTCTCTCCTTTGGGTAGCCTTGTTAACCCACCCACCCCAGTTAATAAACCATCTCTGTATTATTTGTTTTTGTTAGTTATACAGGCTTACAAATTTGCTTGTCTGATCAAACCCACAGGGTTGGAAGATCCCCAGAAAGGCACCGAGTCAGACTTATCAGATACGTTTTTCTGTACCCAGTAGAGATAGATAGCTCTGGGGTGGGGGGGATGCAAGAAAAGATTCCACAGCCTGCCTAGGCAATTTGCTCCATTGTTGTGCCATATGTTTAAAGATTATATGTCTTTCAAATTATAGATTTGAAAGACACAGACCAAAAGGCATAAGTCAGTAGATATTGAGGCCGTACTTTAGTCTGCTTAAGAAAATAATGGAATTTCTTTGTCCATTCAGAAGGTTTCTAGAGGAACAAAGGTTACTCCTGATGTGGTTGGATGGAGTTGCTCTGTGTGTCTTTGGGGATATGAGCTGCTTCTTTGTGGGTTCTCAATGCTGAAGTAATAAGAAAAGGGATATTTGCTAATAATGAAATGCTGGAGAAGTTGGCAGTGCTCTTTGACCTTTCCTCTAGAACTGTCTTCACTGACCTCTTCATGCTGATGCACTCCATAAGTACTTTAGGACTTGTTAGAACAGGACACGTGTGAGTTAAGTGTGCCTGCACATCAAATTTAAACCAGTTTCAAATTCATTTAATAGTCATAATGGTGCTCAGCCCAGGCATTACCGTTCTGTGATGAGGATTAGTGATTTCTGAGCATTGTCACAAAAGTAGTCCAGAGTCCAGAGTCCTTGGAGGAAGGGGCCATGATGGTTTCAGTGTGTAAGGTAGTTATGCCAAGAACTAAACACATAGATGGAGAACCTGTGACCCTGCAGACTTGGTTGGCCTCCAACTCCCATCGGACCTATTCAGCATGGATGATGGGAGCTGTAGTCCAGTAGCATCTGGAGGGCTGCAGGTTCCCTCTCTCTGGCATAGAGGCTGCTTGCACATTCATTCCAAGAGACCTGCACATGTGACTGGAGAATTATTTCTGTGACTACCCTGTGACTGCCTGGCCAGGTGTCATGGTGCCGTCAGGCAAGGAATGTCCAGTGTGAATAATTGACTGTACATTCCCAGTTTAGGAAAAGTCATGTCCGTCATTCCTTTGTCTCTCAGCTGCTTCTAGGTGTACACTTGATGAGGTGGTTGCTGCAGCAGAGAGGTCCAGCTTATGCTGCACACAGGCAGGCGAAGATTCTGCTTGCATGTAACCAGCTTCTGCTCCTCTCACCTCTGGTCCTGGGAGACAGTGCAGCAAGAGAGGTGGGGGCAGGTGGAGGAGGAGGTGTGGAAGCCCTTTCCTCTACACCAACCAGACCTCTCCCTCCCTCTTGCACTTGTTCTTCACTCTCCAATCCTGCAGCTTCTTTTGCCTCAGACTCTTATCTTCCAGCTGTTACAGGCTCCCCTAGACCACTGATACAGTCTTCCAAGACAGTCGCCAACCCCAGTTCTCTTGGTTCCCACTCCTCAGTATCCGGTCTCATTGTCCAGCCAGTCCCTGACGCCAGGGCAAGTCTTGTTTAGCTGCAGAAGAGAACAGAAATCCTTCATTGGTAGAGGCAGTTGGCTGTTGTTAAAATGCTTCTGTTACCCCATTTATTGCCAATACTGCTTTCCTCAGTAGCAAGTCTGAGTGTGAGCAGACACACCTGCTCCTCGAGCAGGCCTTGGCACTTGGTTGTGGTTCTTCAGCGAGCCCTAAAATAAGACTTGGCTGCTGCTCGCGCACAGCCAGCTTGGTTCTCTCACCCCACAAGGCTGTTACGTACGTGCAA
This sequence comes from Podarcis vaucheri, assembly GCF_965113315.1. Taxonomy (NCBI): domain Eukaryota; kingdom Metazoa; phylum Chordata; class Lepidosauria; order Squamata; family Lacertidae; genus Podarcis; species Podarcis vaucheri. The sequence continues at coordinate 52,782,146 of NC_138759.1, read as the reverse complement.
GCTTGGCTCTGAAGGCCAGGCACTCAAACTGCGGAGGCTTCTGTGATAACTGCCTGTGTACTTCAGAATTCTTGGCAGCTTAACAAGCACATCCTTTCTGGTTAAAAGGCAGTTGGTGGGGGGGGGGAGAGAGAGAGAGAGAACTTCTGTTCAGGCAAATGTTGAGTGTCCCTCTCCAATAACTGAGAACTCGAGTGCCTCAGATGATTCAAGAGGCTTTGCATCTCAAGGATCATCCCCTGCATGTTTCTGGTGCCAGGTGGGTGCATGTGGTGTATGATTCATATGCCACGTTTACTGGGAAATGAAAGGGGAAACTGGGCCGGGCCAGCTAACTCTGTCGAGTCAGGGGAAGACCCTGTGAGAAATGCACACCCTCCTTCTTCTCAAGCCACTGTGGCTTTCGGTCATGCTGCTCAACCACAAATGGCCCATCTAATCTGGTGCGCTGCATCTAGCAGAGCGTAGGCCCTGGCAACTATCATAGCAAGGAAAGCCCTCCTCCTCTCCGCATGCCTTTGGCGAGCTCAGCATGGTCGAGTGCTGTGTGGTGCAACCGCTGCAGATCAGGAGATGCAACAGCCCAGCTAGAGTGGAAAGAGGATCTCCGAGAGGGGAGGCAAAGGCAGCTTCGTGTATGAGAAAGTGCATCTTGGGATGTCAGGAGGGTGTGGGAGTAAGGAAACACGAGCTGAAGGAAAACTCTGGCATGTGAGCCGCACCGGAGTTGGAGCGGAATCCCCGGCCAAGCTTCCCAAGCCTCTGCGGCTGCCTGTTTTTAGCGTTCTGATGGCAAAGCGATAGTGAGCAGAGCCCACGAGGTCCCTGTGTCAACAGTGGGGATTATTAATAGCGCTTGTACTTCTAGCAGTTTCCTGATCCTGGGGATGCTAGTAGCTGATGTTATAGGAAAAACCCCACTTGGCAGGCTTCAGGGTCTGCCCTTCTTGCAATATGCTCTCTTTGCAGCCTGTTGCCTTTTGGAAGGGAGAGAAATGGACATTCCTGTGACCTCTCTTAACCTGTGTTGCAAAAGTAAACCAGTCCCAAGCTAGCTGCATTTAATACAACAGGCTTTGTGTCTTACTCTAGGGGTAAATGGCAAACCGAGGGCCACAGGAATACCCACATTCAACCATTCATTCTACACACCAAAAGACTCACAGAAGGCACTGATGGTTGGAGCCTTTGTAGTCAACTGCCTAGTGACTTGCAGGATTCCTGAGTTGGGAGTTGTGGCTGGGGATTGCCAAGCCTGTTGTATGCAGGGGGTGGTGTTAAAACAGTGCAGAGCAATAAGCTGGAACTCTCCTTGGATTTGGGGATATCTCAGTTGACAGCCCTTTGCACTGAACTTTCTCCTGGCTCTGCTTCGCTCTCTAAGGAATAAGGCAAGATACAGTGAAATGTGTGGAACTTGGATCTCGGCACCCACACTTCCTGCTAGAAGGCTGAGAGGAAGGAACATGCTTTGTGTGACTTGACCCAGCTTGGTTATTAAGCTGGAGTTTCAGCTGCCTTTTGAAAGGAAAACATGCCCCATTAAGTTAAGCTTATCACAACCCTGATTACAGATCATTAGCAGATCAAAGCCCCAAGCTTTGCTAGTGAAAGGGCTTATGATCCAGAATCAGGGCCTTTAGAGAAACTGTGTGTGCATGTTGTGTGCTGCTCTCTCTTTCTCCCCTCCCCCCACCCCTGACTTTAAGGATATCAGAAATAAATTCTGTAAGACTTCTTTATGCAGCATATTCAGATACGCAAAAATGCTAGAACAACAAATGTTCTTATTTCCGCTGCAAAGATTCAGTATGGATTAGCATCACTCTGAGTAAATGCAATAGGCCATTTTCAATTAGATATGCAGCAGCTGCTGTGTGGTTTGATGCTTTGTGGATATTTTAGTTTTGAATATGTTTTAGTTTCAGATGTAATTTTGTTGCTTATTATTCATTGTACATTGCGATGGTATCTGAGGAAAGCCAATCCATAAATATAATGACTAATAATAAAAAATAAGTTTTGCTTCACACGAACTAATATTTACGATATCTACAGTTTCAGAGACACAAAGAACATGATTCACCTTCAAGTCCCATCAGCATAAGCCTTGTGTAAGGGCTTCCACCCCTCTCCTCTCCTCCCCCAACACTCCCCAGAATTGGCTCGGGGGGGGGGGGGTCAGGAGAACAGCCTGTGGGGATCGTTCCACCTAGCAAGCTGCAATATTTGTCATGACAGGACAATCACCATAACATGATGTTTAATTCCACCTAAAGCTTTTCATTCTCATCACACAAACACTATAGATTATTATATCATTCAGTTTGGCAAAATGTAGTACGGGTTTTGTTCATAAAAAAAGTCTTGGTTGTTAAATGAATTCTTTTGCCAGCCTGATAGAAGGTTTGAAACTCATGTTGAGGTTCAACATGAAAGTCAGGTTGGTTTATGTAAGATCTCTTCTCTCAGCTCCATAGGTGGGGCAGCCCCATTCCTAAAGGGGAGTGTTATGTAAGTTAATACAGGGAGTTTGCTAACCTGACCTTTACATAGCTAATTATGCAGGTTAACAGAAAGTTTAGTATGAACACCAGGAATTAAATGACAGGCATATATTTTGTTTCGCCAGGGTGTTAGGGATGCAGTGAACAAGGGGGATACCAAAAGGTGTAAAGCAAACAAATTAGTTTATGCTGTAATTACAGGTTAAAAATTAGTGAGGAGGTATCTCCAAAAATAAATTTTAATATTGTATCGCAACACCAATACAAACAAAACAAACAAAAACAGGTTTAAAAGCAAAGTAAGAGTGCATTACAATGCAACCATGGTTGAGCATTTAGGGAGAGTGATGCTGAGAAAAATATGCATAACTTGTTGAAGTCAGTGAGACAGAGTCCTTAACTTTGTAAAATATTTACTACATTGTAGATGTCATTTTATAAACTTATAAAAATACTTTGTGTACATGTGAGCTTTCTCCATGGTAGGTTCACAGTACACCTTTTCAGCAATCCTCCTGTGCTCATCATAATAACTGCAGAATAAACAAATTATTACTTTTTACTGCAGGCATGCTTCCTTATTGCTGGCTGACTAGAGAATACAACTTAAACTGAAAAGCAGAGAATCTGAGGTAGACTAGCCCATAATACAAAGTTCTAATATTTAACTCTTCAAGGATCAGCACTGCCTGTTTTTTTCAGAATCACTTAAGGGAGGCTTTTGTTGTGCACTTGTCCTGACCTGTTCACTGAATTTTTCAGAGGTTCTGTTCGTAAATTGCTCCTGTTCTTAAAGCAAGCTGTCGTTCTTTAAAGGGAGGCTGTCATGTCACACACAAACAAAAATTCCCCCAAATCCAGAGGGTGGGGAAACACAGCTTGAGAGGAGAGGTGGTGCATCATTTTGCCCCACTCTGGCTACAGGGGTGTCCTCACTTGACAGCTGTTATATGAATACAGTGGTGCCTCGCAAGACGAAATTAATTCGTTCCACGAGTTTTTTCGTCTAGCGAATTTTTCGTCTTGCGAAGCACGAAATCCCATAGGAATGCATTGAAATTCAATTAATGCGTTCCTATGGTCAAAAAAGTCCAAACAAAGCCAAATTTGGTACAACAAGAGTTTATTAAGTGCTCTTTAAAGTCACACATACTGTAAAGAGCATTTCAAAAATTGAAGGAACAATAAATTAAGTTTCTAAACATGACAGAAAAACATTTAAAAATCAGCAAAGTGTACAGTACATTTTCTAAGACTCTGGGGGACAACTCGAAGAAGGTTCCTCTTCCACTCTTTGCTTCTTGCTGGAGAACCCCCCCCCCTCAACTGTTCCCCCAGCCACCCACCACACAGAAATTCAAATCCAGATTTTTTTTTTTAAAAAAAAACAGCAGTGTGTCCCAATGGTCACAGAAAATCATAAAAATGCAGAAAACACACACACAAGCTTCCAGATTCTTGCTAACCCCTCCCCAACACCAAGTCCTTGAATTCCAAACACCCCAACCCAAAATCCAACCCCCCCAAAAAGTTTTAAAAGTTTAACTACCACACCGCGTTCTATGAGTTGCTCCTCGAAGTCAAGTCGCAACTGTATTAACGGTGTTAAGAAAAAGGAAACAAACTTGCAAGACGTTTTCGTTTTTCGTCTTGCGAAACAAGCCCATAGGGAAATTCGTCTTGCGAAGCAGCTCAAAAAACGGAAAACCTTTTCGTCTAGCGAGTTTTCCGTCTTGCGAGGCATTCGTCTTGCGGGGCACCACTGTATAGTCCTAGTCTGTTTACCAAAGAGATAGGAAGGAGGTGTATGTGTGTCATGAATATTACAAAGGAAAGGCAGGAATTGGGACTAGCAGTAATGGAGCAGAAGGAAGACAAATTCTTGAGTTTAAATGAAGTGAGATCACTACAGAAAACCTCGATTCCTGCCTCTGATTGGGTTAAATATTTCTCCCAGTGTATCCATATTTCTCCCAATCACATGTACCGGCAGTGTGTAACCTGACTATGACAACCAGCCTCCTATAATAAGATAAAGGCCCGGTTTCCTGCTTAAAATAAAATAAAGCTCTTGGAGAAGATAAAAGCTTCCACCTGAGCTCTATAAGGAATATGCAGAATGGTTGGGTGCCTATCCTGAGTGGCTTATTTACCACTATAAACAACATTGGCCAAATGCCCTCTGGATGGAAAATGACGTATCAGTTTCCCGATTTATAAGAAAGGTGGTAGGAATGCTCAACAAACTATCAGCCAATTAGCTTGTTAGACATCTCTGCAAAGCTATATTCCCGGTATCTCCTTCAAAAATTGTCAGAGTGGTTGCAAAGTAACAACATTATTCATGAAGAACAAGCAGGGTTGAGAGGAAGATACAGCACCATTGATCAGTGTTTTATTCTGAACCATATTGTAAGGAAATATACATTGAGATTGATCTTTCTGCCTCATTCGACTCTTAATTGAAACGGACTCTGGGAGAAAATTCAAATTGCCAATGTTGGCTGCAGACCTCTGCTATTGATCCAAGAACTGTACAGTAACACAGAAATGAGGGTCAGAGTAGGTTTAAATGATGGTATGACCGATGCTTTTAAGACTTGGAGAGGAATGAAGCAAGTTTGCCTTCTGGCTCCCACTATTTTTAACTTTTATAGTAATGATTTGGTGTCATATTTGGCCAATGCAACCTCCCCCACCCTCCAGTAATTACGAACAGAAAGATCTCGGTCTTGATGTATGCAGATAATTCTAGTGCTTTCTTGATTGGGCCTCAGAAATCTCGTGGAGGTGTTCAGCATATACCGTAAACAGGAAATCCTATCTATAAATTACTCTAAAACCAAGATTATTACTTCTGGCAAACACAGTCCTTGGTATAAGTGGTGTTTAGATCAGAAAACTATAGAACAGACTCATTCATTTAGATGCCTGGGTCTACCCTTTAGCGAAGCCCTCTCTTGGAAAGTGTCATATGGAGGCAGTGAAAGTCAAAGCACAAGAACCATAGGAGCATTGATTAAGTTCATTTAGAGTAAGGGAGGGAAGGTAATGGAACCTGCCCATTAAAGTTTTGGGTGCAAAATATCCTCCCCCCCCCACCCACGGAAGCTATACTCTCTACCATCAAGAATATCAGCAGCTCTTCTTCGTACGAAATCTGGGTGGCCAGCAATTAAGACAAAAGTGGATTGAGTTTAGTTAAAGTATATATATTTTTAAAAATGCTACTATGCCTATTGAGTGTTTTTATGCACTGTGCTATATGGAACTGGGTGAAAACCAACTCTGGAAAGCAGCTTGTCAAGATGATTCAGTCTATTATTATTTTCCAGAACTGAGCTCTGCTTTAACCTTGAATAAGTGTCTACTTAGGGATTGACTCAAGGGACCTGCAACTAATTAGAAACACCAGATTTCCCCCTCAGTATCCACTCTTGAGAACAGAGCATTTTAAAGCTAGTTTTTTGACCAAGCTCTCACCAGCTTCCTCAGGAATTGCCTTTATTGAGCTGTATGTGATGCCCACTGCAGTCTTGGATGGCCAGCTCAAGAAAACCAGCCCATAGGCAGGCAGACTTTGTATTCTTGGTCAACCTCTGATGGAATACATCACTAAAACAATAAACTTATGAACTTAAAGCTAAACAATATACTAGAACAACAGATTTGTTCCGAAACTCAGTTTTCAGCAACATGTTCCTGAGGGGTAGCTGTGTTAGGCTGTTGCAGCAAAACCTACTAAGTGTTATGATACGTTAAAGACTAAGAGATTTATTGTGGTGTAAATTTTCATGGACTAGAGCCTACTCTGTTAGATGCAGGATGAAGTGCACTATAGCGCACAAAAGTTTATGCCATAATGAGTATTTCAAAGCTCTGACGGGATACCAGCACATGCTGTACTGTCACAAACAGACTAAAGTCCGTGAAAACTTTTATTCACATCAGGAATATGCTTCTGTGCACTCGTACCAATGGTTCAGGAGCAAATCTCGCCAAATTCAGTGGGACATAACTTCCCTTATGGTCTACCTGTGGTCACACTGCACAGGCTCTAAAATTGAGAATGAATTATCCCTGTGTGGTCTCTTACTGATCTTCAGTGTATGTTTTGACTTGGGAATCTTCAGTAACATTCAGTTCGCTGGAGTGAAAGGATAGTGTTAGGCAGCTTTGTAAATAAGCCCACCAAACCCCAAAACAAATTATTACTATCCTGCGTGCTGGAGGCTGGCAGAGGAGGTACAAAAAGGTTACTGCATTTCTATCTGGATTTGAAAGGATTAAACCATTAATACCCATAATGTTCTCTTGAGAATCAAAGGGACAGATAATACTCAGGTGCTTGGGAAAGTTAATGCACATGTGTTTGCTGTACAAGGAGGGGTGGGGAGGCACAATGAACCCTGGCTGCGAAGCTGATTTTTTAAAATTAATGAGTTTAAATATATGTTTAAGGCAGCAATGCTATCCACAATTGAATTGAATAGATTTGAAGAAAAAAAGCCAGCATTTATTCCCAATAAAGTTTGTGTAGTTTTAGCTTTACTACTGCTGACTGTGAAGGTATTATATTTCCTTCAAATCTGGGCTGAATTCTACAGGCTAAGGAAGAGTGCTTTATTCTGCCAAGGTTTCAAAATCTGGGAGAAAAGCAGGGATTCCCCCTTGTAAATTTTAAATGTGAAGCAGCAAGAACAGGGACAATATGACACAGCAACCTGTCATAGTAGTCTTCCTGCCAACCTAGCAGTTTGAAAGCACACCAGTGCAAGTAGATAAATAGGTACCGCTGTGGCGGGAAGGTAAACAGCGTTTCCATGCGCTCTGGCACTCACCACGGTCCTCCGTGTGCCAGAAGCAGTTTAGTCATGCTGGCCACATGACCTGGAAAGCTGTCTGCAGACAAACGCCAGCTCCCTTAGCCCGAAAGCGGACACGAGCTCTGCACCTTATAGTTGAAATTGACTGGACTTTACCATCTAGAAGTCCTTTACCTTTACCATAGGAGTCTCATCGCATGCTTTGCTGTGTTCTCAGCCTTAAGGAACAATGACAGCTGAAAGGGCACGTTGTGTATAACTGGTTTCACTATACAAATAATGCAAGAGTAATAGAGGACTGTTATTTAGTGCCACGAGCAAATGTCAAGGCAAGAAGAGTTTTCCATTGCTTCTTTCTCAACTTTTTGTAGCATGTGCAAGGGGCAGCTCTTAGAAAATGCCTCGTATTTATAGTATAATTAGCAAACAAATTGTATAATACACAAATTGGGCTGCCCAGATTTGAGTGACAGAGACATTTTCATTGCTGTATGCAGGAGCTAAACGCAAATCTAAAGGAATCTCTAATTAATTGCTGTGGAAAGTGACTGCTTGAAAGAAATGCTAATGCAGGGTAACTGCTACATAATCTGCCTGCCCAGTTTTAACAGACTTCTGAAAAGTTTTGGCCTCATGGCAGGTGTGTGGGATACCTGGATATCATCAGATTACTCTCTCTTGATATCCTATCAAAACTAGAGCTATAGATTAAATCAAGAAACATGAGTCATTTTTTGCTTTGCACAGAACGTATGAATATCCAGTTGCAGATTGGAATGGTTGCTGAGCCTTGCAGTGAGATTTGGATGCTTCTGACTATTAAGAATTACTGCTGCTTGAAAAAAAGCAATCTTTTTGAAGTTTACTCACATCATATAGAGAGAATGACTAACAGGGACCTAAAATGTGCTTTACACTTGTGATTGAACAGAGTGCTTGTTGCAGATACAGAAAGATAAGAGACCTCGGGTACAATTGTATTTTAGAACTCTGAGCAGTTCTATTCACCCGATCAGTGAGTGCTGGCAAGTAGTGAAAAGAAAAAGAATTCCTGTTGTTCCATTATTAGGCATCAGTAGAGCTCTGCTATTGCTTCACAGACGCATCTTTTGTCATCTTTTGTCTCATTCTTAGTCTGCTTCTGGCTGTTTTTTTTAATTGGACCAAATTCTCTAAACTCAGCTTTAAATTTCACGAAATGGAAAATGTTCTGTTCTTCCAGTTTTGATCTTCTGTGTACAGTTGACAAGCAGGAAGCAGATTGAAGCAACGTGTATTTTGTTTGCACTCAGGCCCAGGCTGTTTTAAAATAGAACAGAAGTAGTCTGAGCAGCTTTTATCCTTGACACCTCATTTAAGGTGAAAAAGTCCATGGAGCCAAAGCACCTCCTTTTAGTATGAACCGTTGACTCGCTGACACTTAGATTTCACCCATGTGCCTCAGAGTTTGCGTTGGGAACCACCAATTGTCACATGGTAGCCATTTCAGGACCGTTTTCAGTTCTTGCATTTTTCCACATTCAGATTGGCCACAAATAACAATAACACCAGTTCTAGTTTTCTGGCTCAGTAATCTCCCCATAAGTGAAACTCTTTCTCTTTCTCTTTCTCTTTCTCTTTCTCTTTCTCTTTCTCTTTCTCTTTCTCTTTCTCTTTCTCTTCCCCTAGTGCTGTGTGGTGAATTGGATATTTTGGGTGACTTGGCTCCACTGAGTGAGAGGGTATTAGATGTCTTATTGTTTGGGCGTCAGAAGCTGACACGGGACTGGTTATGGCCAAAAAGAATTGGCTGGAGCTTGGAGGGCCGGGGCTGGTGTCCAAGTAGTGCTTGGGGTCTGGGGTGCCCCATGATTTCTTCATTTAGATCTTGAAGGCCAGGTTAGGTAGGTGGGAGGGAGGGTGAGTCCTCATTTAAAACACCTGGTTTCTTTGTCAACAGCCCCCATTTGCTATGGAATCCTTTTTCAAAAGGCACTTCAGGAAGAAGACTGCGCCGCTGGGGCCCCGGCGCACCAGTGTGGTGGCCCTGCCGGCCAGCAAAGCAAGGCGGCGCTCTGTGGTGGGCCAGCCCTCTGCCACCCTAACGCAACACCGCCGCAAATCCTGCGCTCATCTGCAAGGGCTGTCTTGCTTGGGCTCCCGGCACAAACGCAGGGCGAGCTCCAGCAGGAGGCGATCCAGCACCACGACCCCTCGCCTGAGTCCTCGGTTTTCCGTCCAGAAGAAGCGCGGGGGGCGAGTACGCACCATAGATACTCATCTCATAGGGCCCTCCTTGCTGCTGGCCAGCCTCATCCAGGTGTATGAGGTGGAAGGAAAGAGGCAGTCGCCTTGCACTGAGAGCTCCAGCTCAGAGTCCCCCAAGGAGGGGCTTGAGGAGAGTGACTGGAGTGAGGAAGCTGCCTCTTCAGGCTCTGATGGCTCTGGCTTGAAAGCAGAGCAGGAGAGGAAGGAGCTGCAAGCTGAGCTTTCGCGGTGTCCCGGTCCTGCCACGCAGCACCCTGACGACCTGAGGCTTCTCCTGCGAGACCCTCATTACCTGCGCCGCAGGTCCTCCCACCTCCTCCCAGCAGAGTTTGTGCACAGCAGAGCAGCCTACGGGCTTCAAGGCCGCTACAGATGCTTGAGCCAGAGGCGGCGCTCAAGTGAAACCCCCAAGCCGGGTGCTTTGCTCCAGTCATGCAGGACACGGAGGGCTGCCAGGAGGTGGAAGGTTCCTCTTGGGACCAGTTGGCTGGCGTTGACTACCCATAAATGCCTGGGAATGGATCTTGCCCACAATGGCTGCGGCAGTGACTCCCCTGAAGGTTGCAGAGCCCTACTGCCGTATGTATGGCTTTTTCAGGGGTACTAAGCTCTTTGGGGTAGAGGTGGAGGGGAGAGGACCAGCACAGCCCTGACTCACAACCACAGTGCTTTCTTGCAGATTGTTAGTTATGAAAGAAGCACGCTTGAGCTGTGTCTTTCTGAGAACAGGACAGGTGCAGTGGGTCTCCCCCCCCCCCATTTCTGCCAGTTGCACTTCTGTCTGGCTCTTCCTCCAAGAAATTCTGAGTTCATTCGGCTGAGAGAAAGTGAGTCACCCAAGGACACCCTTAAGCATCATAGCCAAGCAGGGATTTGAACATGGGAGTTTCCAACTGTGACATTTTACACCTCTGCATTGCATTGGTCTCCTGGCTGCCGTGACCCTTCCCTCCCTGCTTCCTGTTCCCCCACCCCGGATACTGGCGTAATGTGGTTGAATAAGATCTGTCATGAAAAAGGGATCCTTCATGTGGTCCTTGAGGGTGCTCTTCCATCAAAGAGCTGGCTGTTTTCCTGCATCTTCCCACAAAGTCTGTTTGGTATTGCAGGTTGCCTTTTACCTTGGCTAAGAATTGCCAGTTGGATATGGTGTTTGAATGATGGAGGAGCCAGAGTCCTGTAAAAGGACTTTGTGTGAAACGAGCAGCAGCTCTGACCAATTAATGTATTAAGATGCACACAAAAGATTACATGTATGGCTTTAATGTCCCTTTACACAATTTCACAACACACACAAAAAAACAGAGAGAGGGAGAGAGAGAATAGGAAAAGCATTCAGAAGTGGCAAATATTATTATTAATAATAATAGTAATAGTTTTAAAGGACCTTTATGATTGTAACATTGATTGTGTGTGGTGTAGTGCTACCATGTTTGACTTAGGTAGATTCACATCCCTGCTTAGCTACAAAGTTGACTGGGGTAACTCAGGCCATTTGTGTGTTCTCAGCCTCACCTGTATCCGAGAGTTTTTGAGGGTAAAAGCCTTTGAGTTACTTGGAAGAAGGATGGGATAAAAATGTGTGTGTGTGTGCGCGCACGCATGTGTGTACACACACACATACATTGTGAGGAGGACAAAAAACACGAATATGATTTGTCCCTGATGAATTGATCTAGAGTAAAACCCATGTGTGATCTTAAATATGCGCTCTAAAATACCCAGCTTCTTCTCCCACTCTCACCCCAATTTGCTTCGGAAGCAGCAGGAAACCTAGGCTCTGTTTCATCTTCCCAGGAGTCTCACAAGCCTGTGTTATTGTGCTATTAGTCTTCATCCACTTGAGAGAATAGTGATCTGTTCATGGAATATGCTACACACACACACACACACCTTTGGGAGGAAGGATTCATGGAAATAGTATACATTCAACTGCCACTTGGATTTTTTTAACTAAACCACCACGTGCCTTTCTTCATGGCTGGTGTTTGCAGTGGCATGGTAAAAAATCCACATGGTAAATTTCAGCTTGCCAGTAACTTGGCATTTATTAGTAGTTGTTGTGTGGCATGACTTAAAGCAGTTGTGAAGAATAGTCTGTTTTTCACTGCCACAAGGTAGAAAATAAAACTTACTGCCTACCGCTGAGTTGGGTAAGTATTACCTGCTCTGTGATTTCCGATAATCTCTGCCTCATTTTAGACAGCTTTTTTGAATTGATATTAACACATGGAATGCCTTTCTTTTTAGCAACCTTTCCCCCCAGAAGGCTTGCAAATGCTGCATTTAGGAATAATAATGATTAATATGATTCCAGGTGTTTTTATGGATAATCTTCCTGTCTTTCAGAAAAGCTATTGCCAAGTCTGGTCTCCAGCACCTGGTTGCCCAGCCAACCCCCCCACTAGCCCTGAGAAGCGATTCAGACAGGGAGATCCGCAGTACTGTCGACTGGAGCGTAAGTTCTACCTTCTCCCCTTGGGGGGAGGTGAGCAGGGAAAGATAATGAATGGGTTCTTTCCCATTGGCTTGGCTGCATAAGTTTTGCCCAGTACAAATCCACACATAGGTGGCTTTCTGGAGCAAGGGTATCATTGGCCAGGGTGTAGTCTGAAGTCAAGTCACTTGATGCATCAGCCTTGCTGAAGCCAAGCAGGTCTGGTCAGGAAACAAGTAGTGCATTTCTCTGGAGTGATGGTACCTGAGTTTCCACAGGATGGTTCCTGTAGCTCTGGTTGTGCTCTGCATTACAGCAATCAACAGGCAGCATGGGAAGCTGCCATGTGGGTGAACTCAAAGCTAACCTGTGAAGGTCAAATGGGAGCCATGTGTTGAAATCTGTTTATTTCCTGCCACCTTGGCAAGTCCCCTCCTGTCCTCATATCTATACCTGAAAGTATTTGTCCATTCTATGCTTCCCATTGATCAGAGCCATTGGTATGTCGTGCTTGTAAGGTAAAGGTAAAGGGACCCCTGACCATTAGGTCCAGTTGTGACTGACTCTGGGGTTGCGGCGTTCATCTCGCTTTATTGGCAGAGGGAGCCGCCGTACAGCTTCCAGGTCATGTTGCCAGCATGACTAACCTGCTTCCGGCGAACCAGAGCAGCGCACGGAAATGTCATTTACCTTCCCGCTGGAGCGGTACCTATTTATCTACTTGCACTTTGACGTTCTTTTGAACTGCTAGGTTGGCAGGAGCAGGGACTGAGCAACATGAGCTCACCCCGTTGCGGGGATTCGAACCACCGACCTTCTGATCGGCAAGTCCTAGGCTCTGTGGTTTAACCCACAGCGCCACCCGTGTCTCATGTCGTGCTTGTAGGCTGAACCAAATCCTTTCCTTGTGCCTGCTTCAGGTCAATGGCAAATAACTGGTGGGCACAGGAAAGCAGAATGTGCAACAGGATGATGCCGAGGCATGTGTGTGGCGGTGGAGTCTCGCCAAAAAGAAGCTTGGTTAAAGCAATATGTAGTTTTGACTCAGTTCATCTGTGGGGCTGAAGTGGAGAGTCAAGTTAGTTTCCCTGAAGCTAATGACCGGATGTAATTGTGGCTAGGTTCTGAACTGAGTGTGACCCTGCAACAGTACTGTGGAATGACAACGTCACTTCTGTCTTTCAGGAGGCTGCAGTTTACGGGGAGCACATTTGGTTTGAAACCAATGTCTCTGGGGACTTCTGCTATGTGGGGGAACAAAACTGTGTTGCAAAAATGCTGGTAAGTCTTGGCAAGAGGATGCCCCTAACTGGTCACCTTGATTTTTGTGTGAGTCTGCACCACCATCTAGTGGAGGAAACAAAAAAATGCCTTAAACTGCACATCCCAGAACACCATCAAGCAGAGGTTACAAGAGCAAATATTTTTCTTTGGGGAAAATGAGGGTGGTGTACGGGGGGGGGGGGAGTGGCCCTTCACATCACTTCTATTTGTGCAGTGGGTATTGGCACCTGGTGATTTTTAAAGGATACTTAGCATACATTGTGGGATATGGTGTCTAGCACAAAATCTGGAAGTATGAACATGAGAAACCTTTCTGCTTATTGTTTTGAATTGCAGTGTGTGTGTAGTGTTATTAGCTGCACAGAGAGAACCTGCACATTTACAGCGTATTTCTACAAAAATGTCTTAAGTAAAAGTGGGGCAAGTATTGGTGGTGGAGCATGAGCTTTTTGTGCAGAAGGTCCTTGGCGGTTCCATTTAAAAGGGTCTCAAAGAACTGCTGCCAGTCAGGCAACAGCCTCTGGGTCAAACTAGATGTGATATTTGCTGCATAGGTTGTTCTTTTGTAGCTCTTAAAAAAAACCAAAACCTGAAGGTAGAGGGCCTGAACTGGATTGGCACCACCAAGCAGGGCTTAAACTCTTTGCTCATGGAAAGGTCCCGATCAAAATTATTTCTCCCGCCTCCCCCCACCCTGCCCATATCTTCTTTTAACAATTTGAGGGAAAGCAGTGCAAGGGCAAACTAGTCATGTTGTGCAAAGCAGCTTCATGTGTATAGAGAACGATAGTTCAGCGGCAGAGTACATGCTTTGTGTCCTTAGGGTGGTAATTCAACTAAGTTTTACTGGGAGTAGATCTATTGAAATTCATGAATATGAATAAGTGGGTTGATTCTGGGTAAAACCCAGTTGAATATCGCCCGTAAGGACCCAGACTCATTTCCCCCAGCATCACTCGCTAGAAAAGATTGGAGGTAGCAACACTGCCTGGGGCCTTGAATGAATTGCCACTCTTAATAGTGGGCTAGATGGGCAGGAGGGTGACCAAGATGATCAAGGGTCTGAAAACCAAGCCTTGTGAGGAACAGTTGAGGGAGTTGGGTATGTTTAACCTGGAACAGAGGAGATGGAGAGGAGGTTTGGTAGCCATCTTCAAATATCTGAAGGGCTGTCACATGGAAGATGGAGCAAGCTTGTTTTCTCCTGATCTGGAGGGTAGGACCCAAACCAGTGGATTCGAGTTACAAGAAAGGAGATTGCAACTAAACATCAGGAAGAACTATTTGGCAGTAAGACGCTCACAAGAGGTGGTGGACACTCCTTCGTTAAGCAGAGGTCATGGATGCTTTAGTTGATATTCCTGCACTGCAGGGGGTTGGACGAGGGACCCTTCCAACTCTACCCTTCTGTTATTCTGTGATGATAAGTTGGTAATTCTGCTGAATGTCCACACACTCCTTATCTCTGCATACTTGTTGTTCAGCATTTGGTGACCTTCCTTGCCCTCCCAACTTTTTTTTTTAAAGTAGCAAATTCTACAAACTGCTTTAAATGAGTTTTATTCATTCTAGCCACTGTATCTTACTAGTATTAGAATTCAGGATTTTCCTCCCCCTTTTGTACTGTGCGCCTGTATCTTTTTTGGCTGCCACAAAAGGGTGAGTCACACTGAAAAAGCTTTCCAGGAAGATTTAAAAATAAAGAAAAGCGGGCGGAAATGCAATCACAAGCTTTATGTTTATCTTGTAGAGCTGGAAGAAACTTCCTTGATGCAAATTCATCTAAATTAGCTTGTAATTCTCCCCCTGATTGCATGGTGTTTTTATGTTTTTAATTTATAAGGCTTTTGGGAGAAAATGAGAACCCACCTCAAGTATACAGAATGATAGAAATAAATACATATTTCCAGCTGTCCCTTTGATGGCACCCTTTGCTTTGCGGGTAGGGGGCTGTGATCAGTCGGTCAATATATTTCAGTGCCTGGATTCCATTTGCTTCATTAAGGCCAACAAAAGTGGGAGGTAATGCACTCCATGCACAATCCATTCCATCTCCATCCTCTCCCCTGGTGCATATATTGGGATGGAAGGACGAAGAGGAAGCCATTACCTGCAGCATTCTTACCCTACACTTGTGTGTTCCATATGGTTTCTTCTCTGCACAAACAGTTATTTGAGTGTTGAGCTTGTTGCAGGCTTGCCAGTCACTCGCAGATGATGTAAACTTCTTGCCTTCCTTGTCTTGCAGCAAAAACCTCTCTCCAAGCGCAAGTGTGCTGCCTGCAAGATTGTAGTCCACACACCCTGCATAGAACAGCTAGAGAAAGTGAGTAAAATCTAGTTAAGCTCTTGAGCTGTGCTTGGAGAGATGGGATATCAACCTCCTTTTTAAAAAAAGAACGTTCCTGCCAGATCCAATTTCCATGAACGCTTATATGCCTGCTAGGAGAAATTCCAAAGAACCAAGCTCCCTCTGTCATATTTTGTTCCTTCTTGACTCTGTAGGCAAATAACTTTTGCATTTAGAGATGCCAAAGCCGATAGCTTTGCATCCAGCTGGCCTTGGGTTCAGTCTCTGGTATCTCCACTTAAATGATTTCAAGCAGCAGGGCTGGGAAATGCCTCTGTGAGAGGCCTTGCAGGGCTGCTGCCAGTTAGAATAGATAGTATTGAGCTAGATGAATTGATGGCTTGACTCAATATAAAGTAATCTCATATGTGCATATGCTCAATTATTCATTGAGAGGACTGAGTGGGAGGAAAGAGGGAATGGCAAATAATGTAGTCCTCACAGGACAGAAATGCTTCACATTTTATGTTATATTAAAAAACAACAACAACAACAAAGCTTTCCACCCATCTTTCTGTTAAATCCACAGATAAATTTTCGATGCAAGCCTTCCTTCAGGGAATCTGGATCAAGAAATGTCCGAGAGGTAAGAGCTTTGTGGACTGTTTATTGATCTGTAGCACAAGGAAATTGTGTGCATGCACCCTTTGATGCAGGTGGCTGTGAAATCTTTGGCCTCATTCGGTTCTGAGGTGACAAACTGTCCATAGCCAGGTTTAAAGTTGTATACCTCTCTGAACTTGAGGTGCTAACATGTGTCTGAGCAGTAAAAGACTCACTATGGCCCATCCCTCCTGAGCATTTCTTTTGAAAATTTGCACATTGAGGTACAACAGTGAGATGCCACCCATTATCTATTATTGATACATTATAGTAATGAGTGGAATTTTCTAATCTAAGGAAAGAGTGGACTAATTTACCAGTTAGTACAGAGGTAGCCAGTGTTATGCCATTCAGATGCTGTTGAGCTACAACTCCCATCAGCACCAACCAGTAGTGACTAATGATCAGGGGTAATGTTGTAGCCCAAAAACATCATTGACTACTCTTGAGCTACTAGTAATAACCTCTGAAGGGACTGGTGCATGCTGGGGAGTGCGTGGCTAGTCACGGCATACTTCCACCACTTAATTCAGTCCCTAGAGGAAGAGAACTCTCCATGGTGCTGAAAGGTAGAGGGCTGGGCCAATGAGTATCCATACTGGCAAACCATCAGGCAGCGTCCATACTTGAAGTGAGATTTTAACACATCCACGTGCTTACAGCTTCATAGAGCAGTGTTTCCCAACCTTTTTTGGGCAAAGGCACACTTGTTTCATGAAAAAAATCTCGAGGCACACCACCATTACAGCCCCGTGACGTCAGCGCGCAGCGTCACGCCGGGAGGGACATGAATTGCTAGCAAATTACATAATCACCTCCTTGAGGGCTGGCTCATCTTCTCCGAAGGCAGAACCCCATTAATTAACAGCACAGACTCACACCATAGCCAAGACGAGGGGGGAAAACCTCAGTCATGCACAGTCATGCACATGTGGAGGCTAAATGAGGACGAAGACCAGGCAGAGAGCAGGGTTCAAATCACCCCACCTGGCCAGGACAATCCCTGGGTGCTCCCTTGGGCCACTCGCCTGACCCACCTCGCAGGGCTGTTGTTGCGAGGATAACACGGGGAGAACCACACGCGCCCCCGGGAGCTCCTTGGAGGAGAAAGCGGGCAATGAATGCAATGCACGAAGTATATAAGAGGCTACCAGGTTTTGCAGGTGAGGGGCCCCCGCCAGCCTCCGCTTCCAACACCCGGCGCAACGACGCCGAAGTTTCCCCCCGGGCTCGGCTCGGGGAGCAGCGCTGCTCCCCCCCGGCTCCCCTTCGCCCTCCCGGCTCTCTCTGCTGCCCACTGGGGACCCCCCTCACCTGCCAAGTCCGGAGCGCCGGTGGAAGTTGCATGCATGCATGCAGGGCGCCGCGTTGCCATTGCATTGCACTGCACTCCATGCAATGCCTGCACGCATGCATTGCCTTGCACGCCCGCCAAGGGGTCTCCCCGCAGTCTGATGCGTCCTCTCCGGCGCGGATGCAGCATTGCAAAAATTAAAACCCCCCGACGCAGCCCTACCTGGGGGGCAGCCTCCGCCTCCGCCGCTCCGCCTCCGCCTCCGCCTCCGCGGGGATCCCCGGGCTCCATCCTGCCGCCCGATCTCTGCGGGGGCGCAGGCAGGCTGCACGGGGTCTGCGCGGAAGAGCCCCTGCCTGCCCGGCCGCCGCCGCTGCGCTCATTCCATGGCCGGGAGAAGAGCGCTTCAAACAAAACGCCCGGCCCGCCAGACCACGCTGGGAAACGTAGTTTGCGCACCCCGCACGGGCGCGGAGCCCAAGGGCGAGGGGACTACGGATCCCGGCAGCCCCCGCGCCGGGGACGGAGGGGGAGAGGCCGGGTGCAGGGATGGAGGGACGGGTGGGCGAGCGAGTGAGTGAGTGGCAGCCGCCAAGCCTTGGCCGAGAGCCAGGAAGGGCCTCCCCGGAGGAGGAGGAGGGAGGCGCAGAGCGGGAGGGAGGGAGGGAACCCCAGGGGTCATCTAGTGACGGCGCCCCAATCGAAAATTTGACTTTAAAAAAAAAATCTTTCAAATTTTTTAATTTTTCCCGCGGCACACCAGGCAACATCTCGCGGCACACTAGTGTGCCGCGGAACAGTGGTTGGGAAACACTGTCATAGAGAAAACTTGAACATGTGCTTCACCTGAACAGACTTTGCACCGGCTCTCAAACTGGATGTAGACCTAAAGGAATCTTCCTTCGAACATATTTTTAAAGAGCCAAGCAATTTTAACATACAGACATAGCATTCCCAGTGGAGGAAGGTGTACAGTCGTACCTTGGACCCTGAACGCCTTGTGAGTCGAACGTTTTGGCTCCCGAATGTCGCAAACCCGGAAGTGAGTGTCCTGGTTTGCAAATGTTCTTTGGAACCCAAACATCCGATGCGGCTTCCACAGCTTCTGATTGGCTGCAGGAGCTTTGGTTTCCGAACGTTTTGGAATTCGAATGGACTTCCAGAACGGATTCCGTTCAACTTCCGAGGTACCACTGTAACTCTCATTCTTAGTAACCAAGTCACTATGGTAACCCTTAGGTTTTATCCTGACTTGTTTTTTGGTGTGTTTTCTCTTGGCTTGGTGGGATTAGAAGTGCAGCCTGTCTTTGAGTCTCACCTTTGTGACTCCTAATAGAATCATTATTGGAGTGAATCTGGTGAATATCTGAGTAATCAAGAAATGTTAAGAAGATTGTACAGGAAAAGATGTAAAAATAAATACCTGGTCACATTTTCCTGAATTGCCGTGCTTGCAGCGTTCACTTTCAACAGAGACTAGGGAAAAAAGTAAATTATGGTCTTTGCTGAATACTTGCACAAATTTATTTATGTATGTATTGCATTTATATCCTACCACATGGCCCTTATAAAATGGCTCTTGGGGCAGCTTACAGTTAAGAATAGAGCAATAGTTAGTAGTAAAACATTAACAACCATAAAAATATATAAACAATTAAACATTTACAGGCAATAAAAGAATAACAAGTTATCATAAAATTGGCATCTGTTTCTGCCTCTGAACACCAGCTGAAATAAATTGCCTTTAGCTAATTTCTGAGAGACAAAGATAGCCAGTAAGGCCTTTTTTTCTTCTTTTTTGCAACGGGGCAGTGTGGTGGGGAAGAGTGAGAAATCCAATAAGGGAGAGGGCACTTAATTGCAGAGAAAGCCCTGCTCTTTGCCCCTGTCCATTGATTTCAGTCAATGAGAGAAGTCTTAGTGCATAGGATTGCTGAAAATCATCCTGTCAGCCACCTTCAAAGCTACAGATTGCATCCCACAGAACTTTATTTTCTACATAACCATGAAATGAGCAGCTATCTCATGTTGTGGTTAAGTTAAGGTAATTTCACTAAACAGCCTATACTCATTCGACTTCTAACAATTTAATAAATTTGAAGCCGTGAGGATCCATGTTGTTAAATGGGACCAGGAATTTGTTCCTTTTGCCGCTAAGCACAGCCTTGCCTGTTACTCCTGTGTATTTAACCTCGTTTCAGAAAGAAAAGCTACATATAGCATAATCTCTCTGTGTTGCAACATGGATTGCTTGCTCATAGCCTTGAGGTATTACTCGCAGCAAATATGTAGATGGTAGACTATTCTTGTATTCAATGCCATGTAATATTGTTTTGAATAGTTTGTGTTTGGTGCATCTTAAAAAGAAAGTACTTTTTTCATCTTCAGTAATGGGCGCTGAATACTTGCCTTTGGAAGTGCTCTGCATTTGTCCTTGTTTGGCTCTGAGGCATACTTTCTGAGTTTGAGGTGGTTCTGAAGCGGGGAAAGGTGAAGGTGGCTTACTCTGTTCTGGATTGTCAAGGCAGCATTGGAGGCCTTGGCTTCTAAGCATCCCAGCCTAGATGTGTGCTCAGGGGACGGTATATGTGTCTCTCCCATTTCCTCGTCCTTTAAACTGTTCACATGTTTCTCCACAGCCTACGGTTGTGCGGCATCATTGGGTACATCGGAGACGTCAGGAAGGGAAATGTCGACAGTGTGGAAAGGTGAGGGGGAAACCTGTGCAGATATAGCTTGAAGGGTACAATGAAGCTGGAACTGAGATCTGCAATAAAACCTTTTCAGATCAAGTTTCTTACGCAACTTGAGCTTATATCAAGCGCTTCAGTTGCTGGGAAGCGATACAGAAGTTTTGTTTTCTGACACTGCTACGCATCTTTCTGAGGCCTCTTCAGTATCACCTCTTTGTTTCCATCTGAAGGCATGTTTATTCAGGCTTTTGAGAGAACTTGAGTCTTCTGCACAATATGTTTTGAATTGCCTGGCTTTAATATATCTCTCTCTCGCTTGGACTACTGCAATGCGCTCTACATGGGGCTACCTTTGAAGGTGACCCGGAAACTACAACTAATCCAGAATACGGCAGCTAGACTGATGACTTGGAGCGGCCGCCAAGACCATAGAGCACCAGTCCTGAAAGACCTACATTGGCTCCCAGTCCGTTTCCGAGCACAGTTCAAAGTGTTGGTGCTGGCCTTTAAAGCCCTAAACGGCCTCTATCCAGTATACTTGAAGGAGCGCCTCCACCTCCATCGTTCTGCCCGGACACTGAGGTCCAGCACCGATGGCCTTCTGGCAGTTCCCTCACTACTAGAAGCCAAGTTACAGGGAACCAGGCAGAGGGCCTTCTGCCCTGTGGAATGCCCTCTCACCAGATGTCGAAGAGAAAAGTAACTACCAAACTTTTAGAAGACATCTGAAGGCAGCCCTGCATGGGAAGCTTTTAATGTTTAATAGGTTATTGTATTTTAGTGTTTCGTTGGAATCCACCCAGAGTGGCTGGGGAAACCCAGCCAGATGGGCGGGGTATAAATAATAAATTATTATTATTATTATTATTATTATTATTATTATTAATAATAATTTTTTATTGTCGTATGCAGCCTTGTGATTCTCAAATGATGGGTGGTTTAGAAATAAGTTACTATCATTGTTGGCATCTGATTGTCTTGAGAGACAATAGAGTGTGCCTCGCGGGGTGAAGTCAAACCACTGCATGAGGAGCACCGAATGTATTTGACCCTAGCTTGGCTTCAGGAGTTGCTGGAAGGAAGCATACAAGGTGCCATTCAACAGTCTTAGGGACTCTAATCTGGATTTGTGTAGAGTTTCCTCCTTAGCCTTTTCTTCTCCCCAAGATATTCTGCAAGGCACTGAGGGATCAGAGTTTTCCTTCTCCAAATAACAGCAACGTATTATAATTGTTATATAATTATATAATCACATTAACAACAACAGCAACAACAACTACCACCCATGTCATAACTGAGATTCATGGCAAGGTTCTCACCCACAGACCATTTTCCAAAACCCACCCAAAGTTGTTGAGCTCACCTCTCCGCGCCCCACCAGTCAGTGTTCCACTCACAGCCCCTGTCGTGCAGTCCCAAGTGCCATGCCACCATGCTATAGAGGTGCCGGAATGCACCAAAGAGGAGCCGGAACTCACCGGGGGGAAAGCCCTGACTGTAGGAGGGGAAATACACTTCCTTTTGGTCCTATAAAGACTAGCACATTGGGACAAGAGTTATGTGTCTGATGAAGGATATTTGTCCACAATATATTCTTTCTTTAAAGCCCTATACGGCCTAGGATCCTCGTACCTACGGGACCGCCTCTCCAGGTATGTCCCATGGAGGACCTTACAGTCTTCAAATAAAAACATCTTGGAGGTCCCGGGCCACAGGGAGGTTAGGCTGGCCTCAACCAGAGCCAGGGCTTTTTCAGCCGTGGCCCCGATCTGGTGGAACGCTCTGTCACAAGAGACTAGGACCCTGCGGGACTTGACATCTTTCCGCAGGGCCTGCAAGACAGAGCTCTTTCACCAGGTCTTTGGCCAAGGCGCAGCCTGACCCCCTCCTTCTGTAATCCTCATAGCACTCCAGCCCAATGGTTGCCATTAATTTGATTTTGAATTGATTTTAGAATGAATTGATTTTAGAATGTATTTCAATTAATTGATTGTGCTTTTATGTGTTATTTTTACTGTTGTTAGCTGCTCTGAGCCTGGCTTTGGCTGGGGAGGGCAGGATATAAATAAATTATTATTATTATTTATTAATTTATTTATTAAAAATAAATTTATTTATTTAGTTTTTCAAATTAAAGTTTTACAATCACATATCCAGCATACAACATAAAAACAAGATTCCAAAGAATCTCCTGTACTTCCCTCCTCCCCTTTGTGGGTCCTCTTGTTAGTCATTTTCTTCTGCATCTTTTATAATAATCCAAACCTTTTACATCTCCATTATATCAAAAATTCATGATTAAACTACGAGTGTTATTCCAATCCTACTAATAATTTTAACTGATTACAATGGTTTTTAAGATAAATTATAAATTTCCCTCATTCCTTATTAAAATTTTGGTCTTCCTGATTTCTGATTCTTCTGGTCATTTTTGCCATTTTGGCATAATGCATCAACTCTATCTGCCATTCTTCTCTGGTCGGGACTTTATCTTCTATCCATCTCTGAGTCAATAACATCTGCGCAGCCGTGGTCACATATATAAATAGTCTTTTCTGCTCCAATGTCCACATTATATTCACGTCACGTTACATTTATTTGTTTCTAAGATGCTACTCAACTCTTTGTTGTTGTAAATTCATGGACCACAGGTTTATTGCTATGATATAAAAAGAAACTTGAAGTGATGTGCAACTTTCTCCTTATTTTCCTGTCTCCCTGTGCAGGGTTTCCAGCAAAAATTCGCCTTTCACAGCAAGGAGATTGTAGCCATCAGCTGTTCCTGGTGTAAGCAAGCAGTGAGTGCAGCATGTATCTGTTTGCTAAATTGCCCTCCCTTTCTAAACACAAACACCTCTGCCTCCTTTGCCTCCCTCGCCCCAGAGTTTGGAAGTACTAGTCTTCTTGTTTAGGTTTTTTTGTTTTTCTTAAAGTAAGGGGAGCATTAAAAATGGTGATCCTGCCCCCTGCAATCTGAAGTGGTACAGCCCATTCCTTATCACTTTACCCCCTGATTGCTACATCATTCTGCTGCGTGGGTAGACGTGGCCAGTGTTTGGAACAGACACACTGAAGACTGTGATTGTCCTGGACAGTTCTGTAGACACTAACTGGCTTTCTCCTTTTCCTTTCAGTATCACAGTAAAGTTTCATGCTTCATGCTGCAGCACATTGAGGAGCCCTGCTCACTAGGGGCACATGCCGCTGTTGTCATCCCCCCCACTTGGATCCTACGGGTCCGACATCCCCAAGTAGGTTGCCCCCTCGGGTTTCTTTTCCATTTAAAACAGGGGCTCATTTAAACCAGCTCCTCGTTTACATTGCTTCTTCTTTTCCCTCATCTCTAGAACCCGCTAAAGTCAAGTAAGAAGAAAAAGAGGACATCGTTCAGGAGGAAATCCAGCAAGAAGGGTCCTGAGGTCAGAGAACAGAACTAGGATAGGGAAAGACTGAGAACTAAGATGCAAACTGAAGAGGTGGTGGTGCTGAGAGATCAGTGGCAAAAATACCAGGCAATAGACTAGTGTTTGGGTTTTTCCTCCAGTGTTTTACTTACAAATGTTTTTAGCATGCTGGGGGAAGTGGAACACTTTTAAAAAATAATCTGTGCTCTCATAAACAATTGCTTGGTTAATTTACAAATAGCAAATGTTCTAACTAACATATCAAAATAGAGGAGGTATTTTGATTTTCCTCAATTTCAAGAAAAACAGTGAAATTGCATGGAATCTCCCAAATGGAATCTCTGAAAGGGCAGAACTGCATCCTCTGCTCAAAAATTAAGAAGAACTGAACAAAATGTAATAATATAAATACTTGCATTATAAACCAATAATTGTATATAGAAAATCCATTTTTATCTTAAAGTTGGCATAACAAACATAAGAAGGATTAAATGCTGTAACTAAATGCATATAACCACAAAAAATGGAGAAACTTACACTGATGATCGACCATGCAAGATAAAAACAGTTACGATGAATTCTCTGATATAATCTGTGATGAATTTTAGAAGACATAGTTTGTCTTTGAATGATTTTATCTTGGCTTAATAAGCAAACGTATGTATGAGCATTTTGATTGCTCAAGCGTCCTCTTTGCAGCACCCTTCAGCAACATGAGGAAGTTTCCAGTTAAGCGGAATTTCCCATTTTGTCCAAACTGGGAAGTCCTGGTTGCTACCTTGGGAAACTCTGGTTGACTGAATGCTTCAACATTTCATTGTGCTATTCTACACAGGGAGGAGGAGAGGGGTCAGCCATAGAATTCTAGTCTATTTCTGCTGGGAATATGGTTCAGTAACACATTCAGTTACTTTTCCAAAGATAGGGACCCTGGGATTTTTGTTTTCTTTAATTTTTTATTAATTTTCACAAAAACAAAAGCATTACTTTAAGAAGAATAAAAGGCATAAAATAAAACATTTAAAACAACTATATATACAATTCGTATTGAATCCACAGTATGGGATTACTTGAATCCCCTGACTTCCCTCCACCCCCTCCCTTGGCTCCTTTATAATATAACTATCATGGGAATTGGGGTTGCTTGTGTGTAAACCTCCAGCTGTTCCAACTGCTTAGGGGTGGTTGCGTCTTTCCCTGGCTGAGCAGCCCTTTTGCGCGGCTGCCTCAGTCGCTGGCAGAATCCGTCAGTGGGTGTCTCCTAAATTTCCTCCAGCATAAGAATTCCTTAACGGACAACCTCCTCCTCGCCTCTGCGCGGAAGCCTTCTGCGCAGAGTGGGCGTGCCAAGCGGTGGTCCTCCACTCTCCTCACTGACTTCACTGGAAGAGTCTCGGAGCCTCCCCTCCGAAGTGCTCTCTGCCTCTCCCTTCTTCCTGGTGTCACCTGGACTTCTTTCCCCAGAGGACGTTCTCTCTCTTCCCTTACTGGTTCCCTCTCCGGCAGAATCTGGGAGCCTAGCCTCTCCACTCTGCTCCGATGTCAGTTCCCTGACAATAACCCTGGGATGGATGAGAGTTGGACCTAAACTCTGATCAACCCTAGCCAAGGATGGTAGGGGTTGTGGTTCAGAAACATCTGGAGGGCCACAGAGTCCCCATTTCTGTCATAGAATTACTAGTCTCCGGTGATCACTAATAATGTACAGTTTAGTTGCATAGTCACCAGCTGTCAGTTTCCTAAGGATGCTGTGTGCTAAGGATGGCTCTTGACTTGTTAGCAGAGAGACACTGCAGCAAATGGAGGACCACATTTTAAATCATTAAGGTTTAGTCACTGAATTTAAGTACTGTTTTTGAATGGAGGAGGAGAACCTAGTTAATGCTGCTTTGATACCACATTGTCAATAAATCCTAAATATTGCTAACTGATCACATGGGATTAAAGGCTTGGGGAGCTTTTGCTTCCCTACCTGAGGCAACGTTAGTGGCAGTCCAAAAGGAGACAGCTTGTTTCTCAGGATGGTGGGGATTGAAGTCCAAAAGGAGAAAAGGCTGACAACAACTTTGTACTTTTGTAATGAAACTTATAAAGCTGGCAACCGATGGTTGAAGCTTCCAGTGACCCAACTTTCCCCATTATATTTATGCCTGTTTCCAGAGACCTTGACCAGAAATGAACAGTGAACTCCAACTTCTGCCAAAGCCAAAATACATCCCTGCTTATATTTGCCCATGAAGAACAGATCATGCATGTTTGTCCAGTTTTACACAACTTGTACTAACAGAGTAATGTAGACTTTAGTGGTGATAATAACTGGGGTCCTACAAAAACAAACGAATTGAGCTTCCCAGGCATAAGCTCTTATTTCACCATAATCTGGGTCATTATCCTTAATCATTACTAATGTTATTTTGCAGGAAGGGCGATGGAAACCCTTTGTCATCAAGCCTGTCCCAGCACCTCTCATGAAGCCGCTGCTTGTGTTTGTGAACCCCAAAAGTGGTGGGAATCAGGTAAGTGTATTTTTCAAGCATTTTATTCCATTGGTTGCAGACCATATGCTGACACACCTGTATTTTAGCCCTAGTCCTCCTTCAGTTTGTTTCCGAATTTCCTGACTCTTCTTTCTCCATAATTTTTAGGGAACAAAAATAATCCAGTCATTTATGTGGTACCTCAACCCTCGACAAGTTTTTGATCTCAGCCAGGGAGGCCCCAAAGAAGCGTGAGTATCTGTCTGAATGAGTCTTAGCCCCATCCCAGTAGAGAGGCCTTTTCTAAAAGACACAGGACTGAAATTCCCGGAAAATCTCCACATATTCTGGTTTTTGTGTGTTTGTGTGTTTACATTTGCATCCTGTATATCTTCCAAGGAGCAGAGAGTGGCACTTAGTATCAGAAGAGTGGGAACACCTGATGTTCTGTCATTTTTCAAGCTGGATGACCCATTCAATCTAAGCTACTGTTGACCGTGTAAAGCAGGGCTTTTCAACTGGTGGTACTTGTACTGCTTGATATACAGTGAAGTACTTTCAGTTGAAAAGTGCTGATAATGGTCTAAAGAGAGAGTGGAATAGAACAAAATGAACAACCCTATGAGGTGAATTAGGGAATCTCTGGCTGAACTGCAATTCCCATCAGCCCCAGCAGGCTTCTTCCTTCACCCAGGGGTGATGGAAATTATTGTTCAGCAACATCTGAAGGGCCCACCTGGGCTAAGAGAGAGACTTTTCACACACAGATAATGAAGCAGACTTCAGGGCAGAACCATCGTTTCTCAAATTCATCACAAGTCCCTAGCTGCTATGCTTCTTTTCAGTTAGGGCCCAAGTGCAGCAGAAAAAAGAACTACTGTTTACACCTTCTAACCAGGACACCTTCTGCTTCCTGAAGGAAGGAGAATCTAATAGTGCAGTCCTACCCATGTCCACTCAAAAGTAAATCCTACTGATTTTAGTGGAGCTTTCTCCCAAATAAGTGGAGTTGGGAATTCCTAGTCTAAATTACATCATCCAAAGTACAGTCCTTCTTGCCCAGTACCCTCTTCCTCTGATTTTGGCCATACAGCTCTTTCTGGTAATAATAATAATAATAATAATAATAATAATAATAATAATAATAATAATAAATTTATTATTTATACCCCGCCCATCTGGCTGGGTGTCCCCAGCCACTCTGGGCGGCTTCCATAAAAACCAAAAATACAATAAAATATCACACGTTAAAAACTTCCCTGAACAGGGCTGCCTTAAGATGTCTCCTGAATGTCAGGTAGTTGTTTATCGCTTTGACATCTGATGGGAGGGCGTTCCACAGGGCGGGCGCCACTACCGAGAAGGCCCTCTGCCTGGTTCCCTGTAGCTTTGCTTCTCGCAATGAGGGAATCGCCAGAAGGCCCTCGGCGCTGGACCTCAGCGTCTGGGCAGAATGATGGGGGTGGAGACGCTCCTTCAGGTATACTGGACCGAAGCCGTTTAGGGCTTTAAAGGTCAGCACCAACACTTTGAATTGTGCTCGGAAACGTACTGGGAGCCAATGTAGGTCTTTCAAGACCGGTGTTATATGGTCTCGGCGGCCGCCCCCAGTCACCAGTCTAGCTGCCGCATTCTGGATTAGTTGTAGTTTCCGAGTTACCTTCAAAGGTAGCCCCACGTAGAGTGCATTGCAGTAGTCCCAGCGGGAGATAACCAGAGCATGCACCACTCTGGCGAGACAGTCCGCGGGCAGATAGGGTCTCAGCCTACGTACCAGATGGAGCTGGTAAACAGCTGCCCTGGACACAGATTTAACCTGTGCCTCCATGGACAGCTGTGAGTCCAAAATGACTCCCAGGCTGCGCACCTGGTCCTTCAGGGGCACAGTTACCCCATTCAGGACCAGGGAATCCCCCACACCTGCCCGCCCCCTGTCCCCCAGAAACAGTACTTCTGTCTTGTCAGGATTCAACCTCAATCTGTTAGCCGCCATCCATCCTCAATCTGTTAGCCGCCATCCATGGTAGCTTGAAGATGGTGCCAGATTGAGGATTGGTTCCAAAGACAAACATGTCTTGACGGGTTCTTACTCAGCTTCTACATTTCTGAAAGATTATATGAAAACGGGTTGCTTCCTGTTAATGCTGCACATTCTGTTCTTGTCCTCTTAACTATCACTTCTTCTGGGCTTTGTGCAGGTTGGAGATGTATCGCAAAGTGCACAACCTACGAATTCTGGCATGTGGGGGAGATGGTACGGTAAGTGGCCGCGATCCCTTGAGGGTTTATGTCATAACGCCACAAGAGGACCAGGATCAGGCCAAAGACCCATCTGGCCCAGGACTCTTCATACAGTGGCCAACCAGACGTCTCTGGGAAGCTTGCAAGTAGGTCCTGAGTGCAACAGCACTATCCCTACATTTTATTCCCAACAACTGGCATTTGGAGGTGTATCACCTTGAACAGTGCAGATAGAACACGACCACCATGGATAGCAGTCATGGATAGCCAATTAAGAAGACAGTTCATTGGCTCTAAATCAAATGAGAAGGATGGGTCCACCAAGTTCTATAACACACTCATCATTATTCAAGACTACATTGCCCAGGATGCAGTGTGCTTCCTCTTCAACCAAGATGCTAGTTGAATTGCATGCTAGTGACGGTGGTTTTTGTGAGCAAGGCCTGCATTGGTGGTTTTGTGATTAGCGTGGCTGGTGGATAAATCACTGCAGTGACTGCTCAGGTACTGCTACCCTGCTGACCTTTATTCAACATGCCACTTCTCTATAAACTATGAGCTGCTTTTGCATAACTCTCTAGTATTCACAGATAATTCTTTTTTTGCTTTGCTTGTGACCAGTCGGTTCCAAACCAGATTAACTGGCAATGTATGGCCTAGTAGCCACTCATGGGGTCTTCCCCCAGTTCCTAACAGCTTCTCTCTTTTTGCCATTTTTTGGAGTTTGACCTATATTGAGAAAACAGCCATGTGCCAAAAAAAAAAGCAAGGGAAGCTCCCAGCCAAATTTCTGTCTGAACCTTTGTCTTTCTTGGCTAAATAGGTGGGGTGGATCCTCTCCATCTTGGACCAGTTGCGCCTGAACCCTCCACCGCCTGTGGCCATTCTTCCCCTGGGGACTGGAAATGACCTGGCAAGGACGTTGAACTGGGGTGGGGTAAGACTGCCAGTTCGGTACCAATTCTAGACTTTACTGTGTTCCAGGTCAGCAGTGGGGTGTGAGATGTGCTGAGTCAGTCCTTCTTATAGAATCATAGAGCTGGAAGAGACCACAAGGCCATCGAGTCCAACCCCCTGCCAAGCAGGAAACTTAAAAGTTTGGGCACCCCTGAATTCTGAATTCTAGTCCAACCCCCTGCAGGAATAGGCAGCTGTCCCATACGGGGACTGAACCTGCAACCTTGGTGTTATCAGCACCATGCTCTAACCAACTGAGCTATCCACTTATCCTATAAGTCAGTATTCTTATTCTTAAGTCAGTATTATCTATAGTAACTGGCAGTGGGTCTCCAGGTTTCCAGGAATAAGTCTATCCCAGCCCTGCTTAATTTGCTGGGGATTGGACCTTTGATACTCAGCCACAGCCCTTCCCGAAAGGAGGTCACTTAATGCTTGCTATCTTGCGTCAGTCCTTCACGGAGAACATCTCAACCCACAGGGTTACACGGATGAGCCCTTGTCAAAGATCCTGTCGCACGTAGAAGAGGGAGAGATTGTGCAGCTGGACCGCTGGAGTCTGCAGGTGGAGCCAAATCCTGAGGCAAACACTGAAGAGAAGGATGAGGCGGCAGCAGACAAGGTGAGGCCTACAACACCATCATGCCCTTTTAGGGCCAGCTGCTACAGTCTCCCCACCAAAGATATACTTAGTATGCTTCCTTCTGGTTTATTTCATGGTGGGTCAGGTGTGTTATGGCAACTGCAACTGCCCCTAGCTAACCTAATGGTTTTTGCCATGTATGTCAAGTAAGCAAGTAGGATAGCAATGAAGAAAGTAAGACGGGGAAAGGAGCAGGATTTTTGCCCAGTGTGAAAAGGTTAACCACAGCATACTTGTTTTGGGGATTGTGGGATCAGAGCTACCTCAACAATATAGAAACTTATTTGTGTATGCAACTACAGCCGCTAGAATAATATTTGCTCAAATATGGAAAGAATAAGAAGTTCGGACCAGAGAAGAATGGCTTACAGAAATTAAGGGAATATGCAGAAATGGTGAAACTTAACTGGAAGAATTAAGAAATCAAGACAACAAACTTTTTATTAAGGAATGGAAATGTTTTGTTGAATATTTACAAGCAAATTGCAAACAGATTAAGACACTAGCAAGATTACTGTAAAAACTTGCAGTTTCTGAAACATATATGATAACAGATGATCAAAAGAATAAGTTGAAACAATTGGAATATGCAGGGGGTGAGGGGGGGGGGAAACTTTAAGGAACCGAAGAAAGAGGAGGAGGAAAGTCGAGGTTAAAATGTTAGAAATATTGTTGAATGATCATTGAAAGGTGGTTGTTTTCTGTTATAAATGAAAATTAAAACAAAACAAAACCCCACCGTGGAATATTTCTAAGGATCTACAGTCTCTACTTTTTACCTTAAAGCACTCTTTAAGGCTCCCCACTCCAGGGCTTTTCATCCCTTGTCTCTTGATGTTCATGGCACTTCTGTGACAAAACACTGTTGTCCTAACTACTGTTTCACCCCATCCATCCCCCTCATGGGTAGGAGAGCATTTTTCCATTGAATTCTGCTTTGCTTAGTCACATATGGGTATTTATAGAGTAGCTGAAAAGTCATTTCACCTTCATCAGAGCCTCAGATTTAGTGGTGTTTCCTCTCACTCTCAATTTTAGCTCCCTCTTGATGTCTTCAACAATTATTTCAGCCTTGGTTTTGACGCCCGGGTGACACTGGAATTCCACGAGTCCCGAGGTAAATAGCAACAACAGGTGGGATGTGGCCAATGCTCTCAGTGCACCATGCTTGGAGGGATGGCCTCCTGTGGGGAAACCATACCAATGATTTTGGAGGTCATGAGCTGAAAGCAGAGGGCTTACTCAGGAGGGAGAAGAAAGTGACAAGGAATTGGCTTCAAGGTACAACAAATGCCTTTCCTTTCAACAAGAGGGGTAAAGGTCCATATTAGTGCTAGTTTAGCACAAATAATAATCCCCTAATCCTGTCATACAGTAGAGTGCTGTGTGAGCACATTGTGGCAAGAGACGGTCAACTTTGGTAGCGGATATTGGGTGGGGGACTAGAGACTTTCTGCTGCTTTTTTCTAATGTGGGGAGATGCGCATGCAGAGAAGGTGCTTCTGTGATTTAACCAGTCATGGAGACAGAAATGTGACTTAATGTCACAAATGTGGCAACAAGTAACCCATAGCAACCTTTTTTTTCTGCAGAGGCCAATCCAGAGAAATTTAACAGCCGATTTCGGAATAAAATGTTCTATGCTGGGGTAAGTTCACTGGGATGTCCTTTCACAGCCCAGTTAGGAATTGTTCCCTTGGTCTCAGTGTGTCCCCAGAGTTTTTCACTGTAACATGTGGAGCATCTGGAGGACAGGCCATACTGTAATGTTTTTCTTCCCAGGGAAGCCTTTAGAACAGGGGTGGGGAACTTCTGTCCTGTGGGCCAATCTTGGGGGTCAGTTCTCCTAATCTACCCACCCATAAGATGACATCACTGGTGACATCATTTGATGGGGGGGGGGAGATGGGATTTAATCCTGACTGGGGTGCATGCCTTGCTTCCAGCAGGTAAGAGGTTAGTGGAGCCAAGGCAACATGATAAGTGGGGATCAAAGAGCGCCGTTTGAAATTAGTCAGTGCCTGGTCAGCCTCTGTGAACTAACTCGGTTTCTCTTCTTCTGGCAGACGGCATTTTCCGATTTCCTCATGGGGAGCTCCAGAGACTTAGCGAAACACATCAAAGTGGTGGTGAGTCAGCTGTGGGGCCAACAGGCACTTGGAGGGCACTGGTTATTGATTGGGTTGAGAAGGTCATTCTGCTGCCGTGTTAAAGATAAACCCTGCGGAAGGCATCGAGAGGGCAAATGCATCTTTGGGAAAGATCAAGGCGCTAAGAATTTTGTTCCCTCACGAAAGGGATAGAAAGAACGCCTGGGGTTCTTCTGTGCTGCAGCCAGCCTTGACATCTGACTGTCGCCTTTTCCTCTTTCCTTAGTGTGATGGGACAGACCTGACCCCCAAAATCCAAGATCTGAAGCCACAATGCCTCGTCTTCCTAAACATTCCAAGGTGAGTGGTAACTCTCCCTGTCGGGGAGCGTTCCCCCTCCTTTGACTCCCTCCCAACGCTCAGGGATCAGAGGTGTGCTATCCTCTGCCCCCAACACACTTCCCCTCCTTCCTGTCTTCATTCAGGTACTGCGCAGGCACCATGCCTTGGGGCAATCCCGGGGAGCACCATGACTTTGAACCCCAGCGCCATGATGACGGCTGCCTTGAGGTCATCGGCTTCACCATGACATCCCTGGTAAGCCAGGGCAGCTCCTGATGGCTGATCTCTGGGGTCATCAAGGACAGCAGATGCAGCTGGAATTGGGGGGAGGGACTGGAACTTCTAGCCTCTATAACACTAACACTGGTGCAACCTGAACAAGTAAACAAGACCAACTAAGCTGCCGCTAAGCCTGCCTAGCTGACAAAGACAGTGACAGCCTCTTGATCTGTTGTTTAACTATTAGCTTGCCCGGAGGAGCTGTCTGACACAAGTATTAAACTAGATAGAATCATAGAACTGTCGAGTTGGAAGGGGTCCTGAGAGTCATCTAGCCCACTCCCCTGGCTCAGTGGTAGACATACGTCATGCATGTCGTCTCAGCTCCCAAGTTCATCTGCTAGCATCTCTACTTAAACATTAAAGAGTCCTCAGAAGAAGCAGGAACTGGGAAGCACCCCTGTTGGGACCTCTGGGCAGCCACTGCAAGTCAGAGCTGGCAATACTAGGCTGGAGAGGCTGTTGATTTGAGTCACTGCACAGCAGCCTCAGATGCTGCTGGTAATGGGAAAATGTTTCTTTTCCCAGGTTCAGGTTATGTGCAGTCTCCCACTGACGTTGGTCGTTGGTTGGCCCTTCCTGTTCAACACTCTTCTTCCTTTTGTAGGCAGCACTGCAAGTGGGCGGCCACGGAGAGCGGTTGCACCAGTGCCGGGAGGTGCTGTTGACCACGTCCAAGGCCATCCCCATGCAAGTGGATGGAGAGCCCTGCAAGCTGGGGGCTTCCTGCATTCGCATATCCCTGCGCAACCAGGCCAACATGGTGCAGAAGACCAAGAGGCGCAACTCCATGCCTCTGCTTAATGAGTACGTTCTACCTGACAAAGGGATCACCCCCCAAGGCTTTGGGGCAGGGAGTGAAGATGGCTTTGCCTGTTCAAAGTGTAATAAACCTTTTGCATGGTGGATGAGCTTCCTCATCCTTTAGCAGGACAGCCTGCTGTGAGCTTAGCTGCTGAGTTGAGTGGGATTTCTATCCTACTATATCCCAGAGGTTTGGATTAAAATGCATTGGAAACCATCCTAAAGGCAAGTTCTAATACTATGAAATGTAAGATATATAAAACCCAACAGAATTAAAGTCTCTACAGACAGATGTATTGGGTTTTCTAGCTATGCAGCACTGAGTCTTCTGAAGTCCAAAAAACACTGATATTGAGCACCCTTTTCCCCCACCTAACATAAAAGCGTAACTGCCTTTTCTCAACTGCTTTATCAGGAAGGCTCTGCCTTGTCCTAGTCCTAAAGGCAAGCAGCTGAATGATTAATGGAGGAAGCAGGGTTATATGAGCCCACAGAGAGGGCTCTGCGGAAGCAAAGTTCCTTCTCTGCTATATTTTCTTTTGGGGGAAGGGAGTGGAGAGTTGTATCACAGACTCCTAGACACTAATGAGTGGCACAAGATCTTGGGTGCACAGCTTCCTACATTGTACTGATTGTGAGGAGGAAAGGTTTTTATTATGCTGCTTATCCCATTCAAGGCATAATAAAAGGTGGGTTTTGTGTCTTTTCTGGCATTCATACCCTTCTTGGCAAGCCTGTTTTCCTGTCCTAGGTACATCTACATGGCTGCTTGTTACGCTTCCATTTGGCATTGTAGTGCTGAACTAGCAACATTTAACCCCCATCTTCAACTCTGTCCCAGTACTGAGACAGTGCTGGTCTCCTGCCTCTCTACATTGCCCATGAGGCCTTGCTGCAAGTTTCTATCTATCTTACATAAAGAAGCACATTCCCAAGAAGCCAGGAATTGTGCCTCCCTTCCTTCTGGCCTGCCTGCATTTGTACATGGGAGATGGCAATTGGGGCCATTGTTATGGAAGCAACCTGCGTGGCTAGAGGCATAACGGGGGGCCAGGGGCGTCCCGCCTGCCACTTTGTTTTTTATTCTGATTTCTCAAAAATGGATGCCCATTTTAGTGCTGAATTATTATTATTATTATTATTATTATTATTATTATTATTATTATTATTATTATTATTATTATTTTATTTATACACCGCCCATCTGGCTGGATTTCCCCAGCCACTCTGGGTGGCTTACAGCAAATATTTTAAAAAATTGTAAAACATCAGACATTAAAAATTTCCCAATACAGGCCTGCCTTCACGTGGCTTCTAAAAGTCAGATACTGTAGTTAGTTTATTTCCTTGACATCTGATGACAGTGAACACAACCATCAGGACTAGTAGCTATTGATAGCCTTAATGGACTAAATGAAGAGCCGATTGCAAATGCAACTGTTGTTTTGAGTTCCTGCCCACTAGTCAGATAACAAGTTTTTAAATGCTACAATGCTACTCTAATAGTTGTTGTTGTTGTTGTTGTTGTTGTGCATGGGGATTTCGTATCACATTCTGGGATTTTTTCCCCACCCCATATCTCCCCCTCTTTCCCTCCCTTCCCTCCCACAACAATGCTGTCTTCCTTTCCTTAAGCAGCCCCACCTTAATTAAATCAGCACTTTTCCTTCCTGCTGCGCAAACAGTCAGCAGCCCGTTCCAGAGCGGCTAAGAATCCGCGTAAGCCGAATTGGCATGCACGACTACGAAGCACTTCACTACGACAAGGAGAAGCTCAAGGAGGCCTGTGAGTAGCTGGTTCCACAGCCCAGGCTGCTGGAGCCTCTTTAGCTAAAGGGTGCCTAGAACAACTTGCAGGAACTTTCTGGAGCCATTTTATGCTTGCACACCTTTGTCCATAACAATACAGCATGTGGGCAAGTCGCTGGCACCTTCTGCCCTTCTGGCAGCCTATTCAAATGTGTTACTCTAGCATGGCAGCATCTTAGTTAGTCTTTTTTTTTTTAAAGAGCCCTCACATCAAAATTCCCTGTATGTGCAAAGCTAACACATCTGTGAGAGAAGGCTTCTAGCCTAGCATTTCTCCCTGACATATTAAAATTCCACATGCACAAAGATTTTGTCCATTAGATACCTTCAGATAAGTAGCTTCCCTTGTGCATTGTGAGATGGTATGACGCTTGAGGTGGAAGGGACCCTGAGGATGATCTAGTCCAAACCCCTGCAGTGCAGGAATATGCAGCTGTCCCATAAGGGGATCAAACATGCAACCTTGGTGTTGCATCTATGAATTGTCCCCTAGCTTCTGCTCAGTGAATACCTGATACGCTAGGAATGTATTTAGCAGGTTCAGTGGTATTTGTTGATAACATTCTTACTTTCCAGCTGTGCCCTTGGGAATTATCGTTGTGCCAGGAGACAGTGACTTGGAGATATGCCGGACCCACATTGAGAGGCTTCAGGAGGTGAGATGCAAGCAAAACACTTGGAGAAGGGGAGGGTGTAACCTTGCTATAATTCTACTTCTGTTCAAGTGACATACCACTTGGATATCCCTGCTACCATAGTATCTGTGCTTCTCCAGTTGTAATTAACTGCCCCTCAAATGAAATTTAACAGTTGACTGAGCAGCAGGAGTTGCCTCTGCTTGCGATTCATAACATACAGAGCAACAGGAAGTAGTTTAGTTATGCCTCTGCATAGTTTAAGGGTCGACCTAAATGTCCCCACTGCCACCTACCCCATACAATTAAAGAAATGTGGGGAAAAGCTGTTAACCTGCATGAACAAAACCTGAAGTAACAAAGCTGGGCTTTGTATGCAGTGTAGTTTGGGTAAAAGGAAAGAATTCAGTGTAAGATGCCCTGGGAATTTCAATGAAAGCAAGTAAATATACCTACAGTGGTGCCTCGCAAGACGAAAATAATCCGTTCCGTGAGTCTCTTCGTCTAGCGGTTTTTTCGTCTTGTGAAGCAACCCTATTAGCGGATTAGCGCTATTAGCGGTTTAGCGGCTATTAGCGGCTTAGCTTCATGGATCACTGCCTTGCCGTGGCGAAGGGGCTTGAAGAACTCAGAGAAGCTATGAACTATGCCGAGCAGGGCACCCAAGATGAACAGGTCATAGTGGAGAGTTTTGACCAAACGTGATCCACCTGGAGGAGGAACCGGCAAGCCACTCCAGTATCCCTGCCAAGAAAACTCCATGGACAAAGACAACAGGCATATAAAAGTTATGACGCTGGAAGATGAGCCCCTCAGGTCGGAAGGTGTCCAACATGCTACTGGGGAAGAGCGGAGGACAAGTACAAGTAGATCCAGAGCTGATGAAGCGGCTGGGCCAAAGCCGAAAGGACGCTCAGTTGCGGATATGCATGGAAGCGAAAGGAAAGTCCAATGCTGTAAAGAAAAATATTGCATAGGAACCTGGAATGTAAGAACCATGAACCTGGGTAAGTTGGATGTGGTCAAAAATGAGATGGCGAGAATAAATATTGACATCCTGGGCATCAGTGAGCTAAAATGGACGGGAATGGGCGAATTCAGTTCGGATGACTATCATATCTACTACTGTGGGCAAGAAACCCGTAAAAGAAATGGAGTGGCCCTCATAGTCAACAAAAGAGTGGCGAAAGCTGTACTGGGATGCAGTCTCAAAAATGATAGAATGATCTCGATACGAATCCAAGGCAGACCTTTTAACATCACAGTAATCCAAGTTTATGCACCAACTACTGGTGCTGAAGAAACTGAAATTGACCAATTCTATGAAGAATTACAAGACCTTATAGAAGTGACACCAAAGAAGGATGTTCTGCTCATTATAGGGGATTGGAATGCTAAAGTAGGGAATCAAGAGATAAAAGGAACAACTGGCAAGTTTGGCCTTGGAGATCAAAACGAAGCAGGGCAAAGGCTAATAGAGTTCTGCCAAGAGAACAAGCTGGTCATCACAAACACGCTTTTCCAACAACACAAGAGACGACTCTACACATGGACATCCCCAGATGGGCAACATCGAAATCAGATTGATTATATTCTCTGCAGCCAAAGATGGAGAAGCTCTATACAGTCAGCAAAAACAAGACCTGGAGCTGACTGTGGCTCAGATCATCAGCTTCTTATAGCAAAATTCAAGCTTAAACTGAAGAAAGTAGGAAAAACCACTGGACAGGTAAGATACAATCTAAACCAAATCCCTTATGAATACACAGTGGAAGTGAGGAACAGGTTTAAGGATTTAGATTTGCTGGACAGAGTGCCTGAAGAACTATGGGTGGAGGCTCGCAACATTATACAGGAGGCAGCAACTAAAACCATCCCAATGAAAAAGAAATGCAAGAAAGCAAAGTGGCTGTCCAACGAGGCCTTACAAATAGCGGGGGAGAGAAGGCAAGCAAAATGCGAGGGAGATAATGAAAGATACAAGAAATTGAATGCAGATTTCCAAAGAATAGCAAGGAGAGACAAGAAGGCCTTCTTAAACGAGCAATGCAAAGAAATAGAGGAAAGCAACAGAATGGGAAGAACCAGAGATCTGTTCAAGAAAATCGGAAATATGAAAGGAACATTTCGTACAAAGATTACCATAATAAAGGACAAAAGTGGTAAAGACCTAACTGAAGCAGAAGACATCAAGAAGAGGTGGCAAGAATACACGGAGGAATTATACCAGAAAGATATGGATGTCTCGTACACCCCAGGTAGTGTGGTTGCTGACCTTGAGCCAGACATCCTGGAGAGTGAAGTCAAATGGGCCTTAGAAAGCACTGCAAATAACAAGGCCAGTGGAAGTGATGGTATTCCAGCTG
The DNA here is from genome assembly GCF_965113315.1 of Podarcis vaucheri. Classification (NCBI taxonomy): domain Eukaryota; kingdom Metazoa; phylum Chordata; class Lepidosauria; order Squamata; family Lacertidae; genus Podarcis; species Podarcis vaucheri. The sequence continues at coordinate 52,743,858 of NC_138759.1, read as the reverse complement.
AACTGTTTAAAATTTTAAAAGATGATGCTGTTTAGGTGCTACACTCAATATGCCAGCAAGTTTGGAAAACTCAGCAGTGGCCAGAGGATTGGAGAAGATCAGTCTACATCCCAATCCCAAAGAAAGGCAGTGCCAAAGAATGCTCCAACTACCGCATAATTGCACTCATTTCACACGCTAGCAAGGTTATGCTTAAAATTCTACAAGGAAGGCTCAAGCAGTATGTGGACCGAGAACTCCCAGAAGTGCAAGCTGGATTTAGAAGAGGCAGAGGAACCAGAGACCAAACTGCAAACATGCGCTGGATTATGGAGAAAGCTAGAGAGTTCCAGAAAGACATCTACTTCTGCTTCATTGACTATGCAAAAGCCTTTGACTGTGTTGACCACAGCAAACTATGGCAAGTTCTTAAAGAAATGGGAGTGCCTGATCACCTCATCTGTCTCCTGAGAAATCTCTATGTGGGACAAGAAGCTACAGTTAGAACTGGATATGGAACAACTGATTGGTTCCAAATTGGGAAAGGAGTACGGCAAGGCTGTATATTGTCTCCCTGCTTATTTAACTTATATGCAGAATTCATCATGCGAAAGGCTGGGCTGGATGAATCCCAAGCCGGAATTAAGATTGCCGGAAGAAATATCAACAACCTCAGATATGCAGATGACACAACCTTGATGGCAGAAAGTGAAGAGGAATTAAAGAACCTTTTAATGAGGGTGAAAGAGGAGAGCGCAAAATATGGTCTAAAGCTCAACATCAAAAAAACGAAGATCATGGCCACTGGTCCCATCACCTCCTGGCAAATAGAAGGGGAAGAAACGGAGGCAGTGAGAGATTTTACCTTCTTGGGCTCCATGATCAGTGCAGATGGTGACAGCAGTCACGAAATTAAAAGACGCCTGCTCCTTGGGAGAAAGGCGATGGCAAACCTAGACAACATCTTAAAAAGCAGAGACATCACCTTGCCAACAAAGGTCCGTATAGTAAAAGCCATGGTTTTCCCAGTAGTGATGTATGGAAGTGAGAGCTGGACCATAAAGAAGGCTGATCGCCGAAGAATTGATGCTTTTGAATTATGGTGCTGGAGGAGACTCTTGAGAGTCCCATGGACTGCAAGAAGATCAAACCCCTCTCCATTCTGAAGGAAATCAGCCCTGAGCGCTCACTGGAAGGACAGATCGTGAAGCTGAGGCTCCAATACTTTGGCCACCTCATGAGAAGAGAAGACTCCCTGGAAAAGACCCTGATGTTGGGAAAGATGGAGGGCACAAGGAGAAGGGGACGACAGAGAATGAGATGGTTGGATGGTGTTCTTGAAGCTACCAGCATGAGTTTGATCAAACTGCGGGAGGCAGTGGAGGACAGAAGTGCCTGGCGTGCTCTGGTCCATGGGGTCACGAAGAGTCGGACACGACTAAACGACTAAACAACAACAACAACAACAACAGCGGCTTAGCAGCTTAGAAAAGGGGGGGGGGAGCGAAAAAAATTGCAAGACTCGCAAGACATTTTCGTCTTGCGAAGCAAGCCCATAGGGAAATTTGTCTTGCGAAGTGCATCGAAAAACGGAAAACCCTTTCGTCTAGCGGGTTTTTCGTCTTGCGAGGCATTCGTCTTGCGGGGCACCACTGTACAATAAATAAATAAAAAAGTCCTCGGTTCTGATGTAACCCAGGGAGGTAACTCCTAGTTGGGAGGCGGTCAGGGGTCAAGGTAAGTGCAGGCTCATTCCCACATTGCTTTATATGCCGGAGGAAATATTCCAGGGTTGTATCCAACTAACTGATACTCGGAATAGACCCACTGAAATAAATGAAATGAGTTGTGTCCATTGATTTTAATGAGTCTACTCTGTGACTTACGTTGGATGCATTCTAATTTGTAACAAGTCTTTTGCAAATATAATAACTTCTTCATGCCTCGAACCTGGATAGAATTTCAGTTATCTTGCCTAGAGTTTTAGTTACAAGGATTTTGTTCCGCATCACTGTGATGCCTCCAGTTCTAAGTGAAGCTTCCACCTTACCTGGCAGCTTTTGTGAATGACACACCAATATTTTTGTTTAGCTGGGAAATGTCGTTGACTTCCTGCTTTGGCTCAAGCCAATAAATGCATGGAGAAATCCGTTCCCTGGAGCTTGGTTACAAAGGAAATGAGATTGTGTGGGCAATCTTCCGTAAACTGCTTTCTCTCTTTCCCTCCCTTTACCTGCCTTTACGGATTTGCCCTTTGTCCAGCCCTTAGGCGTCAGGCAGGTAATAAAACACACTGCATCGGATGTGGATATAGTGTTCAGTGCAAAAGAACCTGGAACCTTTCAAGCTTGATTTTGGTCATAACAATGATTATGAGAAGCAGCTGTGATCAAATTGTCCAGCTGGGAAGGCCAACATAGCCTGGAGCTCATTGTGAAACTAGGGCACTTGGACTGCCATGGCACATGGATTCGCTGTCTTTTCCTCCTTGTCCTCCTCCTAAATTTCTTTCCCACACTTGAAACCATTTTCCTGGCTGGTGCTTGTGCAATCTTGCTTTTGGATTACACTGGCCAATATGGAGGCTGGCTGCTCCAGAAGATGTGAGGAGCACCCTGCAGGTTCCTACAGCTATGGGGATGCAAGCATATCCTAATGGTAGCGGTAACTCAGCTCCTTCCCTTTCCACAGGATTTTCCTTCAGGCCCTTCCACTATTCAGAGCCTGTTTCCAGAGGTGTGTATCTTTTCTGTCTCCACCTCCCCTTTGTTGAAAGACTCTTCTCCCCACACCCCTTCTGTCTTTTTTGTGCATGATGGACTTTCATCAGTATCTGTCCAGTGCATCTGTCTTGAGCTGCATCCATGTGCTCTGTGCCTTCCGATTTGTGTCAAAGCATGTGTCTTGAGTCCACCTGAGGCATCTATGCTGGAGCAAGCCAGAAGAGGCTTTGAAAAGAGGGTAGGAAAGGAGACCTAATTCTTTTTTGCTTGCTTTGATGCAGGAAGGGGACGGAGCCAAACCAAAGACATTGTCATGCCAGAAACTGTCCCCCAAGTGGTGCTTCCTGGACTGTGAGTACATACGTATATGTGTGTGTGTGGAGCGGATATGTAAATATATACTAACTCTGTAGTCAGTAGGTGGGGGCTCGGTGCATCAAAGGTTCCATGACTAATGCTACGGAAATTTGTTGCCAGAGCCATCGATGCTGTAATGGAATATATTTCTATAATTATAATTTTGTTTTATGTAGAGCTCAAATAGTGCTGGTCAGTACCGTTGGAAACGTCACTTGTTCCATGTTGCCTTTTGAATTATTTCCTTTGCTTCTCCTGAGTACAAAGGAGCACAAGACATTGCCTTTGATCTATCTAGCTCTCTCTTATCTATACAGACCAGCTGTGGCTCTCCAGAGGGTCAGACCAGGAGACTTTCCGAACACTACCTGGAGTTGTCAGGGATTGAACTTGCGGCATTTTGTGTGTTAAACATGTCCTCTGCTGCTGGGAGAATGGGTGGGCTGGGGAGTTCTGAGGGCCAAATAGAGAGGCCTGAGAGGGGCCTCCTTTGACCACGGGCCTGGCGTTTCCCATTCCTGCTGCGGGTAATTTGGGCTTGCTGCTTTAGGACTTGTTAATACGGGCTAGATGGTAATAAATCCACCTAAAAGGTCCTCGTTTAGGTCCTCGTTTAGGTCCTCGTTGCATGTGGAAGGACCCAGATTCAACCCCTGATAACTGCAGGTAGTACTTTTGCCTGGTGGGCCTTATCAAAAAGTGACCAGCCAACCCTCATCAGGCCATATTGGATAGGTGGCTGAGTCCGCATACCTGTCAGCCACCTGGCATCATATGACATCAGGTGGATCTAATCCCACTGCAGAGCAGCGGAACTTGCATTCAGTGCTTAATTTAAACAGCTCCAAATACAAGCCATGTTGAGAGCATGCTCTTCAGTTCCTGGTTATTCCCTGGCAGCTGCAGCTTTTCCTATCTCACACCTGACATCATAGTGACATCAGGTGAGCAGCAGCTGGGTATGGCTGACCAAAACAGCCACACACTCACACCAAATTGGGTGATTTGGCAGACCTTAATTTGGCGCATGAGCAGGACGTTTGTCAACCCCGGTGAAGACAATAGTCAGCTAAACTAAGGCAGCTTTCTGTGGTCCAGCAGAGCAGAATCGAGGCCTCGGTGAGAGAGTGCTGAGTATTCCCTCGGCAGGAGGTACTGCTGGCTCCCACCAGCGCACTGCAGTAGCAGGGAGTGAAGTTTGCGTCTCTTGTCATTTTTTTCACATTGGGCCATCTTCTCTCAGATACATTAGTCTTGCTGTTCTCCAGCAGATGGCTCTGTAGGAAAAGGCATGAGGGAGACGTGGCAGTTTCGCCCAGCCGCCTTCAGCAGTGGTTTTTTGGGACCAGTGAATATGCTGCATTCAGAGTTTCCTTTTGTACATCAAATTCAATTACAGCTTTTGCATTGGGGGAGTAATGAGAGGGAGAGAAGGAAGACTGGCTGGTTTTGTTTTGTTTTGTTCCTTTGGTGGGCCTGTGACCCAACCGGCTGTGTTTTTGCATGAACCCCCAAGAGCTCTGCAGGGCAGCAGAGTCTTGTTTACAAACACAGCTTTGTTCCAGCTCCTCTCTCAGCCCCTACTCTCTCTCCTCCTCCTCCTCCCCACCACCACCACCTGAAGGGTTGATTCTGTGTTCCTATAGCCTTCCAGACTGCACATTTCACTTTTAACTAGCACATTTTATTTATTTCTGCCGTTTCTCAGTTTTGGTTTGAGCAACAGTGTGAGACTCTCCCACAGGCTGGGACAATAGCGGCTTTTGTGCCCTTGTAAGCAATGTTGGAATGAGTTCCCAAAGACACGGGGAGCAACTTGCATGGCCCGTTGAGCTTCTTTGCAGCCCTGTACCTCAAAGCCATGAGGCCTCCCTCCACCAAGATTATAGCAGGCAGCAACAAGAAGTGTCTTGGGGGCCCAGAGGGATGGGAGAAGCACCTGGTTCAGTGAGATTTGGTACTGACCCAGAGAGATCCCTAGAGAGAGCAAGAGACTAACATGGGTGGGTTGGGGTGATGCCAAGCCATCACATAGCGCTTAGTTAAACTCTGGAACTCACCCCACGGGAAGTAATGACAGCCCCCAACTTTCATAGAATCATAGAATCATAGAGTTGGAAGAGACCACAAGGGCCATCGAGTCCAACCCCCTGCCAAGCAGGAAACTTTGATGGCTTTAAAAGAGAATCAGGCAAATTCGTGGGAGATGAGGCTGTGAATGGCTACTAGCCATGAAGGTTGGACTCTGCCTCCATTGACGGAGGCAATATGCCTCTGAATGCCTGTTGCTGGAAATCACAAGTAGGGGTGAGGGCCCAAGCATTTGGTTGGCCAATCTACAAACAGGGTGCAGAACTAGATGGCTCCCTGATCCAGGGAGGCTCTTTTTAAATTCTTACGTCTTGACGTAGTAGTGAATGATTTGACCTCAAGCGCCTTTTGAGTTTGTAGCTTGAAGGACAAACTCTCCCTTCAAACTACTTTCCTCCTCATCCCATTTTGCCTTTTCCCAGTCTCCCCCTCCCAGTTGTCTGATGTTATTTATTTTTATTTTTTAGATCCCTTCCAGTCACTCCCCAGCGCAGATCTCAAGGAATAGTATGGTGCTGACCTTTGAATCCGAGTCAGCTGCAAAACTGTTAGCTTGCCTCTCACCCTGTCCCAGCCCCTTGCTCTCTCCAGAATAAGAGGAAATCGCTCTTCCAAATCACATCATTACGTAGCCTCTGATCCAGAGGGAAAGGGATAAGATTGCCAGCATTGCTGTTGTGTGTATGATTATGGGGTCCCACTGGGGGAGGGGGGGAGTCTCTTGTGTGCACCACATATCACGAGGAGGAGACCATTCTCAGATATGGTTGCTGCAGATTATTTTCTTCTTTTCTGCCAGTTTCCCAGCAGCATGTTCCAAACTGAGGAAAATGCGTTGGAAGAAAAAAGGTTGGAGTGGCATTCAAGGGCAATGCAGGCTCATTAAAATGGTTGAATTACTGGCCTTCATCAACAGTTCTGTGGCTGTAAATCTCTCCCCAGGACAGGATAAACGAGGCTCTTTCACTCCTCTAATCTGCTCTGGCTTGTGTCATGGACACCCCTCCCTCCCCTCACTATTTCTGCTCTATTCCCAAGGAGAATTCCCCGGTCTTTGTAGGGCCCAGCCATAGCAACCTCAGTCTGACCACTTACCTCCTCAGCCTTATGGAGAGCTCCCATAATGCAACAGGGTCAACTTACCTGGGCTGTAGTCCTTTCTCTCTCCCCACCCCAGCTTGCCCTCGGATCACTGCCCTCAGGAGTCCTCAGATCATAGTTATACAGTGAACAAAATGAGAGTATTTGGGGGCCTGTTCCAACGGATGTATATTTGTTTTATTTGGCCCCGCTCCCATAATCAAACAGCTGTGTACCTCAAAATCTTCTGCATATTTTACCAATGCCTTTTGTGTAATAGTAATTATTTATATGCTGCTCGTCTGACTGGGTTGCCCCCAACAAAATATTAAAACCTCAAACGTTTAAAAACCTCCCTGCCTTCAAATGTCTTCTAAAAATCAGATAGATGTTTATTTCCTTGACATCTGATGAGAGGGCGGGTGCAACTACCAAGAAGACCCTCTGCCTGGTTCCCTGTAACTTCACTTCTTGCAGTGAGGAGAAGGCAGGAGAATTTAATCCACCACTGGCAAAAGGAGAAAGAAAGCAGCAGGTGCTTAGGGGGCAATCCAAACCCCAATCTGCTGCAAAGTGGGTTGAGTGGAGCAGAGGTGCCAGCCCAGAACAACTTCTGGGCTCTGCCAGCACCTGCTCCCCATTCCGCCTGCTGAAAGAGAGGGAGGTTGGAAAGACCAATGGTGGTTTCTTGCTGGTGGCAACCCACACACAGCTCCAAAACGGGCAATTCAGGGGCAGAGAGGAGCCGGGCTGGCCCTAGACCCTAGCCCAGCCCCACTGCTACCATTTGATGGCGTCACACTCAATCTAGGCCTGATCATTACAGCAGGACTAGGCTGGTGTAAACTCAAGCTTTTGCCTCTCCACCTGCCTGCCTTCTGCCTGTCTGTTGGGAGCAATGGAGCTGTACATATAGCCACTCCCTGCTCTTTGTCCAGCCACAGTTTGGATTGCTCTGCCAATGTGATTTTTTAAAGCATCTGACAGGTGCTCTGTGACGAGAAGGATTGGCAATACCTTGGTTAGGATAATCCTATCTACTTGCTCCATCTGTCTATTGATCCAACCAGAGTGCATGAGGAAAGAAGTAGTTAAGCTACCCAAACAGAGATAGATCTATATATAGGCTAGGAAGTCAATTTTGCCAGTACCAAGGTCAGAACTTTAGAAGTTATCCAATTGACTCGGTGTGTACCATTTATATAAATGTATTGTGTATCCTCACAATATGGAAGATACGCAAACTCCCATGGTGACTTCTTAAATGTGGATCATTGTGTTGCGAAGGGCAAGAGTTCCCACACCTGCAAGCAGATCATCCAAATGCACAGGGAAGTCCCACAGCAGCTGCAAAGCAGATTTGGGAAGCTCCCCTCTGCTACTCAGCATACAAAAAAAGTACTCTTTACTTCTGTTGGCACAAAAAAAAGTTTGGGGGGACCCCCTTTAATTGCCTTTCTATCTGTTGCTCGTGGTAACATCCTGTCTGCGTCTATTTTGTTGGGGTTTAGCTGGTCCTTTGATGCTCAAGACCACTGCTGCTCAAATGGGAGGTCCTTGCCAAATGATCTGATTATAGCAAAGTAAATGCAAGGTTGTTGCTCATTTGCTCATGTTCCCTCAAGGTAGTATTTCTGTGGTGAAGATTCAGCAGCTGCATTTTGGAAAGTTGTCTTCTGTTGTTGTCGGTACTATGTGAAATGCAGCTGTTCCATTCTTACAAGTGTCTCTTGGATCGCTGACTGCCAGCTTGCAACATAGTCACCACAAATGGTCCTGGTAACAACAAGCATTCATGGCCCTCCTTGCAAGCCCAGTGCCTAAACAACTTATTGGTTGCAACTGCAAAGCTTCTTTCGAAGGACTGAGCAAAATAGCACTTGGAATGTTTTGTGTTGTTGTTTTTTAAGATCTGACAATCAGCTGATTATCAGATCTTCAGAAACCCCTTTCAAAGCTGTGAGGAAGATAACAATTTATTTCTCAAGGCCATTGCCCCCCACAATTCAGTAAATATAGAAATACTTGAAGAGACACAAATCATTTGGGTATATTTCATCAAACAACAGTCATACAAAAAGAAACAAAAAATTAAAATAATCCTGCATTCCCACTAGGTATTTTTGAGTTGGAATGTTGCTAAACCTGCCATCCAAAAGGGCAGTGGGCATTGACTGAATTGTTTTCTCATAAGGAGCCACAGTAAGGATTGTAAAGCATTGCTCTGGGCAAGATAGTGCTTTGAGGGGTGGAGACTGAAGACCCCCCATGCAGAAACAAAAGGTCTTAGGTGATTGATAGGTATGCCCACCTGTCTCCCCCACCTGGCCCACAAGGGGTGGGGGAGACAACTGTCTGGCAAGCTGAACAAAGTACAATAGCACTCTGCCACTTTGGAATCTTCTGCTGTTGTGTCATATATACCTCTCTTTTACAGCTGACATGCTTGATATGCATCAAGTATAATTCATGAACTAGTTCTGCTTTTCCTGTTCTCTCGTTAGTTCCACTAACCCAAATTTGAGAGTGACTAAGGTTGCTGTTCTATACTAACTTACCCGGTAGTAAGCCCTTTTGAAACTGTCTTCTTAGTAGACATATATAGGATTGTAATGTAAGAGACCGAGCTATAAATCAGGGATTGTCTCTGGTTCATATCTCTCCTCAGGTGAGAACTCACTAGGTGTCCTTAAGCATGCTATTAATCTCTGATTTATAACCATCCTCTGCTTTATCACCCTCATAGTCCAGGCGCAGAGCTAATATTGGATCTATATCACACAGTTGTAAGGGTTGCTAAGATGTTACGTGAATTTCTTTGAATACACTGGGGCTATATATAGACGCTAAACACTCCATGTCCTTCTCTTCCTCTCTTGCAGCAACTACAGCCGATCGGTTTTACAGAATAGACCGTGCCCAGGTGAGTTCCAGTTTGTTCTCAAGAGACTGTGGAATCTTAGACTGTCTGCCTGCATGCTGCCCATGGAATACATTGCTGCTTGCAACTTGGTTTTCATTTCCTTCAGAATGTCTCAGGCCCCTGCCATTATATTTATTTAATAAAGGGATTCAGTCTTGAGGTCAGATATTTTCATTTTCTGTGCATCCAAAAAGAAATATTCAGGGTGGCATGTCACTAGAGAATAATGCCCAGGAAACATGGGAGGTTTGGAAAGGCTAGTACATACATTAGACCAGTGTTTCCCAACCACTGTTCCGCGGCACACTAGTGTGCCGCGAGATGTTGCCTGGTGTGCCGCGGGAAAAATTAAAAAATTCGAAAGATTTTTTTTTTAGTCGAATTTTCGATTGGGGCGCCGTCACTAGATGACCCCTGGGGTTCCCTCCCTCCCTCCCACTCTGCGCCTCCCTCCTCCTCCTCCTCCGGGGAGGCCCTTCCTGGCTCTCGGCCAAGGCTTGGCGGCTGCCACTCACTCACTCGCCCACCCGTCCCTCCATCCCTGCACCCGGCCTCTCCCCCTCCGTCCCCGGCGCGGGGGCAGCCGGGATCCGTAGTCCCCTCGCCCTTGGGCTCCGCGCCCGCGCGAGGTGCGCGAACTACGTTTCCCAGTGTGGCCTGGCGGGCCGGGCGTTTTGTTTGAAACGCTCTTCTCCAGGCCATGGAATGAGCGCGGCGGCGACCGGGCGGGCAGGGGCTCTTCCGCGCAGACCCCGCGCAGCCTGCCTGCGCCCCCGCGGAGATCGGGCGGCAGGATGGAGCCCGGGGATCCCCGCGGAGGCGGAGCGGCGGAGGCGGAGGCTGCCCCCCAGGTAGGGCTGCGTCGGGGTTTTTTTATTTTTGCAATGCTGCATCCGCGCCGGAGGGGACGCATCGGACCGCGGGGAGACCCCTTGGCGGGCGTGCAAGGCAATGCATGCGTGCAGGCGTTGCATGGAGTTCAGTGCAATGCAATGGCAACGCGGCGCCCTGCATGCATGCATGCAACTTCCACCGGCGCTCCGGACTTGGCAGGTGAGGGGGGTCCCCAGTGGGCGGCAGAGAGAGCCGGGAGGGCAAAGGGGAGCCGGGGAGGAGCAGCGCTGCTCCCCGAGCCGAGCCCGGGGGGAAACTTCGGCGTCGTTGCGCCGGGTGTTGGAAACGGAGGCTGGCGGGGGCCCCTCACCTGCAAAACCTGGTCGCCTCTCATATATTTTGTGCATTGCATTCATCGCCCGCTTTCTCCTCCAAGGAGCTCCCGGGGGCGCGCGTGGTTCTCCCCGTGTTATCCTCGCAACAACAGCCCTGCGAGGTGGGTCAGGCGAGTGGCCCACGGGAGCACCCAGGGATTGTCCTGGCCAGGTGGGGTGATTTGAACCCTGCTCTCTGCCCGGTCTTCGTCCTCATTTAGCCCCCACATGTGCATGACTGTGCATGACTGAGGTTTTCCCCCCTAGTCTTGGAGTCTGTGCTGTTAATTAATGGGGTTCTGCCTTCGGAGAAGATGAGCCAGCCCTCAAGGAGGTGATTATGTAATTTGCTAGCAATTCATGTCCCTCCCGGCGTGACGCTGCGCGCTGACGTCACGGGGCTGTAATGGTGGTGTGCCTCGAGATTTTTTTCATGAAACAAGTGTGCCTTTGCCCAAAAAAGGTTGGGAAACACTGCATTAGACCTGAAATAAAAGTAATTATTTATTTGTCCCCAGTGACATTACATAGTTTCCCTGTAGTGCTAGTGTATTACATCTGTAAACCATATAGTGCATGATTCACAGTTGTGGCCACAAGATCTGGAGCTTTGTTATGTTTAAAATTCTGAAACAAAAGAGCTAAAATTCTTCAATAGAAATAAATTGGTGCACAAATTTCCAATTTTCAGTATAATTTTCATTGTAGAATTTGTAATTGTCGCTTTGTGTGGGATTTTCTCCTTTTTTCTGGGGACTAGGAAAATAGAACTGACTCTCTTGGATAAGCAGAGAGCAGAGTTGGAGAGAATATATATTGTATAAACAGATTGCCAAAATTCCACTTTGGATTCTGTATCCTTTATGTTTTTTCTAAATTTATGGAGGCAAATTTTCTTTTAACTCCAGTCCTGTTCCCACGACCAACAAAATTGAAATCTTGCTTTCTTTTAAGGAAAAAAACAAATTTCCCAGGATTTTGTTCAAATCGCTGAACTCCCATACTGAAAATCCACATTGCATATTATCTTAAAATACACACAGAGACCCCTTCTTTAATAACTGTTTACCATGAAGAAATCCCATCCATAAAATGATTGACTTGTACTTTCTCAGGAACATCTCAACTACGTGACGGAGATCTCTCAGGATGAGCTTTTTGTGTTGGACCCAGAACTGGTGCGCACCCAGACAGTGGGCACATCTCCTGCCATGCCTGACCTTGTTGATGTGCCCTCAACACCGATAAGGCAAAACGCTGCTCTCCCAGGTTCACCAACATCCACACCAGTCTCCAGGTGAGGCTGTCTGCTTAGTGCCTGGAGGTAAGAAAGACCAGGCGAGGTTGAGGGAAGGAGCCCAAGGAAGAATAGCTTAAGGATGGGTGCAGGTTGGAGGATGAGAGTTCAACCTTCAGGCAGTCATTATTCCTCTTCTGTTTGCTTTATGTTCCAATGTGAACGTGGGGAGAATGCTTTGGCATAGGGAGTCTTACACCGTTGGCATTGATGTGCCAGGATGAGCTGTCGATTAGTTCATCTGTTTTAACCTTCGTAGGATGGAAGTTGACTCAGGATCATGTGGCCGATAGATCTTATGGCATACGAAGCCAGGGTTGCAGCGTGACTGGTATGCTGATACTGGAAAGGGAGGCAGATGTAAACAAAGCTGGTACAAAAAGAGAAACAGGACTAAGATGGCTAGGATGCGAATTCCCTGCTACATACCTCAGTTCTGTGCTTCCCTCATCTGGATCTATCATACGGAGCAAAGCAAAATAGAATTCTGAATCTCTGATATAGCACCGCTAATTCTATTATTGGCCCTTTCAAATTAGACAGGTAGAGAGTTCTTGGTGAGCTGAGCAGATGGAGAGAGCTGCTTTAGGAAGGACCTAGTCTCTTAGCTTTGATTTTCTCTTTTTTTTCCCAGCTCAGAAATGGGGAGCTGCAATTCCCTCAAAGGTGAGACTGTTTTACTCTTAGTGTGCTCCTTGAGCATATCTCCTTCTTATCTCAATTATTGAATGCTAACCTATAAATTTGTGTGCTTCATTTTCATGCCTCCCAGTCCCCCACCCCCTAGTCTAACGTTACATTTAACCTCTGTAAAACACAGCGTCACTTTCAGTGAAATGCTGCAGATGGTTTTCCATGTAGCATTTAATATGCCCTTCTAGATTTTACTCACACAGACTGTTCTCCACATTAGTCCAGAATATTCACACAACGTTGTGCCATGCCATGGCTTCTCTACTATTGGAAAGTGGGGGAGCCGGTCCTCCAGGACAACTTGAGCTCTGATGGTTAGAGGAGCTTTTTTGGGACATGGTAGCTGCTTTGGTAGCCATTCCTAGTCAAAATACACATTTTTCAGCCCAGGGTATATGGGCTACTACCCAGTGATTGAAGGAGTTGACATTGGAACTTGATGACGTAATCCTGGGAAGCATCAGTTCAATGTGCATATCTGAATATGCATATTGATGGAAGGTGTGTGTGTGTGTCGCAATTGTGCTTGCACAGAAAGGTGAGTCCTCAAAAGGTTAGGATGGAACGAGAGATTTTTTCAGTACAGCTTGGGACGGATTTGGCTGAGAGCTTCAGTGTGTGGTGGCATGCAGGGCGATTGGTTCCTTAGTGCCTTCAATTGGTTCCTTAGTACCTTCATCCCTGCTGCTGTATGGATTGAGTGCTGCAGAGAGGCCCTGACCAGGGAATTCCTTCCGGGGAGCAGCTGCAGGAATGACTAGCTGGGCGAGACCTGACACCCGTTGACTTAACAAGCCACCTTCCTTCTTCACCTCATTTGTAAAATCTGTCTGGAAATAACATCGTGGCGCAGAGTTAATCTCCCACCTGTAGAGATTTGGGATTCATGGCTGGGGAGCAGGGTTAGTCTCTGCCAGGCACCAGTGAGGGTTCCAGGATGTGCGAGCAAAGTTCAGGGGCCTCTCTCGGTTGAGCAAATGGAAAAATGTTTTCCTGGAGCTTGAATAGAGCTTAATTCCTGGAAGTGTGAGTGAGTCACTGATGGAGAGGCATCCCCAAACGCTTTCCCCTCGGGGATACCTGCTTTCCCCCTCCTCCACTCACCCTTTCTGCTTCACCTCTTCGTGCTCACTGTTCATTGGCCTGCGGGTTTCAAGTTATCTTTGACAAATTGTCCTCCCCTCTGCTGGAATGTTTCCTTCCTTCCATACATCACTGCGTGGTCTTGCCTCTCCCACTCCCCACCCCAATACCCCTCTGACTTCCCTTCATTATTTGTTCCTTCTATTCATCAGGGGGTTTTATGGAGCTGTGAGTCCTCCTTGATGCATGCCTGGGCCCTCACGGCAACTTTTGGTGCCTTCCAAACTCCCGAGATCCCTCTCATTCTCTCAGTTGCTCAGTACCTTCATGGCACTCTGTGGCAGATCAAATTCAGTGATGGTCCACAAGACATGCACATGTCATCTCTCCCTCTCACATGCAAATACACTGTCATGTGTTTGTGCACATGCATTCACAAGCACAAACGCTCTTTGTAAATAAGAGGAGAGCAGCAGTAGGGGGAAAGCCAAACAGTAAAATGAGATAATGCATACTCAACAAATGCTGAATTAACATAAATCGTTCTGTGTTTATGCTAAGTATCACCACTCTGGGTTGTGGTCTCTCTGTTCCACTCTTGTCCTTCCTTCTCCCAGACTCCAGACAGCTCCAACTGGAGGTCAGAAAAGTCTAGAGGTGTAGAGGATGTTTGGCAGCAGTACACCACTGCCTTTTACTGTCCAGACATCTTAGTGGGCAGATAAAAGTCACAGGCAATCTCCCTTGAGGTCCCTGGGTAATGAGCAGGACCTTTTCTTCATTAGCCCCCAGCTCACATGGTGGGAGTGCTTCCAGTTGCTGTCTCTTTGGCCAGTCTGCCCACTCTGACCCTCACTCTACCTTCTCCCTGCCCTCCTGCTTGGTTTTGTAACCCTGAACCTATGTCTCCTTCTTGCAGATGATGCTTTGATAGATGCTGCCAAGAATAACGATTTCCACAAGGTAACAGCTACCATGTGCTAAAAACTAAGCTGCAGAGCTAGGGAGGGTCTGGTAACCTTTGCCATGGCATTGTCTCCCTATCTCTGACTAGGGTCAGATACAATGATGATGCTACTACTGCAGTCTCCTGGTAGCACCATCTAGCTTTTTGATAACGACCTGCTTGTTAGCCTTCACTAATGGATAACTTCTGGCAATGAAGGCTTGCTTTTAAGGATTCTTGTCCTGTGCCCAGTGAACATCCTACTGAGTGAACCTTCTATGGCTGCCAGGATGCCACAAGCACACCTTGATGGCTTAAAAACACTGGTGCTTAGTTATCTGATCAGACTGCCTAGATGGTGTGCGCATGAAGATCAGTACCATTTTGAATGTTCCTTATAGGATCCTCATTGCATCCCACACCCATCCCTACTGCAGTCAGGAGTGAGACTGACATGGGGTTACTTCTGCGTAGAGACAACTTGCTCCTCCTTTTGAAGTCAGGAGCATGACAGTCCCACAACGTAGACACATACCCATAGTGACCCCTGCTAGGAAACATATGTCAAATTGTGCTCCTGGTACCTATTCTGATAGAATTCTGGATTATTTAACACTATTGCCTGGTTCGCACATAACACTAAACCATGGTTTGCTTGTTTTTTTTAATCTGTTTTCAATTTGTATTTTGTATTTGCTGTAATCTTTTTTATGAGATGTCGTGTTGAGGAGTGGGCAATAAATAAGAAGCCAGAAGCTGGGGCTTCTGGCAGACTTATCACTTGAACCTTGGTTTATTTCATCACAGAATAGTTAACAGAAGCAGTAAGAGAAGTGGAGCCTTGAGAGCTCTTTGAATTCTTTGCCACTCTTCACTCATGGCTCTAACTTTGCCACAGTGATGGCTCCTCAACTATTGTGAAGGAGGAGGTCCGGGTTCACAGTAATATGAAGCTATAGTTAATGTTAACAAAGATTTATAAACCAACTATAAACCATGGTTAATGAGTGACCTTTAACCATAACAAACAAACCACAGTTGGTGGGATGGGTTCACATTTAATGATAAGCCATGGTCTAATAAATCACCGTTTAGCATTATATGCAAACCAGGACAATGTTTTGCTTAGAGAGAAATTTCACCCTGAAGTGTGATGCTCTGCAGTGCTTCTCACTACCACAAGATGTGGTGATGACCACCAATATGGATGGCTGAAAGTGAATTAGACAAATTAATGGGGAATAAAGCCATCAGTGTCTACTAGGCATGACTGCTGTGTACTATCTCCAGAATCAGATGCAGTGTGCTGGTTGCTGAGGAAGAACAGCAGGAGAAGGCAATTGCACTTCTGTCCTGCATGTAAGCTTCAGGTTGGCCAATGGGAACGGGGTGCTAGGCTAGACAGCCTTTTGGGTTTCATCCAGTAGGGCTTTTGCTATGTTCTGTTTCATTCACGTCAGATTCAGAGTTTGGAAGTATATATATTTTTTAATTCAATGGCCTTGAAAGTGACTCTGGCAATAGAGTCAACCATGGGATTCCTTTATTAGTGACTTTTCGATGATGATGTGTCTGCTTTAACCCCATAAGGTACATTTTATAGGAGCAAGTAACCAAGGAAGAGTGAGTGGTTTCTCACCATGTGCTGGTTTTTTAAAAATAAAAATTCTCTTCCTTCTAAACTTACTACTGTGCATAATTATGCACCTATGTGAGTCTGTGTTTACCTTGTTTTACAAGGAGATCCTTTTAATAGAATCACAGAATTGTAGAGTTGGAAGGAACCAAAAAGGGTCATCTACTCCGATGCTCTGCAATGCAGGCCAGGAATCTGTAACCCAATGTGGGGCTTGAACCCTCGACCCTGAGATAAAGAGTCTCATGTTCTACCAACTGAGCTATCCCAGCTTTCTCCATATGCCCGTAGTATGAGAAGAGTTTTACATTGGTGACAAGGGTAGGCCATCGTGGCACTGGTTATGCTCATTGCTACTACCTTTTAAAAGGATTAACACATACCTGTTTGGAAAAGCCTTTTTTTAATGCTTCTGCCTGACACAACATCTTTTCTGAGTGGTCTTCAGCTGTTAACCTTTTTTTTTTTTTAATGAATTGCTCTTGATCTTTGCTGGGTTGTTTTTAACCTTTTGTGAAAGTCACCTCAATTTAAAACCTGCCTCACAAGAGTCTAGCTCATCTCAAGTTGTTCTTTCTTTCCGCAGTTCAAAGAACTGCACAAGGCTGGCAGGGATTTGATGATGCGCGATCAGACAGGCCAAACTGTTCTACATCATGCCGTCAAATCAGGGAGCAAGGAAATTGTCAAATACATAATTGAAAATGGTAAGCCAGACCAGAAAAGGCGCTGGGTTGTTTTGTTGTTTTGTTGTCATGTTAGTTTCATAGGATGGCTGTGAGTGTTAGAATCAAATATCGGTGCAGTCCAGGAAGTAAAGGTTGTGAATTTTCACATAGGTTCTCATCTTTAACTCTGAGTGTACTGTATGACCTTGAGCAAAGTCACTATTACTTCAGCCTCAGCTTTCCATCCGTAAAATGGGATCAACGATGCTCTCCTTAATTGTCACTATAGTAAGTGGTACACTGGGTTGCACCAAGAACGTTGTACTACAGTTTTGACCCCACCAAGGAATTGAGAGTGACTGTGTGCAAAAACGGGGGGGGGGGGGTTGAAAATAGGGAGGTATTTTCTTCCAAAATGGGTTTGCACTTAGAAGAACCTCAGTAGCCATTCATTAGAAAGGAAGGGGTCCTTCCATTGGGATGAAAAATACTGCATCTGCATACACACCAACACACACGCATGTCCCTGATTCACATCTGGCCTGCTTACCCGCCTGGTTTTCACTCTAGCTATCACCACCAGCAGCAGCAGCAGCAGTCCCTCTCATATGTCATAGGTAGCCTGGGATCCTACCTCAGGTCACCTTGCTGGCTTCCCTCTCCCCCTACCCCCAAATCTTCCAAAATCAAGATTTAAAAGCCCTCTCTCACATTTAGACCGCAAATAATGGCATCTTTTAAGGGCTGTGGTGGAGTGAATGCAAAAAAGTTCTGTAAACAGTTCTCATTCAGAGTGCTATATAATTTATGGCTGAAGGAGATTAAAATGTTTGTTCACATAGGAAAACAGTTGTGGGGTTGATTTTCACAAAGGCTTTTGATGTCCATGAAAAAAATGTGCAGCCCCAACTCCTACATAGGGGCTCTGCCAGGCCATAGTGGGAGAGTCTGCTCTGCTCTCCCATCTGCAGCGGAATGAATAAGGAGTGGCGTGGCTCATGTCAGGCAGGCTGCCTTCATTGCTTTGCTTTTGTCTCTTCCTCCCCAGCTCCTGTAGAGATCCTGGATGTTGCAGAAGAAAAAAAGTAAGCCCTGTTTTGGTTTTTAGTGTTCTGTTACTAGCAATAAGTGTCTGCTGCTGAAGGAGGCAGAAGGCCGGCTCTTTTTTCTTTTTTCTCTGACCCACCCACCCCGTTTTATAGTCTTGCTCCCCCTGCAGCCATCTTGGTGGAACAACTGTTCCACTAAGGGGTGGGGAGAGAGGAGGTCTCTCGCTCGTAAACAGATCTGCTTAGCAGAAAAGGTGAATACAGTGCTACCTCGGGTTACAGACGCTTCAGGTTACAGATGCTTCAGGTTACAGACTCCGCTAACCCAGAAATAGTACCTCGGGTTAAGAACTTTGCTTCAGGATGAGAATAGAAATTGTGCTCCAGCAGCACGGCGGCAGCAGGATGCCCCATTAGCTAAAGAGGTGCTGCAGGTTAAGAACAGTTTCAGGTTAAGAACAGACCTCCAGAACGAATTACCATATTTTTCACACCATAGGACACACAGGACAATAGGACGCACCTTGTTATAGAGGGGGGAAAACAAGAAAAAAAAATCTCCCGCTCTCTGCCCAGCGCCCCTTCAGCGAAGTGGCAGGAGGCGCTGCGCAGAGAGGGGGAGAATTTCCCCCCTCTTGTTTTCCCACTCTAAAACAAGGTGCCGTTTGGGGTGCGTTCAGGCGGCTACCTTGGAAGCCTGGAGAGCGAGACGGGTCGGTGTGCACCGACCCCTCTCGCTCTCCAGGCTTCAGGTTCCTTTTGACCTGCTCTTTGGGGCTGGCGGGGGGAAGCCCACCACCAGCCCCAAAGAGCAGGTCAGGGAGCAGCGGAAAGGCACAGTGGAGAGGCTGCTGCCATAGCCGCGCGTCACCTCTCCAGCTGGGAGAGGGTCGCGGGGGGCTTCTTCAGATATATACCTCAGTGTCCGGGCTGAATGATTGCTTGCTTCAAGATGGGCGAAGGGCTGAGGGGTAGCCAGGATGTCTCTCCCTGACATCCCAGCCCTCTGGGAGAAAATGGCTGGGCCTGGTGAAGCCAACATCCCCACCTCCTTGCATGGCACTCTGCCCACCTCTTGGTCTCACTAAGCCCAGGCAGAGATTAATGCAATGCACTGGCTCCATCCAGGCCCTCTTCTGGATCCCTTCGCTCTTTGGAGGTTAAGTGTGGTTGTTGTTGATCCTGGTCCCCCATTGTATTCTCTTCTCCTTCCAGCAGTGAGACTGTTTTGCACCAGGCTGCAGCCCTCCGTCAGCGTACCATCTGCCATTACATTGTGGAGGCTGGAGCTTCACTGATGAAAACTGATCTGCAGGTAAGAGCTTGAGCTAGGAGCTTGCTGGGAATGGCTAGAGCAAAACCTTAGAGAGCAGCCTCTGTGCTTGGCAGGTGAAGTCTCCCATGGATATGTATTGCTTCAGGCCATTATATGCAGCAGCAGCAGCAACAACAACAACGCAAACATTTCGTAGACATAGAGCAATAGAGTCCCAAGGAAAATAGCAGAGGTTAGTTGACTCCCTGATATGCTAATTTTCTATGTATAGGGAGATATTCTTTTCTGGAGAGGGAAATGTAAATAAGCAAACGCACACAGTACTTCTCTCATTTGCAACGTGAAGTCCTGCAGTGTAGATTTACTTTGGGGCAGAGCAGTGGGGTGGGGGGACCTTCAGTGATAGATTCTGCCGGACGTGTAAACTGACCCTGAGACGGTTCTGGCCGAGAAGAGAATGGAGAATACAAAGCTAGGATGCTTACCTTTTGAGCCAAGGAAGAAAAGACATAATGTGTATTTGAATCGGAAGGTAGATCTGGGCTTGGGCTGGAGCATTTAACTCAGCAGCTTTGTAAAGAGTTAAATTTATCTCTTCTGCTGCCAGTGTTGTTTTTTCTATCTCGAAATGAGGGGCCAGAATGTCTCATTTCCCCTCTTTCTACTCCCTGAGGTCACTGCAAGGACAGTCTCACTATAGACTTCTCCCTCTCTCCCAGCTGTAGACTATTAAGGCTCCTGCATGGGAGGGATACCATAGCAGGAAAGGCATACAAATGAGCAGCTCCACAGCAGTAGGGGGCTTCTGCCCCCCATATGCGAGTGGAGTATCGCTTGATGTCAGAGTCTGGGCACCTTAGAGTACAATGGACAAGATGCACTTTCGTCTCTGTGCCAGAATTCCTTCTTGATGGAGATGGAATTGAGACTGTCCCTTGGTCCCAGTGCTCCCAGGGGCTGGCCAGCGGCAGACTAGAAGCAAACATGTATTCTCTGGCCAGTTGAGATGCCTTTCTGCCAGCCGGTTATTGTGACCCGAAGCTGAACAATAAGCCCAGCCAGTAGGGATGCTTCATGCCATGAAGCCAAAAGCTCCTGGGGCTTGTGAGTTCACCTGACCGAAGTCGATGCTAATGGAGCTATAAAAGCATTGGAGCGTTTCAGACAAGCAATAAAAACCCTTTGCCAACTGCGTGAAGTTGTTTTATAGCCAATTCTTGGCAACTCGCTTGCTCCCCTAACCTTTCGCCAATGGCTCAGGAATCAGGATGCAACCCAAGCAAAAGTGACTTTAGCTGGAAGCAGAACGTGAGCAGCCATGGAAATGGGAAAAAGAGGACCAAGGTGAGAGAGGAAGATGAAATTTTGAGACTGGCCAGCATACTGAAGCTTGTAGGGCTTTTTCACTGTGTGAAGTAAGAATGCCCCTTTCCCCCTGCTCATAGAAATGGGCTCTGGCCCTCCAGCCAGCAGGGTTTGCATTTCTGAGACAGAACACACGTCTGGGTTGGTGACCCTCTCTTAATACGGCTTCCTGCATTTGCCACGGGCACAACGCAGCCTGGCTACCATCGTGCCATAAGTTTCAACATGCCTACCTACTTTAATAAGGCATATGCTAGGAGCCCATGCTGCTTCTCAAGCAGATAGAGGAAACTGCATAGTGTGAATTTATGAGCCTCCAATCTTTACCAATAGTACTAGCATGTCTTAAGCAGAGACTTGGTCCACATTGCCCCCATCATAGAATCATGCGGCTGCAGGGGCAGTGGAGGGGAGGCGCCTTTGAAGTTCTGATTCCAGGCTTAAATGCTGCATGGTCAAGTAGAGAAGCTCTCTGCTTGTTTTCCTTGTTGCAAGAGAAAATCATCTCTCTCATTCAGCGAAACCTTTGGTGCTGGCAGTGGTACCTTGTGCAGTGCTACAGCTATGTCTGCCTTCCCTTTTCTTGCATGTGAACCTGTGGCTCCTCTTTGTGGTGAAGGTTTGTGCATGACCTTTGCTCTGCCTTTGTCTCTCCATCCTTTTTTTGTGGGGGGGGCAATGGAGCTTGTGCTTGCATTTACAACTCTCTCTCTGTGTGTGTGTGTGTGTGTGTGTGTGTGTGTGTGAGAGAGAGAGAGAGAGAGAGAGAGAGAGAGAGAGAGAGAGAGAGAGAACCTCTGCATCTAAACCATTGTGCACCCCTGTGAAATACGGCCAGCGACTGTCTCGGGGTCCCTTCCTTCCTTGCTGCCTTCTCCCCACTGGGATGCGAGGGCCCAGCGTAGAAGGCCTCCCCTCTCCCACTTTCAATGGAGACGGCAGAGAGCCAGGTTTCCTTGGCCTTTCTCAGCAGCAGAGTTTGCTCCGTGCTGGTGGAGGGTGGGGGTAGTTAATGAGGGGAAGGGGGGGCAGAGGCTTGTGGAATGGGAGAGGGGGGGAGGGAGGGGGAGACATGGCTGAAAGCTGTTAACAGATTTGCTTTTTATGGAGTGTAGGAGTTCATTAGTGGACGCAGTCCAGATGGCTGCAATAAGTTCGTGAAATGTGAGCCTCCTCAGGGACCAGGAGCTCTAGTAAGGCTTCTGGTGGGGGTGGGAGGTGGAGGAGATGGTATTTCAGGGCACTCCCCAGACACACACCTCACCCCAGCCCACCCCCACTCTTTTTGCTTGGATTATCCTGGCTTCTGCAGGCCAGGAAAATAAGATGCCTATGGCAAGGTTTCATTGTACAACTGTGCAAGGCAATCACCTTTTTTCCTGTCAATGCAATTGGTAGTGAGGAGATTCAAGCGCAGGCCTTTATTTTATTTTCCCAGCAACTGGGGTTGGGGGAAGGGGGGGATGGCAGGAGCATGCAAACAGGTCCTTGAGGACTTATCTAGCTGTCAGCTGTTAATCTCCCAGAGATCCCTAAGCATTCCTTCCCAACATGCTCCTTTGGTTTCCAGTCTCGCCCCTCCTCCTCCTGCTCCTCCTTGAGGCAACACTCGACTTAATAGATCTCAGCCACAAACGTTTTTCTAAGGGCTCGGAGTCTTTTTCTGCTCATGCTTGCATTTGCACATGGATATTCCAGGCTAAGCCGTATGTCCCTCCAGAGGCCCATACCAGAGGCCCTCGCTTGCTTCTCTCAACTCGTGGGAAGTCCCTTCCTACAGACTCTTCCCTACCCCACCCTATGGGCAGAAAATTACACATAATGTCGCCAGGGCTTTAAGCAGTCGCCGAATGCTGCTCAGCCGTGATTGTGTTGTTTATAGTAGAATTTGGCTATCTGGTGTGGCGTCTTTGAGTAGTTTTAAAGCTCAGTAGAATATAACTTTTCTGAGCTTTATCATTACCTATGTATTTTAAAGTAGTCTTTGGCAGCCTTCTTCTTTGGCAATCGCTCGTAGCCGAGTAAGATTGCCTTCTGTGTTGTTCTGAGGACAGCAGAAATTGTAAAAAGGGGCTTCAAAGGGGGAGAAAGGATGAGACTTATTTTCTTTCTCTCTCTCCCTCCCCCTCTACATCCTCCCCCACCCCAGAATATCACATTCCACTGTCCTTGGATACTTCTCTTAGTCTTTCCTAGTGTGTTCATGGCAGGGGAGGGGGACTGAATGAAGACCCACACATGCAGTACCCCCCAAAAGCCAGATGTGTGCCTATGGGGATGATATGAAGCCTAAAAGTGAAAGCAGGGTCTCTCCAAATGCAGTGTTTGTGGGTGGTTTCTAAGGAGAGGGCCTTTTTGGTGGTGATGCCCTGGCTGAGAGATGCTCACCCTAGGAAAGCTTGCCTGGCACCCACTTTGAGGTCATTTTGGCCCCAGGCAAATACCTTACTTTTAAGCAAGAGCTCTTAAATAGTTTTCTTTCGTTTGAATCTGCAATTCTATGGTTGATCTTAGTGTTTAATATTTCATTGATGGTGCAAGTTGCTCACATGGGGTAAATAAACAAATTCCTAAACACTATATAAACAAGGGTGGAAATTCAAGCTTGCCTCTAAATCTTGCGATTGGGTAAGACTCAG
The DNA here is from genome assembly GCF_965113315.1 of Podarcis vaucheri. Lineage (NCBI taxonomy): Eukaryota > Metazoa > Chordata > Lepidosauria > Squamata > Lacertidae > Podarcis > Podarcis vaucheri. The sequence continues at coordinate 52,720,845 of NC_138759.1, read as the reverse complement.
TTTAATGGCTCACAGCAGATTTGCTGCCGAACAGGTTACTCTGAAGAGGAGGTGAAGGCCCGCTGCTCATGTGGTGTATTGTTCCACGAGGGTTTTGGGTTGTCAGACTTCAGGTCCCCACTCCATTCCATCGTGAAGCTCACTGGAGGTCCCTGGACCAATCACTCACTGCTTCTTCACAGGGCAGTTGTGAGGATAGAATCAGGGGTGGGGAGCAGGGAGGATGCCAGCTTGAGCCCCTTGGAGGAAAGGCGGGGCACAAATGCAGTAGATAAGTAAATTAAAATAAATAACTTGCTGTTGCCTTTTGTTTTCCCTCTTGCAGGGAGACACACCCAAGCACAGAGCTGAGAAGGCAAATGACCCTGACCTGGCTGCCTACCTCGAAAACCGTCAGCACTACCAGATGATCCAGCGGGAGGACCAGGAGACAGCCGTGTAGTGCTCAGAGCATGCCTTATCCCTGCCTTGGGGAACAGGAGTAGAGTGGCACAGGAGCCTGGCCAGCCTTTCCTTGAATATCCAGCATGGAGAAGATTGGGGGCTTTGTTTGGGCTTGGCCATGGTGCTGTTATTTGTGTAGTGGGTGTTGAGCAGTGCTGACTCCACGTTCCCCACCACCACATTCCATGGATGGGCTCTGCTGCCTAATGCTCCCTTCCTGTCTGCCTCCAGCTCCTACAGAGGGCCCTGCTGCTCCCTCGAAGCACTGGTAAGGAAGACCTTGGTGTCTTCCAACCATTGTCGAAGCCCCCCTTGGGGGGCCCTGCCACCTGGCCTGCGAGGTCTCCAAGGGGCAGAGTCCCTGCTGTTTTAGAGTCCCCACACTTTCTCCAGCAATGGGTCCTGCCTTTCTCAGTAGTGTGACCAAGAGCTGTGCCGATTGCCCTGGTGATAATATCCTGTTACTGGAAAGTTGCTGCCACAGTTCTTGAGACGAGGCAGAACGTAGGGATGGAAATGCTGGCAGTGTGTTGCACCCTTGCCTCTGCCATCCACACATCACTGGGATCCGTTGCTGGTGTGAACCTTGGGTGGCAGCCGCAGTGGCAAGCAGCCAGACTACTTGCAAAAATAATCATGGGCCAGTCTTGCAGCCTCAGCACAACATATCCTCCCCATCTGCCCTTTCCCCACTCCCCTTGCCCTTTGGCCCCGTATTGTATGTCCCACCTGTAAGGGGTGCCTATGTAACAGGATGAAAGTGCCTGGTATGTCCAGGGAGGACCACACCACATGCATTCATCCCTCTCTGCAAGTAAGAGCAAGCTGCTCCAAGCTGACTTTTGAGTCTGCTGCACTAGAAATTTTGAAGAAGAAGAAAAAGAAAGTGCCTCCTTCCAATCTTTCCTACTTTTTTGTTTGGTTGGGGGGATTTTTTTTGCCTCCATTCTTACATGCTGCTTTCTCTCTCCCTTTCACACTCTGTGATCGAGGAGATGGCAACTTGTTGTGAATGTGTGCGAAACGTGTTAAGGTTTGCTGAGAGGGGCACTCAAAGCCCACCCTGAATAGGCCATCAGCTCTTATCACCAGTAGGAACTAAGGGCTTTTGCTATAGGGTTCCCTTTTCAGTATAGGGTGATAGCCGTAACTATATCATACATTGCTGTATAGAGAAGCAAGTGCATCAGCCAGTGGTAATAGCACACTATCCATTTGTCGAGGGACCAGTCGCTAGTGGCAAGGGATGGCACTGTCCCCCTCCCCAGTTCCTTTTCTGAGCAAGAATAGTCTTCACAATTTATTCCTTGATCCAGCCTAGGCATGCACATGCACACCTTCAACTTCCCCTGCAGTCCCACTGCTAAGACTTGCCCTGAATTATTGTAATTTGGTATCCATACCCTTTATGATATTCAGGAATCTTCAGCACTATTGCAAGCTGATCTGGGGGTTTTTATGCCAAGAATTTTATTTATCCAGGTCTCTCCAGCATATCTATCTATATGCACAAAAAGGTAGTCACCTAATGTTGAAGGGACTCATTCCTCAACATGCTCTGGCAATGGATACTGGGAGTCTTGCTTCCAGCCCTGTGGTTTCTCCAGAGTCTTCTGGATCAGTTGCATTTAACCAGTTGCATGTCTCTAGCTGCAATAAAGCGAATTTGTCATCCTTGAAATACATTGAGCAGGTAGCCAAGAGCGGGAGCAAAAACAACAGAGACGCCCAGCTGACGTTTAGTAGGGCAGTTTGCAATCCTATAAACAGGCAGTCCTGTCAGAAGGTTAGGGAGCTGAGAACTCTGCTTAAGTCCAAGGAAAAGCAGGCTGGCAGTGGATGAAATTTGTTTTATGTAAGTTTAAGTCTCCAGTTTGCAGCAAGAATACTTAGCCTCAGTGAGGCTGCAAGCTGTGTTCTGAAACAGTTTAGAAGACTAATGGTTTTCTATGGTATAATGACAACATTGGAAGGCAGAAGAGCACTGAGCAATAGGGGTTTGCAAAAGAAGCATTTGCTCAGTGTTCCCCTCTTTCTCTTTTTTGCATTGGTGCATCTTAGATGGCATAAGAGTCGTGGACAAGCTGGTGGGTAAAGGAAGTCCGCACACAAACCTAATCTTTGTTTACTATAGATGCAAGGGGTTTGAATTTGGGGAAAAGAACTGCAAAGGCCTGTTACGTTTCGGAAGACTCAGGAAGATTAGGAGCTTGCTACGTCTCTCCAGCTATCCTCTGTTAGGAAATATCTTGCATCTGCCTGGAAACCTATCCTCCTCCAAGACTGACTTTCCTTTCTGTACCTAATGCTCCTATCTATGATTAGAAGCATTGACAATCCTCAACAGCACCTGAGACTTCAGAACATGCCCATGTGTTTGTTTGAATCCACCTTCCCATCTCGCGGTGTTCTTCTTCCCATCTAGATGTGGCCACATCCAAACACAGCACTCTGGGCCCAGTTCCCAGGTGAACCATGGACTTGGCCTAAACCAGACATCCATTCAGATACTCTTACATCTGTGGCACACACTATATTTCCCTGCCTTCCTCTCCAGAGCTATGGCAAAACACCCAAGGCTCTTCTGGCAATTAGTATCAGGGCACAGCCATGCTTCCTGCCTGGATCAGCCGTCTTTTGGCCAAGCCAGTAATGGATCTTGCAGGTGAGGTGGAAGAGCAGTGTCTGACACCGCAGAAAGTCACACAGGGCCCTCCCCCTTCCGAGCTACGTCAGGGCTCATGCTTTGGTCGTCTTAAATTGTGAAAAGTGGTCTTCTATAGCTGGATGTACAGGAGCGCCCCCTGGAAGCATTCATATCCCACAAGCCTGCCGTCTCTCCTTCCCTCCTTTTATATGTATTCTTAAACTTTGTACAGGTAGTTCCAAAGCACACTGTTCCCCCCGTTTCCTCTGTATGTGTGTTTGTGCACGCGTGCGTGTCCTAAGCCGAGTTGCTGTGCAATTCAAATCTTGGCTTGTTTTACTTCCAAGGGGGAGGAATGTGTTTGAGGGTGGATCTTCTTTTTTTCCTCCCCTGTGCAATACCTACTTCCTGTCTCCTAGATTCAGACTATTAGGACACTTTTGATGGACTGTATTATTATTATTTTTGTAACTGTATTGGAAGCGTGTGCTTCCGTTGGCTTTTTTCTGACAGTTTAAATGTTTTGTTGGGTTTTGCCATTAAAATATAAGGATGGACATTTTACTTCTTCTCCCTCTTTCTGCCTGCGGTGGGTGGGGTTTATAATAGACAAGGTCTTCTGTGCCCCAAGAAAACCTGGAGTTATGTCCCTTTTGTGAACAGGGGCTCCCTACATACATTGACGTATACACTGTTTGGAATGGCTTCTAAGCCTAAGTATTAGTAATAATTATTATTATTTTATTATTTATACCACACCCATCTGGCTGCGTTTTCCCAGCCACTTTGGGGAAGTGGAAACAGCAGATCAGATTGCCCAGCGTCCTTTAGCTTCCTTGTCTCTCTGTACCTGTTGTAGGCATTGTAAGCTTAGGATGTGGAACTGCTGGCAGGTTCTCAAATCTTTTTCTGCCATGTATTCCAACCCATGGGCCATGTTCAAATATCACAGTAAGTTGTAAACTATGGCTTACCCCACATGAGCAAAGCAGGCCTGCTTTGTTCCTCACTGCTCGCATGTGGAAGAAACAAACCATTATTCCTGACATATGGTTATGTCAGAACCAGGAATTGCGTTCTTTTGCTCCAGACAAACCACAATGATAAGCCAACGTTTGTTCTTACCTGTTGTGGTTTGTCTGAGCAAAAAGCAAACTATGGTCCCTGGTTCAGTCAGATGCAATGCTAAGCCCAAGCATCATGGTTTGTTTCTTCCGTGCACTACCAGGGAGGAGCAAAGTGGGCACGATTTGCTTTTGCACCATAAACCATGGCTGATAGCTTACTGTGACATGCAGCTTCCACCTGTGTGTTGTGGGAATGACAGTTGTGGACAATGTGACATCACAGTGCCCATGTACATTTATGTTTCCGTCCCACTGTCTATGCCATTGCAGGTAGTAGTTTCTTAACACGTTACTGTGGATTGAAATGCATACTTGGGAAGCTGTTGTCATATTGCATCATATAAACCTCATGCAGATTCCTGGAACAGTTGTCATCTTAACATGCTGTTGCAAAAAAACAGTCTTGGGAAAACCTTTTAAACATTACAATTTATTGTGGTATGTACTCAGTAGACAAACAACCTACTTCATTTGAGAGGGAAGGGTTTCCTTGTGAAATAAAAGCAGACCTCACCATCAGAAAAAGAACCTCTCAAGAAGGTATGAATATTGAACAGGATTAGAAGAAAGATGTTTTGTCCAGGAATGAAGAGCCTTTTCAGCTGCAAGCAACACTACACCCAAAAATACATACCCTTTCACACATGCATCTTCCCCTCCTCTTTAGTTCACACTTATTTCTAGCAGGGTTTACTTCCATGTAAATGTAGTTTTAGATTGCAGCTGCAATCTGGCATGAAGAATAGTGGAGAATTCCCTGCATAACTGAGGTGATCAGCTTTGCGCCTGAAGTATAGGGCAGGGACTCCCAGAAGGCTGCATCATCAATTTTATTTTGGCAGGGGGGGTAGCAGGCTCCTACGAGGGAGCTTGCACACATGAATCAGACTTTCCTTTTTCATTTGCAGTAGATTTTCTTTTTCATAATATAGCTTGGAATTTTTAATCAATGTTTATTTTGGAGCTCCTCAAAAGAACTCTTTGGCATTCACTACCCTGCCCATAAATTGCCTGGTCATATCTCCTAAAAGGATATGCGGTTTCAAACTTAAGACTGAGGTCTGATTGTAATTCTGCTCCCAGCTTAGCTTGCTGACTCATATTTGGGGGGAATATCTCATTTCCGCCTCCTTTTTAACAGTTTCTCTCTCCATAATTCTCAATATTTTGGGGGGAGATTTTGGGTCCAAATGCTCCATAGCAAGGATGGCTGCTCTGTACTAGTGCTGTGCATTCAGTAAAATTCTGGGGAACCTACCAGACTGCATATTTCGTAAGTAATACATGGCATTTGAACATACCTTAAAATGCAGGACTTTAAGAAGCTTCTGCAAACTAATCATGGGGAAAAGACATTTATTGTAATGTAGCAGTTAACTTCTCTCCTTTGGAGAGCCAGAAGATGTCCAATTTAGTTCTTCACTCTGACCTTTGAAACTGCCTGTGTATACTAGGTTCCCTTGGGTGTTTTCCACTTAAGTGCTTCAGATGATGCCATTCCATGCAAAAGGTAGCAGTAGGACTATGTGTGTAGTTGTGCGCAACATACCTTCCCATGCAGTTCCAAGATCACAGTTGAAGAAGAAGAGTTTGGATTTGATATCCGCTTTATCACTACCCTAAGGAGTCTCAAAGCGGCTAACAATTTTCTTCCCCTTCCTCCCCCACAACAAACACTGTGAGGTGAGTGAGGCTGAGAGACTTCAGAGAAGTGTCACTAGCCCAAGGTCACCCAGCAGCTGCATGTGGAGGAGCGGGGAATCGAACCCGGTTCACCAGAATACGAGTCCACAGTTGTAAGCTATGCCATGGGGGGGGGGCTACATATTTTAGTGCCTAAAACTCCATATCTTTTGATTTCACCATGTTTCTTCTTAGCAAGTCCCAGGTTAGAACCACTTCACACTTTCTAATAGCTTGGGTACAATTCTAGCTAGAATTCTGTTCTCATAGGATTACAGCTATCACGTGCTACGGAGAAGGGTATCAGTCTTCAAAACTGGCATTGCATTCATATGGCTTCCCATGGCCTTTAGGAAACTCTGCAATTGTGCAAGGAAGACTCCTGCAATTTGTAGACAAGCAGAGGGGAGTGGGGGGGGGGAGGGAGGCAACAGACAAAGCCAAGCAAATCAAAAGTACAAGGCCATGCTTTCATGTGCCAAGTACATCTGTGTGCAGCAGAGCCTAGCCTGGATGTATATCCTGCCAGCACCTTAATTAACCAGGAAAACTTGCCATAAATGAAGGACAGCATGCACAAGAGAGCTAGTGTTCAGACCTATGTTTTTCTTCCCATCCAGAATACAAAAGACCAAGCCAAGGCTTTTTACACCCTGAGCACACTGTCACACTTCCACTAAGATATTCACATTTTGACAAACAGGCAGTTTGATCTTGAAGCAAACATTGAAGCAAACGGGCAGTATGATCTTGGCTGATCTTTCCTCACCCTTCTACCACTGTGATCCTACTCCACTTTTGAAGAAACCTGGACACAGGTTTGTGTTCTCCAAGAAAACAACAGCCTGGACCTCCATGGCTACTTCTCTGCAGCTCCACTTTTCTTTCAGAAACTTTCATGTTCAAAGATTGCATCACCCATCCATGAATGCCTTTATGCAGCAAAAGGTAAAGGACCCCTGGACGATTAAGTCCAGTCGAATTCGACTATGGGGTGTGGTGCTCATCTCCACTTTCAGGCCAAGGGAGCTGGCATTTGTCCACAGACAGCTCTTCCAAGCCCCAGACCACTTTCAATGTTGCTATTTCATTAAGAGGATGTCATTTTCTCCTAACCATAATAGCTCTCTTCAAAGAATACATTTTAGCTTTCCTAAGTTGATCAGCAGAGTTCCTCAAAATTTGCAGAGATAAACAGCACTAGCGAGAGAGAAAATTCATTGAGTTTTGCTTCAGGTATACTCAACACTAAAGAACCATATGAAGCTATTTATCTCCATTCAGCAAAGGAGAAACAGACTTCTCTGCATGGTGCAGGTGTGCTTAAGAATGAATTCATGCCCTGCATCAGCCTTACTGTATGCGCATTAGGGACCCACTGAACTTGCCAAATACTACTACTGCTATGCTTTTTTCTTCATCTCCCAAGATTTGGTTTGCACTGTAAGGGTTGCCATTTCAAGCGGCACAAAAAAAAAACCATTCATGCCAGAGGCAGGGGACTACCACTTTTTCATGCCCATTTGCAATTCTTGTTTCTCTGATCTGCTGGAGCGAGAAATTTATTCTTGTTGCTCAGGCAACTGAGCCAGTATTCCATACTTTGCCACGCAGCTTCAGCAGTTTCGTTGCTTGCCAGTGCAGCATAACAAGACTTTTTACACCAGCCCAGTTTCACGATTTGCATCTTTGGATATGCATGGAGAGATATGCCACCATTCAAAGCCACCGCTTGTTATACACATTAAGTGTCTGAGGCTCAGGACTGGGGAACCAGTGGCCCTCCAGTAGTTGTTGGAAAACAGCTCCTATAATCCATGATCATTGACTATGCTGGCCTTTGCTGACTGCAGCTTGGAGTCCAAAACATCTGGATGAGATCATTTTGGCTATCCCTACAACAACCGGACTGAGGCCAGTCACTGGAATTGGATGAGTAACATGGGGGTTCAAGTGCTCTCATTTGAATTGGTAGATATTATGCTCTTCTAAGTGAAGTAGAAAAGGCTTAAAAACCAGGCTGTGAAATACAATATTGTATGAATGGCAGTACTTATTAGTTCAGTTCATCAGTTTATTGTTCTAGCCAAAGGCCAGGATAAACTTGAAGCAATAGCATCAATAAAATAATACAGAACATACACCAGTAATTTAAGCCAACATCCATGATGGAAATGGAGAGAAGGTAGCAGGGACACCAACAAACTCAAATCCAGCTTGAGTTCTGATTAAACCTGAATCGCCACAACAATTTAGCAATTTTATCTAAGCCCTTTTTCCTGATTTTTTTCCCAGCCAGTGCATAGAGAGCCACTGTCTGTGTTACGAAGCTATTACTGCCACCCAAAAGAAACTGAACGATTTTGCTTGCGTGCACAAAGGTTTCAGAAAGTAATCTCCTGGATAGCAGGATAGACAGGATAGCAGATAATGAGTGATGTCTTATGAATACCGGTAGTCAAACACTCTCTTGCAGTATCCTCCAGCAATGCTTCAGTGGTCAGATCATGGCGAAGAGCAAGCTCCACCCCACCAAGCATCTGCTCCCACCCAAGACAAAATCCACATACAAAGCTGCTACCAATGTCACTGGCAGTTCTGTTTATGTCTGCCTCAGTGGTGGGCAAACACTAAGAAGCACCCACCTCCAGACCAATCAAGGAGCAGGACACATGGCGTCCAGGCAAGGAGATCGGTCAACTGGCTTGATGATACATCCCAAGGGTTTTCTCAGGTTAGCACCACCTCTTCAAAAATGCCTTCCCATACCTTCTCATCAGAGTTATAAGAGTAACCCAGGGTACCAAATGCAACAAGAGTTGGTCCTCCACTGCAGTCCGAACCCTGTAGTCCAGTAGTAAAGGGGGTTCTGTCCAATTACTCTCTCCTGATGTGTCCCCTACAGCAAGGGATGTGGGAATCCCACTGCCTGTGGGTGGTCTCCTTGGGAGTAGAGTTTGGCAACTTTGGCCTGCCTCCCCAGGCACTAAACTACTGATAATGTGGTTCCGATGGTCTAAGCAACTGTGGGAAAATGACCAGCCCTTGACTGTCCAGTAACCAGCATAACCCAGAAATCCAGTACAGTAGTTTACACAAAAGGAATATATGCAGTACAGGGAAAGGAAGAGTGAATATGTAGATCAAAATTGATATAAACACTACCAGAATGGAACTATTCATACACTAATCCAAAGTAACACTGCAAAACTTAACTCTCATTGGTTACCTCTGATGTTGGCAGCTTCAGGCATCAGATGCAAGTTGAGGGATCAAGAGGGATAAAGGACTGTTTGGCAATAGTCATCTTTTCAAGAGTTTACAGCCCGGGCCTAGACCCTGAAAGTGCTTCTGTGGCATTACCAGCACCACCCCATATGAAGGCCCTGCAGACAAGCAGCAGTAAACCATGGTTTGCTTATATGCTTGGAAGCTCAGTTTCCGCAAAACAAAGTTTGCTGTGGTGTCTCAAATCAGGCACCGGTCTCTGAGTGCTGAAACATATGAGAAGAAAATTTGTTGATCCCCCATATATTGAAGTGCAAACTGAAAAAGAAGCCACGCAGAAGTAAGGTACTCATTGGAACTCTGCCTACTGCGGCTCTGCATACAGGAGACTTTTCAGGGGAAATGTGCATGAGATAATCCTTGAGCTGAAGTTGGGGACCAGCCAGCAATATGTGAATTAGGAGTAGGGATGGCTTGGCAAGAAACCATTGTGTTGAAGCAGCTCATAAACTCCTTGACAGCTTTAGCCCCCTCTGCACAACCTCCCAGAGGGGGTGGTGGAAAAATGGTCTCATACCTCACCACAAACCAATTCCTTAGGTATGACATGAGCTCCCACAGTCTACTGGCAGCTCAGCAGGAGAGCCAGACTCGGCATTCCTCTCTGGACTGGAGAAAAGTGAACGGGTCCTTTCCTAAGATTTTACAGTTGTGAGATACTCAGGGGGAGGTGGGGCGGAGGCTCTGGGAGAATGCAGCCTTCAAGTGACAACAGTGACACAATAACTCTGTTAGACCCAAATAATAATCACAAATCAGCGAGCCAGCTTCTGAGTTTCACAGGTCTATCCCTCAGAGGGAAAGAAGCAAGAGGTGTGGAGGGGAAACACTGCTGGTAGAGTCATGGTCAAAATCTCATCTTGCAACATGGTGCTGTCTAACAAATTTATTGCATGGTGGCACAAGCTTTCATGGACTTAGGAGCAGGGCTTTTTTTCAACCAGAACTCTCAGGTGGGCACCATTGCTATTCTAAGAGAATGAGGGAGGTGTTCATGTTGAGTTCCAGTACCTCTTTTTCTAGGAAAAACAGTACTGCAGGGCATGTGTCTTCAAAAGCGAATGCCATAATAACTTGGTTAGAGTTTAAGGTCCCATGAGACTCTTTGATTATTTACTTACTTACTGCAAAAGACCAAGATGGCTACCCCTCTGGAAAGCCTTAAGATGAAAATTCATGAAACTCTTAACTAGGTTAGACTGTAACCACAGGCTGCACCAGATTGTACTGGGACAAAAAAGCAACGCCAAGATGCTTCTGAAATATAAATGCCTGCCTTTCTCTGCATCCATCTCTGGGACTGATCTGAACTCCCAGGTCTCTTGTACGGCAGAGAACGGAAGTGAAGGAAAGCATTATCTGTCTATCAGTATTTATGCCCCACCTTTCCACTGTAAATAATGCTCAGGAGTAGTTTGGAGGAACAAAACCCACTCTGACATTACTATTTTTGACAAAACAAACAATACCGTTTAAAGGGATGCTAACCTTTTTACTGGTAGCTGCAAGGCAAGTATGCAAAGCATTGGAAGCATAAACAGGGCCGTCTTAAGCATACCCGGCGCCGTGGTGCAAAGATCCGGGGACAACGACCGGGAGCAGGGCTGTCTTTAGCAGATGCAGAGCCTAAGCCTCTGCGGGGATCGCTTTCCTCCTGCGGAGGCTTGGGGGGAAAGTTGCACGCACGCCCACCATATAGTTGGCGGGGCGCAGCTGGCGGACGTGCAGGGAAAGGGGAGGCTGCCGGCAAAGCCATGCAGCTCCCCCACTCGCAAGGGTGCCCCTGAGAGGCCAGCACCTTGGAGTAACAAACCACTAAGACCAATGGGAAAGACGTCTGAGCATAAGGATGGATGGATGATACAATAATGGTAAAAACTATGCCTGGAATAATGCACCAGTTGAGAAGTTGACCAAGTAAGTCTAAACACTGAGATGGCCAGACTATGAGGATGATTTATTATCTCAAGTGTTTCTTGTTGAAAAGTCAAATGCAATCACACAGTTAAATTAGAGCCACTCCACCAAGATGTCAAAGTGGGTGGAAGATTCTGAATAGATAAAAGTACAGCACATAGTTAATCTATGGAACTCACTCCAGTAGAAGGCAGTGATAGGCACCAACCTAAAGGTAAAGGTAAAGGTACCCCTGCCCGAGCGGGCCAGTCTTGACAGACTCTGGGGTTTGTGCGCCCATCTCACTCAAGAGGCCGGGGGCCAGCGCTGTCCGGAGACACTTCCGGGTCACGTGGCCAGCGTGACAAAGCTGCATCTGGCGAGCCAGCGCAGCACACGGAACGCCGTTTACCTTCCCGCTGGTAAGCGGTACCTATTTATCTACTTGCACCCGGGGGTGCTTTCGAACTGCTAGGTTGGCAGGCGCTGGGACCGAGCAGCGGGAGCGCACCCCGCCGCGGGGATTCGAACCGCCGACCTTACGATCGGCAAGCCCTAGGCGCTGAGGCTTTTACCCACAGCGCCACCCGCGTCCCATAGGCACCAACCTAGATGGCTTTAAAAGAGGATTAGACAAATTTAGAGGGCTATTGATAGCTACTAGCCATGATGGCTGTGCCACACATCCACAGCTGGAGACAGCAATGCTTCTGAATACCAGGTGATGGAAATCACAGGAGGAAAGAAGAGTTCTTGTGCTAGAACCTGCTTGTGGATTTCCCACAGTTAACGACTGTGAGAATAGGCTAGTGGAATGGATGGACCATTGGCGTGATCCAGCAAGCTCTTTTTATGTTCTTAATGTTAGAATGCAAGAAGACAAAGCCATTACCCATGGATGCAGTCAGTTTGAATATGGTTAACAGTCATTAGGACACGATGCTAAATTTAAAAGCTTGTTTTCATCCCCTGTGGATTTTCAGAGTGCGTCATTCCTTCATTATTTGACAAACTGTTCCCCACCCCCAGCACACACTCCTCTGCTAAGTATTATTGTCTCCATCCTTCTGGTTGGACTGTCTGTGTTCTCCCTAGCTTCGGGCTATGGGTTCATTTAGACTGGGCTTATTCCCAAGAGGTTTCCACCCACATCCATATGTCCTGCTTGCAACTGTTTATGTCAATCTCATCCACACTTTGATAGCTAGAGATTAAGAGTCAATTGCATGTTTTAGGTTGGGCCACATTCACAAGTGATGTGAAGAACACCACCATTTACAGTGGGATGTGACACTTAGGAATGTGATTATTAATATGCAACAGGAAGCAGAAGAAAAGTCATTTTAAAACTGGACATGCATTGTAACCAATGTCGGTTTTGCATTTAACATATACATACTGGAAATTAAAAGTAATTTAAGCAGTGCTTCTGAAAATGGGCTGCTTTTTACACTCGCTGGAAAGAGCAGTCTAATGGGGGAACTGGTAGCTCATTTAGCACAGTCTCAAGAACTGACATGGTACATACTAGATCACTGAAGATTTCGGAAGTTGCTAAATCACCTCCCAATACAATCCTTGGAGGACTCTTATGAGTGAAAAACATGACACAAAGTAATGTGCAAAATGGCATTGTGAGTTTCTTCTAGGCTAAGACTAGGCTGGTAACTTACAGACATCAAGGTGCTAGGGCAACATTTTCACTAGAGATAAAATTAACACTTTTTAACTGTGCAATGCACCACTTTTGAACATGGGACAAAACGTGAAAAAGAGCAGTTTTAAAACAAGCCTGTTTAGATGACATTGGCTTTATTTTCAAAACTGAGGTGTGACAGGTGCCAAAACATCACCCTTTTGTACTGTTTTATTGTTGTTAGCCGCCCTGAGCCCAGCTTCGGCTGGGGAGGGCGGGATATAAATAAAATTTATTATTATTATTAGTGCCAAAGCCACTAAACACAATGCTTAATTTTAATGGTCACAATCCAATGTGCAAACTCTCAAGAGTTGCACGAAACTTGTCCTCAAGCCAAATCTGCGGGTTTTAAACGACAGAAAAGGAATGAAAAGTGAGGGAGAAGATGTTTTTGAACGGAGGTGAAAAAAGGGCTTGGTGCAAACGGCCACATTCATGTTGCATGTATCGCATCTGTGGGATGAAACCCACATTGAGCCTGCACTGCAATGCCTGTGTCCGAGAGAAGGAAGAGGCCAAGAAGGCAGTTTCCAGACTCTGGCAAACGTTGCTCGGAGTCCCCATGGAAGAAGGCGAGGAGGAGGAAGACGCAGGGCGGGAATTGGGGTAGGAGTAGCCTCTGGGGTCTCTCCAGCAACTTAGGCCCAGCTTGAGTTTGCCCTCTCTGAGCTGGCCCGCCTTTTGTCTCCAATTCCATGAGGGAAGGGGGGGGCGGGAGGAGGAGGAGCCTTGGAAGGAACTTTGGGCTCCCCAAACTACCTTTGGTGGTCAGCTGGGCGTGACGTCAGGGGGGGCCGCCGCCGCCGCCGTGCCGCGCAAGGTTGTGCCCACATGTGACCAGCTTAAACTAGTTCTGAAGACACAAAGGGAAAGGCAAGGCGAGATAAGGAGCCAGATAGCGGGGCGGGCGGTGGAGCAGGGCCAGGCGAGCGGCACGGCAAGCAGGAGGAGCAGCCTTCGTCACAACAGAGCGACCCAGGCGCCGGCAACGAGACCCGCAGCATCCATCCAGGCAAGTCGCGCACCGGGCGCGCTCTTCTTGCGCGCCAAACTTCGCCGCCGCCGGCGGGAAAGGGGAGGCCGGCGCCCAAAGTGGCGCGCGGCGGAGGAAGGTGCGCTCCGCAGAGCCGTGCCCGAGGGCGGGGACGGGGACGGGGGACCCCGAGCGACTCGTGTACCTTTGTGAGGAAAGCCTCGCTGCGCTTGAGTTTGCTTTCCCCAGCCCCATAAAGCGCCCATGTTTGGAGTTCCCCGGGAACTTTTGCTCGAGCAGCCTCGAGCGAAGATCATCCCAGTCCAGTGTAAACGCTGTAACGCACGTTTGGTCACCGGCACGGCGGGCGGGCGGGAGGGTGACGAGGCTCCATCACAAATGAAAGGGGTCTTTCCCCACCCCACCCCCCGGCGCTCCCGGAGCCTCTCCAGCTTTTAAAGAAAGGGGCCGAGATGATGCTGAGGCGCGAAGTCACCTTTTCCGAGAGGGGGAAGCGGGAAAGAGGAGCGGCGGGATAACCGTTCAGAGCTGATCCCTTTCGCCGGTTGTTTCCTGCCCGGCCAGATAACATTGATGGTGAAGGGACGCGCCGGATCGGTTGGTTGAAACTTTTTTGCCCCAGGATCTTTGGGAGTCCGGCAAGAGTCTGGATGCTGAGACGCCACGGGGAACCAACCTGTATCTTTCTAGTTCCCCCAGAAACTAGTTCCCCCACCGGTGTGCTGCAGGGTGAAGAGAAAGGGTGGGAAGACTTCTCTGGGTCTGGGTCTGCCGCTGTGTGCCAGATGCAAATCTTGAGTCCTGTGTTTCCGACCTTTAGTTACAAGGGAGTGTTGTTTTATTTGTGTTTTGAGCACTAGGTCCATTATACTAACTGGCATCACATATACAAGATCACACCCATGCTCTCCGTAGTAAGCAACCTGAAAGATCAGTCTGCATACATATAGTGTGTGCGCACATATGTTTGCGAGCATACATTGAAAGTGGTCGCAATGGAGCAACCAGGGCTTAAAGAGCGCTAAGTTACTTACGTGAGCTAGAGCCTGTACCCTTATTATCTTTAGTAAGCTTTCTTCAGCCCAGACATCTCTGTAGAAGTGCATGTAGCTCACTTTGCATCTGCCACCCTCTAATCCGGATTCTTTGGGCTAATATTGCTAGTGACTGGAGATGTGTGTTTGTGACTTGGTTATTCCTGATCCCTGTAAGGGTCTGCAAAAGATGCCCTTGAGATCCCACCCAGCTCCAAGGCAATTTTGGTTGCGGAATTTTTTTTTATTTTTTTGAGGGGAAACAGAAGAGTGGGGTCCCTGTTCAGTCAGTCCCACAGTGGTATGCTTTATGATTATGCACGGAGGGAGAATTTCAATGGCTGCTGGTCCTTTCTCCTGCTGCAATTGAGACAGTGCTGTGCATTCCTCCTTTGGTTCTGTTGTTGCTGGAGTTGACCCTCGCTCAGCACGGAACTCCCCAAACCAGGCAGGAGCCAGGCATTTTGGAGCACAAGAATGCATCTCATGCAAAATGTGAGCACCTCTATTGAAAAAGCCCCTCCACTTGGATCTGCTCCAGCTTGGAGAAGAATGAGAGAAGGTTGTTGTCGTCTGTCTGCCATTCCACCCCCCACCGCCACCCCATGGCTGGTTCCAGGAAGGAAGTGTCCCAGTGAAACTAGGACACCTCGTTTCACTCTGAACACACACACACACACACTCAAACTGTGTGTTTCTTTTTATGAGAGGGGAAGTGGGTGGTCAAGTCTTTAAAAACCCCTTTCACTAGCTGTTGCAGCCATGGTTCAGAACCCTTCGTAAAGGGGGCTTCCCTCAGAGCTCAGCGTGTTTCCTCTACCAAGCCTTGATCCATGCTTCTTTGAAGTGGGTCTTTATCCAGTCTTCTTATAGATAGATGTAACAGCAGAGATGCAAGGCTGCATCCTGCTCTTCTGATGCTCCTGTTCTGGGATGGTCTCCACACACCCAAAGCCTGAAAACTCTTGGCAACAAGGAGGTACTGAGGTAATTCCTGTTTCTCTCCCCCCCCCCACTCAATTACTCTTCAGGATCTTGGGCTATGGCCAGAATGCACAGAGCTGTGCACTTTTAAAAACCTTCTGAAACTACTTCTACAGTTGGAATTCAGGCCAGTTTGTCATATATTTACCAACTTTAGATTCACTGTTCTGTTTGCAAGGTTGCTGTTTTTTCCTTCCCATTTTCTTGAAAATTTTTGAGTAGCTGTAGTAGGTGTTTAGGAGGGTGTTCAAGAACACATTTTAGGTCCTGTCTTTCATTTCAATCTGCAGTCCTAATGAGTTGGTGGGGTTGGGGGAAGTGGCCACTTTATTGAAGCCAAGAATCTTGGAATTCTGCAGAATTTGAAACTGGATTTTAAGCCATGATAGTGTTGAGACCTCTGACTGTGTCTCTAAATGCTCTCCTACCCTTGAGTTTCTTGATGATGATGATACCAATTTCTCTCTGCATCTCCACATGCCATTATGATTTGTTAAAATTTGATCTGTTTTGCATGGTGACGATAAACCAATACGGAAGACCTCAATCAGAAAAGCAACATTTCTTCCATTCTGTCAGGGTAGCATTCCTGTTATTTTGCTGGCCGAAAGGTCATGTTAAGAGTAGGGATGAGGGAGAGGTTTGCATTCAAAGCTGAACTTAACCAAGTTCATCCTTTCTGAAATAATGCATAAACAGAAACACTTCCCTGAATTTTGCAGTGCAGTTCTCCAGCCAAGAAAGGTGTAAAGAAAATGCATGTACTGGGTAAACTAACACATAAAAATGCAAAATATTAGGGGAAGTTGCTTTGGGGAAAAATGTATTAGAGCAAAACTGCATACAAAAATGGATTTATTAGGAGAAATTCACACTAAAATACTGGTGAATTTCCATGAGAATTAAAAAAGAGGATAGAAAATTGCTACCGAAATGTAGTGAATTGAATTTGAGATTGGAAAAACGAGAAACAGGGAGAACCGAAATTGACAGATCCATCCATCCCTAGTCAGGAGTCCCTGTGTCTGCCTTTCAACCATTTACCAACCATTCCTGAGGCTAGTTATGCATAGCCCTCTATGGGTTCACTCCACCTTTTAGAGAATAAAGCCTCCTTATGTACCCTAGCCTCTTTAGCTAATCACCACTTTTCTTAATTTATTTTTACGTTTATACCCTACCTTTCCCCCAATGAGTTCAAGCTGGTGTATGTTGTTCTCCCTGTCCCCCATTTTATCCTCACAACCCTGCTATGAGGCAGGTTAGACTGGGTGGTCCCTGGTCACCCAAGTGAGCATCACTTTCCTTGGTTTCAGTACTTGAAATGCCATATACCCAAAAGACTGCACCACATATTTTTTATTTCACCGTGTGACCACCCTGTTTAAAGTTGTGGTGGTTTCATTGGGTGCCTCCCAGTGGGATTATTTTGTCTTGTTTTTCAAGTGCCAGGTGTGCTGATTCAGGACATCCAAGGCTAGCAAGCCGCATGGGAATAGTGGGAATCCATCTTGCTGGATGGATGCTAGGTACGCCCAGGGTAAATGGAAACATTTGCAATGTTTGGTGCTTCTTCCTTGACAATGCAGTCTTGTCCTATTGACTTCAGTGGGGCTTGCTCCCAGGTAAGCTGTGTCCTCTTTCCAGATGGATACTCAATCAGTGGGGAAGGAATCTCGGTGGGATGCAGCCTTATACAGAGATTTTGCTTGTGCCATGTATACCCCAGGAAACATTTGCAATGGTGAGGAAGAGGAGGGGGCCTGAGAATAGAAGGTGGTAGGAGAGGAGGCAGGGAAGGAAGGATCTGAAACCTGCCTGGACACAGCCTGAGGGAAAGGAGGTGGGAGGGAGTGGAAGAATCATGCATATTGTTGAAGCTGCATTTGGCTGTAGGAAATGGAAATCTGAGGGGACTGTTGAGGCCAACTTTTCCTGCATTTTTATAAGAAGGAACAAGGCAAGTCCAAAGATGCAGAAACACAAAGGACCCAAGAGGAAGAGCTCACGGTAAACAGGTTGGAGAGGGCTGGGAGGAGAAGGCATATGGTAGCTCTTGAGAGAGCAGGAAGCAAACACCAGAAAGAAGGTGGGTGGTCAGGGCACCTTAGCAATTCAGAATGGCTGCAGCTGCCGTTAAATGCCCTACGTTTTAATTTAATGGATCTCTCTTATTTGAAGTTCTTTGTCCCTTCAGACAAACCAAAGAAATCATACGTCCCTTGTTTTGGAGCCCATGGTTTTCAAAGTGGCCAGTGTTTTAAGTAATTTTGTTCTGGCAGCATTTCTGTATGCAGGGGAAGAAGTTAGATGTGAGTCCTGCATAGTGATGCAAGCGAGCTTCGTGGCTCTCTCTCAAACTTCCATGTAGTCTGGCCTGGTTCTCTAAACTCACCGAGGAGTGTTGGTGAAATAGTTCAAAAGTTTTGTGAATCTGTTTATTCCCACCTAGTTTCGGAGTGAGTTAACACGATAAATCCAAACATTTTCTGAATGATATACCACCGCTATCTTATTGTGTGCAAGCGGTGCCTCTCTTTTTCTTAAAATATTCCTGCCTTCCTCACGTTGTTAGATGATGAGCTAATAATGATGCTTGCCACATAAGCATGTAATCACGTTGACATCTGCAGTGCATCATGAAGAAAATCTGTTTCTTGCCATGGAGGCAACTTTGGGTCACATCTATACCAAACATTTAAAGCACTATCGTACCACTTTAAGAGTCATGGCTCCCCCCCCCCATGTCAATTCTCCCTTTGAAATCCCAGTAATGTCCAGGAAAATCTGGATGTATGGCAGTCCTAGTTAAGGGTGCTGGGGACTATACCTTTGTGAGGGGTCTCCTTAACAGCCTTAATAAACTACAATTCCTATAATTTTTTGGGGGAAGACATGACTCTTAAAGTGGTACAAGAGTGCTTTCAATGTGTGGTGTGGGTGTGACCCTGATGTGAAGGAAAGCCAAAGAAATAAGGGAAAACTGGAGTGTGGGTCACTTGCAATGTAGTGGATCATGTGCTAGTTTTGAGGGTTGAAAGCAACTATTGAAGTTCCTTCTGGGCTTAGCCTACCATATGGTGAGACATGCACATGCCTACTCAAAAGTAAGGCCTGTTGTATTCAATGGGGTGTATTCTCAGGAAAGGGTACAGGATTGCAGGTGGTTGCACCATGATGACAAATAAGCATTTTGCAGTTTATATAGTTTTTCATATAGATAGTTATGTGCCCTGTGGCTGGCTTGGCGTAGTAAATGAGGAGAACTCTGTAGGCAGGTTTGAGAAAGAAGCTCTGTGGGATTCACTCGCCGCCCCCAGGGTCAGGTGTTGCATATGGTGGCTCTGCTAACACCTTTCTAATCCTTTGCTCCATTGTCCTTCCTTCAGCATTTATGCAGCAGCAGAACTAGGAATGATTAGAAATTAGTTTTGCATAATAAGCTGGTACTAAGAAGAGAGAAGCATGGATAATTATCCCCCAAAGTGGGAACAGCCCATCCTGAGAGATTCTGTATGTAAGACAGGTGAGCAGTTCTTACGTTCTGGAACAAGTGCAGATGCCTTTGAGGACAAAGAAAGCAAACCAGAACAGCTGGATGGATGGATGGGAACTTGACAGTTTTTCCTGTTCTGACAAGAGATTTGGATGGTTCCTGTAAAAAGCATCCAGCAATGTGTTCTGTGACTGAGCAGAGGGCTGTGTATTCTTCCCATCCTTTATGGAGATCCCTGCAGGGGCGATATACAAGTTGCTTGACTGCAGTAAGCACTAAAACTCAGAGGCAGGGGAGAGCTGCTGATTACCATCCCACTTATTTGAGGAGCCAGGTCACCTGGAGAAAACAGATAGGTAGATTGGCTCTAATAGGGGTGTGAATAGCAAGACACTGCTGTTTGACACTTTGAGCCCAGTTCTGTGTTTGCTTAGAAGTAAGTCCCACTGATTGAACGGGACTTACTTCCAAGTAAATAGGTGAGCTTGAAGCGGCAGAGAATCTTGCATTGCCACTGTGAAGGAGCTCAGTTCATGCCGGATGACTCATCTGGTGGAGAGGAGGCAGTGCAGCATCTAAATCTCCAAGTGCCGACAACCGGGTTAGAAGTGACACCTGGAACAGATCTTGCTTGGCAGAGAAGGGAGGCCAGGGAAAGTGAAAGGGCCCCTCATTATTGTGTTTGGCACCTGCGACCCCATTCCAGCATCACCCAGAGGTTTTCCATGGACTTGGTCCAGGGTTAGACAAATCCTTGGCAATCCTGACTGTTGCCAAAGTATGTCTAAATTTTCAGCTGCAGCTCAGCATGTGCAGCCTGTGAGGAGAAAGCGTTAGCAGAAATGAGGTATGCTCTAAGACCTGGATACAGGAAAAGTTAAACGCGACAGGCATATAATGAAATGTTGAGGATCCAGGGAGAGCAAAAATATCAAGGGTTCTGCAGGGGAGGAGGAACTGCCCCAAATATTAGTTTCATCTTAACAAGAAATTTCTCACTTGGGATTGTTTAAACTGTGTCTCTCCCTGCCCCCCATGCAATAGAATATCTGATAGTCGGTGTACTCCCTTCTTTTAATTTCTGTCTCCTTCTGTATCACTGTTTGACTTGTAAAGCTTTGTCCCACAAGGGAATAGAGTACATTCATGAAATGATCAGCAAGAGGGATGAAGGAGAGAAGAAGCATTGAAATAAATGTTTAAATTTTGGGAGAGGAAGCTTAGTAAACGCACAGAAAAACAAAACTGAAAAGGAGGAATAAGCCGGTTTATTCTTCTGGTTTTTGCTTTCTCTTCACTTCAGATGAATTCACAGTAGCCACCAGCCCAACTCTTACCTTAAGCTCATTTGAAAGGTAAAGGACCTAATGCTTGCACTCTGCTGAGGGGCAGCAAGACAACTGTTCCCACAATTACCAGCAAACAGGACAGTGATAGTGATGTGGGATGCAGAACTAAGTGCAGCCTCCCAAAATTAGCCTTCAGCAGATGGCGGAGCACAAAACAAGTCCTGACTTCTAAGAACGCTATTGAATTACACAGGTCACTTGCATGGCTGGTTTGCTGTTTGTTTGTTTACTGTGCAAACTAGTGTCTTCCCCTCTCTCCTTGCCCACTGTACACCTGTCCTATCAGAGTCTGCATTCGAGGACTTGCATATAACTATTCTGTTTACTTTTTAAAAAAATGGACTCTGCAACAAGGTGAGCAAATTCCCATGCTTCTAGCCCTAGTTATGGCTACTCTTAGTTCTACTGGACCACATCACTTCCACAGCCAAACGTGCTCAGGTTCAGGTGGGTTTGTCTTGCCACATATTTCTCCCCCATCTAGCATACATGCTAAATGTGTTCCTTGCGTTTGCTCTTAATTTAATTGTTGCATTTTAACGGAGGAAGGTGTATCCTCCCACTGCATGTTTGGGAGATTGGCCATGTTCCTGACAGCAGTCACTGCAGAGAAGGCAGATTGCTGAAGCTGGAGAGAACAGCAGACTGCAGGCTGATGCCAAGAAGGGCAGGGCAGAGGATCCATGCCACAGGACAGAATAAGTGCATGGAGCATATTTAAACAAGAACAACAGTTTTCTGCTGGATTTTGAAGTGGTCAAAGGAGGAAACTGAGGATGATAATTATCTGTGTTTCTTTTTTCTTTTTGCATGAAGAAAAGGACAATTAGAGCTCCAGGAGACCAAGATGATAGAACTGCAATAGGCCAGTCCAGAGGAGATGAGGCTCTTACTGTGGAATTTGTAGCACACAAGAGCCAGGCAGCATTAGAAAGAGGAATAAAGGCAAAATGAAGAACAAAATGGATATTGTAGTGATGCTTTTGCACTTAACCAAATAGGCCAGGTTCAGACATTTGTCCCAGGGTTCATATACCATAGTTTACTAGCAGTCCTGTACCCTCATGTTGATTGGGAATGCTAAGAAGAAGAAAATAGTGCAATTTTCTAATGAATAATTTTAAAAATGCACATTTTTGAAAGGTTCAGTTCTCCATCTTGATTCAAAATGGAATCCAGTTTTATGCAAGAAAGACTTGCCCCTCAGTCTCAGGAACCATCACATAAAATTTGGTTAAGAGATGTTAAGAAATGTCCAAAGGCACAGCAAACAGAAAAAGTAGCATTCCAAAAAATATAGTAGAAGATGAAGCCATGAACAAGGACTGTGGTCATGTACTCCTCCCTTGCCCCTCCTTTATACTCTGATTTCAGTGTGAAGATCTTGCTTGCATTTAAGTCAGAGTTCTCCATAACATCCAAACAGATTAGGATAAGCCAGGATCTGATCCAATTTAAAATGCCAGCTCAAGACAGAAGTGCACTGAGTAAACCTACATTAATGTGTATTGCCGTTGCTTCCATATTTAGGCTATAGTTTCCCTACCTTCTTGCAACTAGTTTCAATCATTACAGATCTCATCAGTTGTAGGGAAAGAAACAAGGAATCCCACAGAGATCTTGTGAGCTGAGTTGGCCTTCAGGCCATGCCTGGTTGCTGTGCAGCACTTTCCCACAGTGAAAATTATTCAGATAATATTAATAACAAGAAGAAGAAGTTGAAGATGATCTCCTGGGGGAATAATCCATGTTCACTGTTTGGTGGGGAGGGACATTCAGCCTGGATTGATTTGTTACCTTTGTGGTCTGTTTGCTGCTCTGTTCAGCCAGGTCTCATGCCATGCCAGCAGCTTCTGAAGCAGGAAGACGCATCAAGGATTGGCACAACATGGGGTTACTTCTGACATCACTGCCAGCATTTCTTGGAGGCCACAGGGCTATCATAGAAAGTTAAACAACATCTGCCCAGCGCACATTGTGTGGCGGTTAAGGGTGTTCAATTCGGATTGAAGAACCCAGGCTCTGATCCCCACAAAGCCAAAGCCAAAATATAAATGTAACAAATAAATTTAATTCCTGCTTGGTTCAAAACTTACCATAACTTGACCAAGTGGAAGCAGCAACCAGATTGCAAACCCTAATGTGAGAATTGGTCCAGAAAGAAAGTGTTCCCCTCCCCGCAAAATGAACACAATATATTCATCTAGGATATTATTCATGTTAGACTCTTGCTATTACTCTTTCCTAAATGACTTAAGCTTTACAGTAGATGGTCATAGAGATTGTTTAGGTTTCTACTTGCTAGGTATCTGTTCTTGAGCCTAGAAGAAACCATTCTTTGCCTCCTTAACTCCCACTGGAAGGGGGACAAATGGCTCAGACTGCCATGACCCACATCTGGCAAATCTTGTCAGATATTTCAGTCATGGAAGAGCTTGGATCTGGACCACTCTTGGTGCTGAGCTCTTGGGCTCCTGGAGGAAGAGAGGCTTGGGCTCTGCCTTGACAGGCCCTTGTCTCCCCTGAGGGGAGTTCCCCTGCTGAAGGGGGCAGGGGAAGTGGCCTTCGTCCCTTAGGCGTTGCCTTCAGCTCCCCAGCCTGTGTAATTCTCTGTGACAGTTCAATTCAGAATGAATCCGGCCGCTTCACAGCAACAGACATACAAAAGGTGAGCCCAGTGGAGCCTGAATAATGAAGAGAGCTGCTCTCTGCAGTGGGCTGCCTGGGGGACACTGTGGGGGAAGGGGCAAAAATGCTGACCTAGTGTTTCTTTTCCCTCGGTCCTCCGGGCTATTTCTTTCCCCTACACTGAGCACGGCATGTTTCATCCCAGTCTGTGATGCAATCGGTTCCTCTGAACTGCTCTGGCAGTGGGGGCAGAGGCAAAGGACTGTGTCTGATACACTTCCAAGTTGCCTCGTCCAAAGCACCATTTATAACCTGTTTTTCTCCTTCCCCCACGTTTTTCCTCTTCACGGACATATTGGAAGTAGGATTAAATATCCCACAAGTGCAGATAATGGAAGACATGTGCTAGTTAGATCCCCCAGCACAACAAAGATACCGTGAAGTTGTTGCATGTCTGCAAAGTCAATGCAAAACCACCGCACTGCAAAAGCCCCAGATCCATCATCTGCCAGAAGCCTTAACTAAACAGCTAAGCTAAGTTTCCAGTCCTCATGCCCAGGTCCCTGGGGCCTTAGCTTCAGCCTAGAGTGCTACCACTCACCTTTAGTATATAGAACTATGTAAATTCCGCTGCAGCACCATGCAACTTTGAAATCATGTATCAGTCATGGTATTGAGAATCACCTTTTATTTTTATGTATCTTTTTAAAAATTTCTAAGCTTTAGGCTCTGTAGACTGTTAACAACTCGGAAGCCAGGAAATGGCTGATCAGGATTTTCATTGGTTCAAGGATAGATCTTTGGTACCGTGCGTAGTCTGCTTCGTGCCTATGGGAATTAGAATAAAACATGCAAAACAAGCATAAACATGTGCATCATGTATGCAAATTGCAGAATTCAGAGGTGTAAGGGGGGATAATTTTGGTGTTTTGCATGTGGCTTAATCTTCTCTGTTCCAAGTTAATTTATGAGTTTTGTGAGTCAAATACTGTGGGGGAGAGTAGGAGGATCTATATTTTAAACCCAGATGGAAGTTGTGCCATCCACTTATTCTTTGGGGGGGGGCCCTGCAACCATTTCAGGACTTGCAGAACTGCAGCTGAAATCAGCTGTGGTTGTTGGCAGTGCAGTACCTCAGCATTCCAGTACTTGATAAATTAAGGCCAAAATTACCAAAATCCAGTGGCAAACAAAAGAGCTCCCCCTCCGTGGTATAGACATACTCACAGTTTGTCATCCTGGTGCCACTGAGAAGCGCTGCACATACAGATTCTGTAGAACTAAGCAGTCCCTTTGCTTTCTGGTACATCCCTACTTTTCTCCATCACCACTCTTAGTGTGGGAGCACCAGGTGAATGAGTATGCTGAATCTACCTTTATTTATTATTTCATTACTGCTGGACTCTTCCAGGTGAGTAAGATTTGCATTCGTGCCCTGTTACCTGTTCCCAGGTATTGGAAAAATAAAACAACCTGAGTTACATGTCTTTCCTCCAGTGTTCTCGTGAGACTCTTTGTTGAAACAAAATAGTGCTGCTGTTGTTTTAAGAAGAGAATCGCAAGGCTGGCCACTAGTTCACTCTAGCTAGGCCATAGATGAATGGTGCTTCACCAAACTGCCTGCTGAATACTCCGCCACTCTCAACATCTGCCCTGGAGGCAGTTCAGATCTCTTGGTGTACTGCACTGAGTCTGTGGGCAGAAACACATCCTAGCTTACATGCTGCAATGCTACAGTGCACACACTCCCCTGCTTCTTCTCTCCACCTGCAGTTCCCCTTCTTTATGGTGCGCACATACACACACACACGGGCACACTCTTGCTTGCGCTCTCTCGCTGAGCCTTGTTTCCATAGATAGACCTTTTGTGGGGATATGGTAATAGGCTGACATTAAGAGAGCCAGCAGGGGGAGCAGCCTGCCTTCTAAAGCTCCACATGAGATCTAATTGTGTTGGGCTTTTATTTTTAATCTTCTGTTTTAGTTCTCAAAAACTCTTGCCTGTTGGGGGCTTCTTTTCCCACCCTGGATTCTTTTTGAGCTGGATAAAGATTCCATGGCAGCTGAGATCCCCCCGACCTCGGGGAGCTTTGGCATTGGCGAGGTAGCCTGCTGAGCACCAGATAAAAGAGGCAGTGGGAAATGAGGGGAAATGTGGGAGCATTTGAGGGGAGTGGGGAGCAGGGCCTCACTATTGCCAGCCCGCAGAAGCCTTCTGGCTTCCGAAAGGCAGCAGCAGCAGCAGCATAAATCCCTTTGGCAGGTTTGCTTTTTCCCAGTTTCCACTTCGTTGCTCTAGATTTGCAGTCTAGGAAAGGGGGGTGTCAGAGACCAGGGTGGGGTAGAAAGTTTGCAGTGCTCCTCGGATTATTTATTTGCTTATTAAAAGGGGGGAAAGGCCCCGAGTCTTGTTCAGTTTCTGCCATAGGCCTACAGGATTCAATAGGTACAGGAGAATAACGTCATTTTGTTTTACCTTGTTGGCCAAAGGCTCATTGTGAGGGGAAGTGCCCATTGACTCGCACCACTGTGGGAATGGCGTGTTTGTGTCTCAGTAAGTGCAGGCCTTGTGCGGGCTTGCCAAGTGGCACAACACACCAAAAAAGGGAAGCACAACAGAGCAAGAAAAGACAGACATCCCAGCAATGGCAGGGAAGAAATGCTCTCAAAGGCATTGTGTTAATCCCAGTGGGTCGTCTCCAGTGCTAGTCCTGCTCAGAGTAGCCCATTGAAATTAATGGACCTCTTAGTTAACCAGGTCTATTAATTTCAGTGGGTCTACTCTCTGTGTGTTTCAGGAAAATAGCTCTTTGTCAGATCACTGTTTGTATCTCCTTGCTTCAAACTGAGTCACTCTTGCAGAAGTCACTGAGGTTGCCAGTCTATTAGCACAAGTTATTAAAGAAAGTACCATTGATAACAGCCCTCAGAAAGAGAGCTGTTTGCTCAAAATATGTTGCGAATCATACAGCCAGTACTAATAACTGATTCCCAAACCTCCTGGGTTTCAGTTTCCATACTCTTAATGTTTCTCTTGCAGAAGTCAGCAGGGAGAAGGTGGACGGGGATAAAACTAGAATTGCCTTTCTCTTCCTGTCATTGGCTCTGGCGCCACCTACTGTTGGCCTCCCTGCCTTCCGCCCTAACAGTTCCATTGAGCACCAGCCATCACTGCAGGGCTTTGATGCACGAGTTGACTCCTTATCCTTTCCTTCTACAGAATGCAGGTCCGTGGACTCTATTTGCTTTTGGTTCTGATTCTTCTGGCTGCATCTTCTGAGGCTGGCAAGAATAAGAAAGGTGAGCTGACTAGGAGAGCTCTGGCTAGCAAGTGGGATGAGGCCCTGTCTGCAGCTTGATGTTCTGAGGGCTTGCTTGCAGGACATGGGCAGGGGCTGCATTTAATGCCTTACAGTGGCCTGGGGGAAAAGGAGAAGCTGTTTGTTGTGTGTTATAATGATTGCTGGCTCCCCTATGACCAATGCAGAAAAGGTGAAGAAAAATGGCTCGGATTGCGAGGAATGGCGCTGGGGTCCCTGCGTTCCCAACAGCAAAGACTGTGGTGTTGGCTTCCGCGAGGGAACTTGTAACGAAGAGACCAAGAAACTCAAGTGCAAGATCCCCTGCAACTGGAAGAAGGAATTTGGAGGTGAGTGTGTGTCTTGCTCTGAAAGAGAGAAGGGTGAGACTTAGGGAATGACACACCAGTCTTAAATGGGACCTTGGGAAGCCAGCCAGCCCACCGGTTTAACAAATTCTGGAGAAATTGTGGTTCTTTGCCTGGAACGATTGCAGGCAGTTAGCGAGGAGTGTGCATGCAGTCTTGGGGGTCATGTGCACACCGTATGCCAACTTACTGCCGACGTTAATGCAGTGTCGGTTTTTGCTGTTTACAGTGAGTTTGCAATTGATAATGTTCTCGTTCTGCATCCAGCACTTCTGCATTAGAAGCACATCCTGTGGCTTCTGGAGGCAACTGGGCTTTCCGCAGAGATACTTGACTGTGGTTTCTGGCAGCTGTCATTCATTTGAAGCAGACTTCCCCAACCTGATGCGCTCCAGATGTTGTTAGACTTCAACTCCCTTCCTCCCTGACCATTGACTGTGCTGGCTAGGGCTGATGAGAGTTGAAGTCCACAACATCTGGAGGCAGACGGTTGGGGAAGACTGTCCTTCTGCTTAGGAACATAGATGTGGTTGCCTTATACCAAGCTGGACTATCAGTCCTTCAAGCTCAGTTTTGCCTCGATGGCTCATCCAGCCTGCAAGTGCCAGGGATTGAACCTGGAATCTTCTGGGTGCAAAGCACACACTCTACCTTTCTACCTTACTCCTTATCTGAGAGAGAATATGGTGGTATGATGGCCAGAGAGATTCTGGTAGGGGGTCTTGGATCCAAAGGGAAACAAGATGGTGATGGCAGTATGCGGCAGAGTCCCTTTTATCTGGGTCCCACTGAAAAGGTTGCCATCACCAAGAGATAACGTACAGCTTCCATGTCACTTGCCTTCTGTCGAGATACCAGATTATCTGTCCATACTCAGTCCAATACTCTGAGCGACTCCTCATATACCAGCATTTTCCAACAACTCTCAGGGCAGTGGGATCAAGGAGGATCCAGGAATACAGAGGATAGTAGATTCCAGAAAATAACTTGGATCTGAGCAGACAATTAAGTGGCTTGAATGCCGAGTGGAAGCTTTCTACACTTTTAAGCCACACCTCACACATTCCCTTTGCCTTGCTATTCCCACTTCCTTTTTACTTCCATGCTCCTGTGTCTCCTTCTTCTCTATTTAGGTTAGTGAGGAATTAGGTTGTGGCCGGCTGGAGGAGAGGTTTGGCTGTCAGTGCTAGCTTTGCAGCTTCCTGTTTCCCTCCACTGTGGATTCCTCCCCTTTGTTTGCTTGCTATTTACAGCAGATAGGAAAATATACAAGAGGTATGGTCATGCTGCATTGGTGTTTATCCACGTACCAGGCCCTTGAAAATTACCTGTTTGTTTGGTGTTGTATTTTAAAAGAGTCAGGCCTACAAACCACAAAGTTCCTAGTTCCATGACAATGTTGTGCAGCAGTCACTGCCAGTCCATTTACCCTGATCCAGCTAACATTTAGTCCCAGTAACATTTAGATCTGCTACTTGTTGAGCCGCATGGACATGATTCTTAGCAATTTGGTAGATAGCCATGGTGAACACGCTTTAGGATCTTAGGTGTCTCACGGGCAGGACCATTGTTTGTTTGCTATAACAGATCTAATGGCTCTTAACTTCTCTCCTAGCTGATTGCAAGTATAAGTTTGAGAGCTGGGGTGGTTGTGACTCGGCAACAGGTCTGAAGTCCCGTTCGGGCACTCTGAAGAAGGCCCTCTACAATGCCGAGTGCCAGGAAACTATACAAGTGACCAAGCCCTGCTCTCCTAAGGCCAAGTCAAAATCCAAAGGTGAGTCCCAGCTCTTAGGCTCCCTTTTTCTGCCTTAGATAATTTGCCACGCATTACTCTTGATGATCCAAGAAGGATATAACTCCTGTGTTAGGGGTGGCAAATTAGGAAACATGACGTTTTCTATGCAATTGCCATATTGCTCTAAAAACACACTGGCAACACAGTATTGCTTGGAGAACTACAGCTGACTCATGAGCTGAGTGTTTGTCTCACTGGTGTCTTTATACGTGCTGACCTTTTACTGGAAAACACCCGTGATAGTTCACAAGCACCCAGGTAATGACAAGATTGCAATTATATGGTGCTTCAGGTGCTGAGAGGAATCTAAAGCCCACAGTGTCTGTCCCCCAGGGGTGCATTTGTGTGAATGGGGAGAAGCTAGAGGCTGGAGTGAGGTGCCAATAAATGGTAGAATCTTCCCACCTGCAAGGCAAGTGCAAGTGTCCAGACAGGAGGAACCCAAAAAGCGACAAGACTGGATGTGCTCCAGATGCACAGCCTGTATGCTAATGCAAGTCCAGGAGACTAGTGGTCAACTGGCATGTTAAGAGTGCTAGTAAATGCCAGACCAGCACAGAAATAAATGAGAATGTGTGGGGCCCCTGTATGTGGTGTATTGCATTAATGATCTTCCATTTGTTTCAAGCAGCCAGAAAAGGAAAGGGGAAGGACTAGAACGATGGATGCAGCCCCACTGTCTTCAGGGCATGGTGCCTGAACCCTCTTGGACACACACCACTTGGAGCTCCAGCGTGGTCCCTCCCAGCTTGGCAGCCCTTTTGCCACATCCCACCCCTCTTCTGCCTCCACAACCTTGCCCTTCACTGACACACCGTTTCTAATCACTAGTTTCCTAGGGAGCAAGCCCACCCTGTCGTGAAGAAAGCGCCCTTTTGCCTTCCCTGTAACATCTCCTTTCTACCATGCTTCCCCTCCTCCCGATCTGTGCATCTCGGTGCTCTTTGCTCTGATTTGTTTCCCCGGAATTCCGCACGATGCGTTTTGAGATGGGGCTGGGCTCTGATAAGTTGTGGGTAGAGTTCTTCACCTTTGGGCTCCTTGGCTGAAGCCATATGGCCCTTTGGCGCATCTCTCTCTCTCTCTCTCTCTTGCAAGCTTGGCAGCAAGGCCTGTGGTTTCCTCGTCCCCCATGCAACTTCCCATAGGCAAAACTCCAAATTAAGCTAGCCAAGGAAACTGATTTGGAGTGTGTAATGGAGGGAAGGGAAAAGGGGGGAGTTAATGAGAAGGGGGGAGCCCCATGCCTGCCTTACATTCCTCATAAGGTGACTGTGTGCAGTAGGACTTACTTTGGTGTCGCTTTGAGCCCCTCAGACTTACAAGGGGCTAAATCAGTGCCTGCTGCCCAGGGTGCTGTGTGTGAATATCTGTTCCTGCCTCCCCCCTCCAGTATATATAAATATATATATCCAGTACAGGCTTGTTCATAAGCAGACCATCTGGAAGGTGTGTGTTTTCCATGAGCTGTGTTTGACCTTTTGTCAACAAACCACCTTTTGCCTTTCCTTCGCCACCCAAGAATCTCCCTAGAGTTATGAGCATTGTCTTATCTTTTTCAGCCACAATGTCCTCATTCCTTCTGTCCCTTCTTGTCTCTATATTTGCTGGGACACTGTGGCCTTGTCCTCCTTTTACTGGTGCTGGGTAAGCCCTCTTTGCTTTTTACAATGCCCCCTCTTTTCCAATAAAAGTCTTTTTACAAAAAAAGAAAGGAAAGTCCTCTTTTTTGCGGGCGGTGGGGTGGGTTAATGCCGTATTTCTGTGTCAAAGAGCTGCAAGCCCATGTGGTAGAGAAGTGCTGGCTGTGTAGGAGGATCGCAGGTAGCTAGGCCGCGCTGGGCCTAGTGCCACCGTGGGAAGGAGCACAACAACACTGTGAGCTGTCACTGGAGGAAGGCCGCCACTTTGAGCTTGACAACGCTCAGTAGGCCAGGAAAAATCTGACAGACATTGACTGCAGGGCTGGGGAAAGGAGCTTGCTGTCCATTCAGATTTCCCTGCTGTTGTGTTTTTTTTAGGCCGATGGAGTGAAACAAACTTGACGTCGGGGATATTTAAAACAACCGCTTTGGGCAAGGTGAGAATAAATACAGGGTTTCTCTGCCAAGGAGAGCTCGAGTGATACGGCGTTGAGCTCCGGATACCTGTCAGCTTTCCAGAGCCAAATGGTCTGTCACAGGAAAAGTCTCTGTTGAGTTTCCTGCCTCTAGGCTGGTAAAGAAGGGCTTGGAGTAAGACCAAGGACAGTTAAACAAAGCAGGATGAGGCAACAGGGCCTTTCCTCTTAGACTGGATTGTAGGTGTTCTGGAGAGTGAATTTCCCCTGCAGTAGGAGGGGGGAACCTCTGGTCCACTGGACCCCCTGCTGTCATTTCCTCCAAGGGCCTACACCCTCCTTCGCCCTTCTGCCCTATTGCATCCCCATTTTCTTCACTGCTTGCCTTTTTTTTTTTTTTGCCAATGGGCTGAGCAGCACTGGGCTGAGGATGGGGGATCTCACACAAAGCAAAGTTTCGATCAGGGCAACCTCCTCACCCACCTTCACATTTGGCTGACTGGTGAGAAACCGTCTGAGCAGTGGGGTGGGGCTTCAGAGCATCTTGCTGTCAAACTGCCCATGAGAGATTTGTGTGAATACGGTGTGGAAATGGCTTTAACCCTGTCCACTGCTGGCAGAACTTTGTTCCTTAATTGCCCAAACTCTTACATGATTTTTATCTAGTCCAGCAATTAAGAAGGGGTTGAATTCCACACTGCGCTTGTCGGATTGTTCTGTCAGCGCAAGCATTTTGGCTTGCTAAATGAAACAGTCCCTCCTTTTCTCCTGCTGCATGCTGTTCCCATCCTCCCCCGAGCCAATTTCAGGGTATGGGGCAGCTAGGAGATTGGGGGGGGGGAGCCTTGTTGTGTGCAAACCATAGCCCTTAGACAGGGCTTCCACTGACAGGACTCATTCGTTCCATCCCTCAGTGTTTATTCTTAACTGGGCTTCTTATAGAAGACAATGCAGTCTTGCCTGCACCAACTTAAGAATACCTTGTAGGTAACAAGGGAAGGCAGCATTCCTAAACTGGAGGAGAGTGGATTCCTTCAGGCTTTGATTGTACCTCAAATATCTGAGAGGGAATGTGTGAGCAAGCAGACTAATGGTATTTTATTTGTCAGCTAGTAAGTAACTTGTGCACATATTTGCATGGCTGTCACAATGGGCCCTAAATCCCACAGCAGAAACTAACCTTGCATCTTAAACCAAGTCAAGTGTTACTGGGTGATTTCTCATCCCATCTGTCCTGGACGAGGAAAGCAAAGAACCTCAATTTGGTGTTGAGTAAATGGGCACCAAACAAGTCATCAACCCAGTATTTTACCAGTGTGGAGAAATGTCTTCAGTGTCTTTCATGGATGATCACTAGTCCAAAAGTTCATTTTAAGAAATAACAGTTTACATTTTATTTCAGAGAGCTGGTGATTCATTATGAAATGATTCATGTGCAGAAGCACTTAACATATATATTTTATTTTTAACAAGCAGCAAACAACAGCAAGATTTCCCTTTCATATAGAATTCTTGTATGAAAATCATTGGAACTTTCACTGGCTTGTGGTCGTGTTGTCTGGCAGTGGCCCTCCATTTTGTGGGCCTGTTTAATTATTGGAAGGCTGCTTTCTTCCCCTCTCCAGGACAACTTCCTTGTTTTTGCTTTGTTTAAAGTAGTCACACCTATTCCTCATGCTCTCCATGCCACAAAGCTGCTACTTTCATTATGGCAGGAACCAGAGATTACTAATGGGTCAAGGTCCTGGGCTTCCAATTAACTAGACAGGCAGGTGTCATGGCATTCCTCTTTCCCCGCCCCACAAACATTTAAGAAAGCAGGAGTGCAAATGCCATGAATATTTTACCAGCTGCTCCCTGGATTCCTTCAACTCATTTCTATCCTGAGTTGTTTTCATATTACCATCAGAGAGAGATGGGTGAGTTGTCAAAAGCTTATTAAGTCATTTGCTGCTTTCTCTCGCAACAGGATCTTCTTTAAAAAAAATATATAAAGTTTCTAAACTGCATAGTGTTGTATTTCTTTTTCTACAGAAGGTAAAATATATAAGTGCATAAAGTCAATTCAATAAAATTACCTTAGAAGCAATTCAATAAAATGCCATATTTTATGCTGCATGAACTGAATGGGTGGATTTGGGTAAGTGTATCTCCTGGCATTGCTTTCTGCTGCTCTTTACAAGTGCCAGAAAGAAGAAGTTGATACATTGGCCATGCTTGGCTGCATTCAGAGCTCTGGAAATTTACAGTAGCCTCTGCCAGTCTGTTGCCTTACAGAGGTTTTGCACTACAACTCCCAGCGGTGGCTGGGGCTGATGGAAATTGTAGTCGAGAACATCTGCAGGGTACCAGATGGGCAAAGGTGAGTTCAGGGGAATAGCTGGAAATCAGAAATCGGTTGTACTGTGTTAAATAGGGGTTTCTCTCTGGGCTTTATGAATGCAGCCTCAGTATCAAACACTGTTGAAGAGCTTTGGTGGCACCTTTTGCCATAATAAGTGTATCAGGCTTAGGGTGCTGTGGGACACTTCTTTTCGCTAGAAGAAACGTGGCCATGCTTCTGGAAATCTGTAGAATCTAAAATGCATCAGGACTCTGCAATTTGCAACATAGAAGTGCTACATATATGATTTCTTTCTACATTCAGAATTGGCATGCTCCAACCTCTTTTGCAGAAACAGCTTTAGGCCAGTTTCCCAATGGGAAAGAGTTCTAGCTTACTGGTGAAGTGCCTGTTGCACCTGCAAAAGGCCCCTTGCAGATTCCATATCCAGGTTGGGTCTGAAACGGCACTTGTCTTAAATCAAGGAGAGCCACTGCCAATCAGTGTAAACCAGGAGTAACCCTCCATTTGGTGAACGGTCAACCTGGACTTGCAAGACCAATGATCAGGGATGGTGGCTATCATGGTATAATATGAGTTTGACCAAACTGCGGGAGGCAGTGGAAGACAGAAGTGCCTGGAGTGCCCTGCTCCATGGGGTCATGAAGAGTAGGACATGACTAAACAACAACAACATCTGGAGAGTAGCCTGCTAGTTGCCCACAATATTGACAGTTCTGAGCCAGGTGGATCAATAGTCTTGACTTGATATCCATTCGTTTCTTATGCTCCTAGCCCAGGCTCATTCTGCTCTAGCGCTTCAAATATTGCTCAGCTAGGAGCTATTGGGCATCCCTGTGCGCTTTCCATTGAAATTAATAACAAGAGTCTGCCAAGTCAGGCCAGTGGCCCATCTAATCCATCATTCAGCTCTCCCAGCAGCTAGCCAGGTGCCTATGGGAAGCCTGCGAGCAGGACCTGAGCACAACAGCCCTCTCTCCACTTGTGATTCCAAGCAACTCCTATTCAGAGCCTTACGGACTCTGGCAGTGGGAGTCTAGCCAATAGGGCTAGCAGGCACTGTTAATGTCCACGAATTCGCCTAATTCTCTTTCAAAACCATCCGTGTTGGTGGCCGTTGCTGCCTCTTATGGGAGCGATTTTCACAGTTTAACTGTGCTGTTAGTTTCTTTTGCCTGTCCAACGTTCAGCTTCATTGGTTAGCGCTGAGTTCTAATATTATGAGATGTGGGGGAACCATAGAGTTGGAAGGGACCCTGAGGATCATGTAGTCCAACCCTCTACAATGTAGGAATATGCAGTTGTCAAATATGGGGACTGAACTTGCAACCTTGGCGTTATCAGCACCACACTCTAACCAACTGAGGGAAGCTTTTAATGTCTGATGTATTACGGTATTTTAATATTTTTTGGGAAGCTGCCCAGAGTGGCTGGGGAAGCCCAGCCAGATGGGCGGGGTATAAATAATAAATTATTATTATATTATTATTATTATTATCCAGGCCCTCCAAACCTTTCCCACTTTCTCTATGCCTGCATAATTTTACGTACCTCTACCATATTCTCTCTTACATTTTCCCTAAACTGAAAAGCTGCAGACACCAAATCCCATTTATTACAACTGGATTGGTGCAAAATCTATTTGTCTTCCCTTCTAGGATCTGTTCACACCGCACTTTATCTTTCTGTCCACTCACCATTGTATCCCAGTGGCCTCTTACTTCCATGATGACCCAGCTTGCCCTTCTGCCTCCCTGCAACTCCTCTCCCACGTGGGTCAAGTGACCTAGATTGGGAAACTCTTGGCACTGAAGCTGCCCTAACCTCTCAACCTCTTGGTGGAGGCAGCTGTTGTAGGTTTAGGCGGCTATTCTGCTGAGGCCAGCAAAAGAGCCTCCACATGGTCGGGAGTGCAGGCATGCTGCCCAGTCAGTACCTATTGACAAAGGGGCCTCTGAGGGTCTTTGTGTTCCTGCAGGGACAGCTGCCTGAATGCCTGCCCATCCCTCCTCGCTCTCCCCCCAGTGCACCCCTTCACTGATCAGAACAAAATCCCTGCCCCAGGCGCTTGAGCTCCCTAGAATTCCTCAGTTAATGCGGCATAATTGCTACCAGACCTGCACAGGGCTGGAAATGCTGCAGGAAGATTGGAACCAGACTCTGGGGCAGGGGAAGCTCCCTTGGGCAGACAGCGTGCAGGGCAGTGCCCAGCTAACCTGGGTCAAAGTGCGGGTTGAGTCTCCAGGGGTCCCAGAGGAGCTCATTCAGGATCGGTCCCAAAGCCATGAAAACTTGACAGAGAGTCACCCTCTTCAGATCCATCCCATTACTTTGGCCGAATGAGGCGTCCATTTCCTTTTGCCCAGGGAACCCTCTAATCACAGGAAAGGATCATTTGTGGGCTCCTGTGGGGGCAGGTTTCCTGCCTTGACCCAGCAGAAGAAGCTTGCAAAGTTTACTCAGCACATTCCATGCTGGAGAGGAAAAGTCTGGCGTCCTTGTCAATCGGCAATGATTCTTGCACTCAACCAGGAACTTCTCATAAACCATTGGCCTTTTGGGATGGGTCTGATGGAAGATGGAGCCCATGACACTGAGAGAGCTACAGAGCCCCATCCTTGTTTCATAATTTCAAATTTAATCCACCTTATGCCTAAACTGCTTGCGTGTGAGTATTGAAAGAGGACCCTAAAAAATGACCCAAAGAGCTAATATATTTACTTCAATTACTTTATTGGTTTAAGTGGGGCCCGCTGTTAGTTGTAACAATTAAAAAAACCTGCAAGGCATTTGGGGCAACATGATGCAAATTATTCTAAAGGCAGTGGCAGTATGGCTGCCTCCCCAGCAGAATGAAGCAGCAGCCTTTGGCCAACTACAATGGCGTCTCGCAGGCTGAGAGTCCTTCACCATGAGACGGAGACTTCCGTGCCTGTGTACACTGGCCCAGTCTATGCCAGGTCCTTGATCTGCATTTCTCGCTGACGTGCCTGAGGGTGCAGATACCCTCTGGGCTCTGGAGAAACTGAGCAACAGCTGGAATGGGTTGTTCTGTGCTGGACATCATGAATATCCTGGGATTTAGGCTGTACACTTTACACTGGAGCCCACATGCTGAGGACTCCATGACGACACCGACTAGAAGGGAGGTTAAATCCATTTACAAAGCTCGTGGCTATCTTCTTGATATGCCCACAGGCACTTGGAGCAGAAGCAAGCAGGGAGGTCTCTAGTTTCCCTCCCCCAGCCCCTATAAGCAAGGATGAAGAAACTGCAGCCCTCCAGCAGTTGCTGCACTACAACTCCCATCATCCTTGACCATTGTCCATGCTGGCTGCAGCTGATGGGAGCTAGAGTCCAACATCATGATGAGGGTCACCTGTTGCCCATTCCTACCCTACAGAGAAGCCTTTCCCAACCATGGGTTCCCAGACGGTCTCAGACTACAACTCCCATTATCCCTGACCACTGGGCATGCTGGCTAGGAATGATGGGAGTTGTAGTCCAACAACATCTTGGAACCCAAGGTTGAGAAAGGCTTCTACAGAGGAATCAAAATCTCTTCAGTAAAGGGTGCCTCCCTTAACCAAGTGCTTGGAGTCAGGAGGACACTGTGGTGCAGCTGGCATCTAAAAAAAGCAACCCAAAATGAAGGGAAACCCTGTTTACATTAAAAGAGGCTACATGGCCTTTGAAAGTCTCCCCAGTACAGGAATATCCCGCTATCGCAGATGCCTGGTGCAACGTTATCCTCCAAGGGCCTTGTCAAGCATTTGCTGCCTCAAGGACAGTCGCTCTTCACATCGACACAAATACCTTTGCAGAAGCATTTCCCTTGGCATGTGGTCAAAAATGTCACAGTGCTGACTGTCTCTCTGTGCGTGCGCACATGTGCCGTTTGCGATTTTTTATTGTTCAAAACAACTCAGGTGTGTCATTGTTTCAAGGTAGGCGTGAGTCTCTCCGTTCAGCAGGCTGGCTGGCGGGCACAGCTGCCTGCCGCGGGGAGACAGGATGGAGTCGGCACAGGATGAAAGGTCCTTAGGAAGCCTCTTAAGCAGGCAGGTTTGGTTCCAGCTGTAGAGTACTCTCCCTGAGGGGAACAAATCCCACTGGAAACTCAACCAGGAAAAGGGCTAGGATGTATGAAAGGGATTAAGTGTGCCTTGGTTGGTCATCTAGTTTTAGCATGCCCAGCCTAAGGCTCCAAGCAGAATCCACTGCCAGCTTGGTGGCTGGCGATGAGACAGTCCCCTTCTGTCTGCACATTCATAGTTTATGACTTTGTTAGCATTGCTGAACCTTCCCATTCTCTCTCTCTCTCTCTCTCTCTCTCTCTCTCTCACACACACACACACACACACACACACACACACACACACACACACCACAAGTGCAAAACCACCAAGACATCCATGGAAAGGAATAACTTCCATTTACATGTTTGTGTGTCCCACTTAGCACATCAGCATAGGCATCAGAAGGGGACACGGCTTTTATCTAGTGATATCAAAGGTTAATGGAAGTTCAGCCAGCATTTCAGGAGCAACAAGGCAGGGAGTGGGATCCACGAAGTCTGTCCATGACGCCTTATTGCAGCATCCAGTCCCTGACTTATTTCTCCTTCGTTTTCTGGAGAAGCGCAGTCAGGGGTCCTAGAGGCGCAAGGACTGCTTTGTGACTTGAAGGCCGATCAGGATTAAAAGGGTTGTGGGTTATCTCTGGTTTTAATTTTGCATTTGGTGAAAGGCTCCCTCTGGAATCTAGTGACACAGTTGCAGCAGTACATCTGTCTGGTTGGAGAAGAAAAGAACAAGTCTCCACAACACCTCGCTTCCAGATTATCTTGCCGTGCCAATGTTCCTGTACTGACACATGAGAAGGTGCTTAAAGGTTTTCTTGAAGGTGGCGTTGCAAAGAGCGTAACAAGCTGGGTTGATGGTACTGTTGACATAGCACAGCCAGTACCCGATGTACCAGACTGTGTCAGGGACACAATAATCGCAGAAGGTATTAATGAGGACCATCACGTTGTACGGCGTCCATGTCAGGATGAAGGCCAGTAAGATGGCAAAGATGGTTCTGGTGACTTTCTTCTCCCGGGCTGCCATTTGGCGCTTCTTCCTGACCTGACTCCTGGCAATGCTAGCAAATTTCCTGGCAACGTTCGCCGGGCGGCTGTTGGACAAGGTGATTGGAGTGGAGCTGGCTTCTTTGTCTGGGACAATCTCAATGGCGGTGACACATTCAGTTCCG
This sequence comes from Podarcis vaucheri, assembly GCF_965113315.1. Lineage (NCBI taxonomy): Eukaryota > Metazoa > Chordata > Lepidosauria > Squamata > Lacertidae > Podarcis > Podarcis vaucheri. Next base: position 52,682,452 of record NC_138759.1, on the reverse strand, counting down.
GTTTGCTTTGTGACAATCTTAATTTTGGACCACTTGGAGGCAGGGTTAAGCCGTGTCGGGGCTGGGCTCTGCCCTTGATCAGCCGGTGCAATTTCCAGCACTGGCTTCTCTTTGTTGGTCTGGGTGATGCTCACTGTGCTGGATTCATTGGACGTCTCCTTCTCCTCTTGGTGGCCAGTGGTCTCTGACTGCTGTAAGGGCTGCTCTTCTACTTTCCCATTTTTTGCCTCCTCCTTCACCTCCGCCGCTTTCTTCGGAGAGTTGTTGTTATTCTGCTTGACCAAAGGGCTCTTCAGGAAGCCGAGTGACTTGGACTTCTTCTCCTTCTTGCTCTCAGGCTTGTGTCTTCTGATGCGGCTCCGGCTGGCCAGCGAAATGTGGATGTAGAGCACAGTCATGATGACCACGGGGAGGTAGAAAGCCGCGATGGCTGTGCCAAAGGTCACCGCCGGGTTGGAGAGGAACTGGATGTAACACTGCTCTTTCTCAACTGTCCTCTCCCCAACAATGAACTGCCAAAACAAGATGGCGGGCGCCCAGAGGATAAAGGACAATATCCAAGCGACTGCAATCATCAGCCCGGCCATTTTGGTTGTCCGCCTAGCTGGGTAGGTCAGGGGCTTGGTGACACAGAAGTAGCGGTCAAAACTGATGATGAGCAAGTTCATGACAGAGGCGTTGCTCACCACGTAGTCCAGAGCCAGCCAGAGGTCACAGACCACAGCCCCTAGTGGCCAATAGCCCTTGATGATGTAGACTGTGTAGAGGTTCATGGAAAAGACTCCAATTATCAGGTCAGCACAGGCCAAGCTGAAGAGGAAGTAGTTGTTTACAGTCTGAAGCTGGCGGTTCACTTTGATAGACAGCATGACCAAGATATTCCCTACCACGGTGACAAGGCTAAGCGACCCTGTGACGGTGGCTATGAAGACCATCTCCACCGTCTTATACTTGGGGGTGTCCTCCTTGGTGAAGTTGTCGTTGGTGAAGTTGGGCATCTTTATCAGCTGAGAAGACAAGTTGTATGCAGAATCTGCAGAAAGAGAGGCAGGGAGAGAAAGACATTGAAGAAATATTATGCATCTGCAACACTCGGTCAGGAACGTCAGTGTGGTGCAAGCCTTAAAGGGTCAGATGAGAACTGGGGAGACCCAGGTTTGGATCCCCACTCAGTAATGAAGCTCATACCTTGGCCCTGTTGACTAACTAGTCCAGGCATTAAGATGTGGAACAATACCTTGTTGAAAGGTATCTGTGCACTTCCATCTCCTAGACTTGGTCTGTGTTTGAAGCACATGACTTCCCTCTTCCCAAATCCTGGGAACTGTAGTTTCTTAAGGCTGCTGGGAACTGTAGCACTGTGGGGGCTAGTTCCTGGGATTTTTTGGGTGATGCCATGGGCTTTAAAAGGTCTAGTGTGTATGCAGCCTCAGAAAACATTTCAACCTGGCCAGCCTACAGAGCAATAGATAAAGCAAACCTGAACGTTACTGCCAGGAAGTTGCAGGAGGGCACTAAGCAACCTGGGAAAGAAGCCAGTGTCTTGTTCCACCCCTGGACGGATGGTCAGCTCAGCCAGAACAGCCGTGTCTCTTCAAAGCCCAGCATTTTCCCAGGCCTGTGTTATCTTTAACCCATGTCTGAAAAATCCTTCTGTACTGTTTCCTTCTGCCCCCAAATCTCTCCGGCCCTCTCCAAGGGAGCTATTTATGACAGCAGATTGCCTGGTGGAGTGGGGCAGCTTCAGAAGGAGCCCACAACCTTTTTCAAATTATTTCATGAGTTTATGTAGATGCACGGAGCTCCAGAGAAAACAAGTGAGATTGGGGAGGGGGGTTGTGACCATCTAATAGGGCTGTGGATCCTGCATTCTGTAAGGTTTTGCTGAGGGGAGCCCGCCCTCTGCTGGATATTCTTGGTATTGTGCCAGTGCAGTCAGCAGCCCGAGGACTTCTGCAAAGTCCGCCTCTTTTATAGCACAGTGTGCCCTTATACAGTGGTACCTCGGGTTACAGACGCTTCAGTTTACAGACTCCGCTAACCCAGAAATAGTACCTCGGGTTAAGAACTTTGCTTCAGGATGAGAACAGAAATCGTGTGGCGGCAGCAGGAGTCCCAATAGCTAAAGTGGTACCTCAGGTTAAGAACAGTTTCAGGTTAAGAACAGACCTCTGGAACGAATTAAGTTCTTAACCCGATGTACCACTGTAGAAGACTTTACCTAGGCCTGGGGACACATTCTTCTGTGCAAGTTGGAGAAATGTTCGCTGTTTGCCTGCGATACAGCGTTTGGCCACCGTAGCCACTTAAAATGAGTCAGTTTCCCTAAATTGTGTGCAGACAGTCTGTCAGGGCTTCTGGAATACCCCACAGGACCTGTAGGATTTTACTGGTACTTTCAGCATGGCTGCAAATGCTTTTGGGGAGCAATTGCCTAGATTTCCTACAGTGGCAGTTTTAAGGCGGAGCGACCAGTGCAGTCACAGTGGGAGCCACAATGCAGGGGCAGGAAAACAACACTGCAGGGTGGAGCATGAGAGGCAGGGAGAGCTGAATTTCAACATCCCATAGGGCACTGCTGAAATTTGGGAGCCAGTCCACCACTGTTTCTTTGCACTGTCATGCCCAGTGCACCACATTACACCATTCCTGGCTTAAGAGGGAAGCACACTTGTGCAAATCCTTTTTCTCCTTCCTGTCTTATCAAATGCACTGTGGACTGCATTAGGGCTGCCATACATCCAGAATTCCCAAGACATATCCGGAATACTGCAGTTGGCAGCAGTGGCCGGGCGGAAATCAGCCCTCCCAAAAAAGTCTAGGAAAATCCAGACATTTAGCAGCCCATGCCGATTTTCCATAAAAATAGCTCCCAAACGGCATATTCTGTTTTGCAATTTTGCCAAAAAAAGCTCAACAACTTATTAATCTGGGGGGTCCCTTTCAAATGTTCAGTTGCCCCAGGGGGCAGAGTGTCTGCATTTTCTTCCGGCCTTCCTAGGAATAAAAGAATCATAGAGTTGGAAGGGACCCCAAGGGTCATTCCTAGTCGAACCCCCTGCAATTTAGGGATCTTTGATAAGGAAGGCACAAGTTCCTCCTCAGTGAGGGGTTGGGAATCTGTGATTGCAGCTGTTGGTAGACTGCCCCTGTCAGCATAGTCAATGGGCAGGTCTGATGGCAGTTATAGTCCCAAAACATGGGGGGGGGGGCACCAGTTTGGGAAAAGTGGTTTCATATCATTCTGATCATTAATATATTTACTCAGAAGGAAGTCACACTGGTTTCAATATTGCTTCCGTCCATAGTTTATGTGCAAAAATGTAATGAAAATAAATATTACAAAAATAAGGCTTGCATACAAATGTTTAGGACTGCAGCCTTAATTCTAATTCTAATTTAAGATTTTGTTTTCATTATTATTTGTCTTCCCCAGGTGCTTCTAAAATTCGAGAGAACAATAAGAGGAAGCCTCCTTGATCTGTCTCTGAGAAGCAGGATCTGAGTGGGTAGAAAGGATTGCTTTTAGCAGCGGCATAACAGAACATACAGCTCAACGGGGGGAGGAAATTTCTGAGCATAGCGATGCAGCGATGGAAAGTTTTACCTGTTGAATTTCTGCATGTTATGCAGCTCTTAAAGGCGTAGGAATGCTGGCAGAAAAAAGGGAGCAAGCAATCATGGGTACCAGGTTGCACCAGAGGTCTCTTGACAAATAGTTCAGTAAAATAATCCAGATCGCTCAAGTAAGTGACTCGTAAGTCAGGCTAGTGAAGCAAGTGAGAATAATATTAATATTCCCTGTTCAGAGAGCGAGAAGGAGGCAACTCTGAGGTGAAAAGGGCAGGGGCGGGGAGCAAAATGGCGATGAAACAAATACTGTATTGAAAGGAATGGTGAAATCTACCTCTAGACAAGGTTACATCTATTTACTCTAAATTCAGCTGAGACTGAATGAGTTATTATTGTTATTCTTGATTAAATTTAAATGGCTGGCTATCAATAAACCTCCTCTGGTAGCTTACAAAACACACGAAAAACCAAATTTCATACTATGTTTATAAATACAAAGTTCAGTAAGTAAAACAACCAAAATCAGTAGCAATTGGTGCGATGCAGCGACAGGTCTTTCATTTGCCCTCGCTGATTAAAATTGGCACCCACCAGTTAATCAGACAAAGTTTTAATCGGTTAATCTACCAATTGAACCAATTAAACCCCGCAGTCCTAGTTGAAAAACTCTCGCCCGATCAGAAAAGCAATTTGACTATTCCATCACATACATGAACAAGCCTTTGCAAGATAATTCCTAACTCTTGACAGGGGGGACGGCGGGGGGGGGGAGAGAGAGAGAGAGAGAGTCTCTGAGACAGGCCGTGTCACTTCACTGCCTAGAAGTGGCTGCCGTTTCTAGGTCAGCTTCTCAGCCTGAAGCTACCAATTATCTCCTCCGGCCCTGGCCAGGTTCTGCAGATTTTAATAGGACAATGAAATCCTTGCTCTGTAAACCAGCAGCTCCCCCATTTCCACAAGCTCCTCCAGAGATGGCTTCAGTGTATCATCCTTGCACAATCCCCATGTGATGGGAAACAGTTCTGACAGCCTGAGGCTGTTTCCTTCTCTCTCCTCAACCTCCCAAGCCACCCAAGGCCCCGTAGCTGGAATAAATGAAGGATGAACTCCACTCAGAGGCAGCCTGAGAGAAAGCTGGTGAAACAGCGCCATATCCCCAGTTAAGTTTTTCCGCACAGTGAGATTAGGATGGAGAAGATGTTGTGGATGAGTCCAGGCTGTGTGGGCAATAATAAAACATTAGCAAGTCCTTTCTACTTATTAGCCTGGTTTAATAAGACAAGGTCTTGTGAAGTCAGAACAGAACTGAACAATATATATAGGAAAACTCCCAGTGGAAATATCCTGTTTTGTGACAAGAATCAGATAGGTAGCCGTGTTGGTCTGCCATAGTCAAAATAAAAAAATTCCTTCCAGTAGCACCTTAAAGACCAACTAAGTTAGTTCTTGGTATGAGCTTTCGTGTGCATGCACACTTCTGTGTATCTGAAGAAGTGTGCATGCACACGAAAGCTCATACCAAGAACTAACTTAGTTGGTCTTTAAGGTGCTACTGGAAGGAATTTTTTTATTTTGACTGTGACAAGAATGTTTCAGTTACAAGACAGCTTATTATACTTGGGCAGTGGAAAGCTCGGTTTGAATCTGCCAAAAAGCCGACAGAATGCCTTTAAGCTAAGTCACTATCTCTAGGCCTAGACAACCTCGCAAGGCTGTTAAGAGGATAAAATGAGCACTTTGAAATAGGACTGGGTAGAAATATGAAGGAGGGAGGGAGCGAGGAGATCATGGGAATTTGGTTTGTTGACAAATTTCTAGCTGCAGAATCTAATTTTGGTTGAGATGGAGGCTAGATCATTTTCTTCTTCTGCCAAAGGTAGAAGCAGTGAAAGTACTGGGAGAAATGTAAGTCAGCAAGCCAACTTTTGTGAAAAGCCCCTTTTTCATCAGAATCAACTGGAATTCAGATGCAGTTTCTTTTTACTTTTTGAGTAATGGCTTCTTCACGCCATATGGACTAGGTTGCACATAATGCCAAACCATAATTAAAACAAATTGAGGTTCATAAGCCGACAACAGGCAATGAACAAACCATAGCTAAGCTGCTGTGGTTTAGATGCTTGAATAAACCATGGCTTAATACACTATAGTTTAACAAACCATTGCTTAGCATTATGTGCAAACCAAGCCAGTGGGACTGGCTTCTGAGTCTTAGCCTTGCATGGCACAAAGTGAGCATTCTGGTGAGCTGAAATAAAACATCAACAAATCAGTTTCTCCCTCTTCTCTCTCACGAGTGCGTTTTCTGCTCATGACGTTTCCCTAACCCTGACCATTTCCCTTTGCCCCCAGTGTCATCCATCCCCTTTCTTGTGTCTCTTTCCCCTGTTTACTGCTGTCTGGCATATCTATAGAGTGCAAGGGCCCAGGAGAAATTGCAGATCTGACGCAATGATGTTTTGAAAAAGGTTCTCTGGGCATGATAACCATTGGGAGCGATAAAGATAGATGCCAATTGGATTTGCTCCTCACCACTCTTCTGGAGAGGTCAGCAGATGGCTTTGCAGACACACTTTGACCAGTAATCTGGGACAAACTCAATTTCTGTCCTCCTCATCCCCTACCTCCCACCTTTGTGTTTTACAGATGGTTTGGCTTCCTCTATGGTTGTGTTCACACTGCTCTTTACTCTGCCTCCACCATATCTATCCTGTCATTTCTTACGAAATTCTGAGTTTCGGTACCTTTCCCCTCCAAACCAGCTTTGATCCAAATTGAGAAAGAAGAACAACCTGGCTGAGTGTTAAGCAGGTAATGGATTCACAGCCTATATATTGCCATCACCTTCGTGGCCTTGTTACACCTGGGAGGTAAGATTGAGCAGTATGGTTCAAGAAAAGAAATCCAAAAAGTCAGAGAGGCTATTACTGGGTGGGAAAATGGGGGAAATAGTTTTCCTAAACACACTTACTAGGAGAGTAGGCATCAGTGAACATAATAAGACATATACACAGACATACATGGGCATAGCAAGGATTTTTGTTGGGGGTGGGCAGCCCAAGTTTTTGAGCTTTTTTCATGGGTAAATATACCCCCAAGACTTTGGTTGGGCGGCAGGCTTCTGCTAGGGGGACAGAACCTAAGTTAATTGAGTACTTTCAATGCTTTCCAATAATTTGCATGTGTCAGGGCTGCCTCAGGTCTCAGCTCACAAAAGACCAACGCCAGGCTCTTCTTATATACAAGGATGTTTATTGCAGTTCATTATCGGTTCCACAACCGAGGCGCGCAGCCCCGCGTCTCTTAGGCTAGACGTTTGAAGTCCCCTCTGAATCAGTCCCGCCCCTACACCAGCTTAAGAGGCTTGTGCTAGTCCACCTCTTCCTGTCTTTCCTTTTCCGCAGGGTCTTTCTGCCCCCCTGGGTTCCTTCCCTCCTGCTCTCTCCTGAAGCGGATTCCTCAGATGCCTGTTCCCCCCTCCTTCGTGCTTTGGGGCCAGGCTCCTCCTCCGGGCTCTCTCCATTTCCGCGCGCCTCCACATTTGAACTTGGCGCGCGTTCGCTACCCCTGACCTTCCTCTTGACACTTACACTACTCCCTGTACTACTCTCCGCCTTTTCCGGCAGGACGTCCTGCCCCGATCTCCTTCCCCTGTCTCCATCCTGCTCCGCTCCGTGTGTCACACTGGGAACTCCACTCTCTTCAATTCGTTCCTGCTGGGAAGCCGGCCCCGATCTCCCACTCCTACTCGGGGTTTCCCTGCTGCTTCCCTGCTCCTGGCAGGTCCCCCCTGTGACCCCCCTTGGCCTGACTAGGGGCGCCCCCTTCTGGGAATCCTCCGATTCACTTGAGAGACTCATGGAAGACCTCAAGTCATTGTCATCCTCTTCCTCACTGTCCTGGGATTCTTCCCCATCGCTCTCCGTCTCCCCCCTCACCTGTGCCTCTGTCTCTGAACCCCTGACAGCATGCTATAGCCATGCAGACATATTGCATGTTGAGAGTACATAAGCCCCTCTGCCTGAGGACTAGAAACTCTGCATCATTCTGATATGTCTTCAAGTCCTTAGAAGACACGACTTATCACTTTTCTCCATGCCATAAGGACTACCAACCTGAGATGTCTGTGTACACCTATGAATTTGTGCAGGGGGAGAATTGCTCTGTGCATCTAGCATGTGTTGGACTTTAGAAGGCAACATGTTAGTTCAGGTCCCCAGAATGGAGAGATGTTTTAGCAAAAAAAAAAAGCATGCAGAATGCCCTCCCCCAGAAAACCCATCTTGTAAGGCAAAAAAATCATTTCATTTAGGCAATGATTGAAGTGCACACAAGAAAGCAAAATATTCAAAGACATAATTGCCAAACATCAGAGTTACAGTACAGAGACATGGAAGATAGACTGCCTAGACGGGATTTTTTTAAGAGATCAGAAGGACAGGAAAAAGAAAATAAAAAAGATTTTACAGACCATAAAATCTCATGTTTTCAGTATGCTACCCAAACTGGCAGCAAGTGACTAGATTTCATACTCGTTGCTGTGAAGGCAGTGCTTATAGATTTCCCAATTTATTTATTTTCTTTCTAGAGCCCCTCAGGCTATGCTGAACTTCCTGGGGTATGGATGTGTGCATGCCTGCACACTGCAGACACATGGATGTGTGCATGCCTGCACACTGCAGACACATGGATGTGTGCATGCACACAAATGACAGCACAGTCCTATGTGTGTCCACTCAGAAGTAAGTCCCACTAAGTTCAGTGGGGCTTTCTCCCAGCTAAGTACATATACAGCCTAAGTCTCCTTCCGTCTTGCTAGAATACCCTCAGATATGTTCTCTAAATGGGAAAGTGCAGCAACTAAAAACAGGCTAAGTGGAAGCATCTGCCCAATAAGAATAATCACCAGGGGGAGAAAAAGGACAAACACTAATAAGTCTGTAGGAGGAACATGTAGATACGGGAACAACATGAATTAGATAAACCAATTAATTTCTCTAAGCCATATGAATGTAATCTCCTCCCAGAGGAGATTGGCCTCTGATCTGTGGTTATTAAATCAGGACCTTTGGAGAAGAACAGAGCTTGGGAAGAGGTAGGCTGGTGGGCTGTCTCCTTCCCAGACAGCAAAAAGGGTTGATGTGATTATTTATTTCCTTTTAGATGCATTATAAGAAAACAAAACAAAACAGGCTTTCTGGTACCCATCCAAATCAGCAGGCTGCCTCCAGCATTGAAACCTACATATTCCCCTTTCCCCATGTCAACTCTATACCTCTCCCTACCAGGAAACAAACAAACAAACCAGGGCAGAGCCCTCATCACAAACTTGGACTCTAAGGAAACTCAATTTTGCTGTCAATAAATGTGGCAAGAATGCGCACTGAGAGCCATAACCCGAACAAGAGATCTGCGGTAGCTTTCTAAAACAACAATTTGTGACAAGGCAATGAAGAATTGTAATGCTCTTGTTAGGGCTGGAGTAGTGGTGGAGGAATGCTTCAGATGTAGGGCACTTCTTTTGGTGAAGGTTTAAGGCATGAGCAGAGTCCTTGAGGAGGCAAGCGATTTATGGAGATTTCTAGGGTATGTGGTGTTTTGGAGGAGGGCCTGTCCATGCATATTCAGTTAGTAGACATTTTTAAAATAAATCTATGATGTGGCCACACGCGGAACACACTCCATACACCTTTGCTGGTGAAAAGGTTTGGTTTGGTGAAAAGTGCTAAATATATGGAAATGGAGGTTTGGCACACACAAAAAGGTTAAAACTCCGCCAAGAATGATTGTTGTTCTCATTGTAAGTGAACTGATCAAAAGGCGGACAATCTTCTTGAAATGAATGATGGATTCAGAGATAACGAGCAACAATGGTCAGTTGAGTACAGTTTTCGAGACGATCTCTCACATTTCCTACCAAACCTATTCCGCCTCCTCCAATGCCTGCAATTCATATATCTGCTCTGCATATGAATAATTGCTTTTTATCTCTCGCCCAGATTTCATTCTGCTTATGTCAAACAGGTTGTTTGGGTAAATAATTCATCACAACTGCAAACTGCAATTTTTCGCACCCCTTCTACCCACATTTGAAAAGAGCGGTGGCAACGTGCAAAATGTGTAAAGTCATGATCAGCAATTCAGACAACCTGTTCAAGCCTCGTGGTGGCCGCGGCAGGGGGTGGGGAGGGCAAGGAGCATACTTCATCACATACAGGTTGGAAGGTTGTGTGAACTAGCTCTAGCTCTAGCAGTGAAACTAAGGAGATCTTTAATGGTACAAAAACTAAACAGTGTGTGACTCTGAGAAGCCAGTCATCAACTACTATTCCCTGTACGTCATCAACTTGCTGTTCACACTACATACAGTTCACACACACACACACACACACACACACACACACACACACGGGTTTACTTTCAATAAGTAGGATCTTGGTTTTCGATCCATGTTGCTTGCTTGGTAACAGCAACAGCCAATTATATCACACATGGGTGAATCAGAGATATAGTGCTCAGCTGCCAGGCACCAAATACACAATAATCAATGTGAAGAAATCAAGTAATAGATTTTTTTCCTAGACATTCCTTCAGAAGTTTGCTCCAGGTGTTTAGTGGTTCAGTCTTTCGTTCACACAGCAATGCTGTTAGGAGGTTGTTTGCTTAGCCAGTTAGTTCATGGATTTTACATATCGTGGTCTATGGTTCTACAGTCGCTAAGGAGAAGAAAATGCCACCAATGAATACTCAGAAGGAAAAAGAACTAAGAACTGCATAAGTGCTTGAAAAATAAATGAAATTGTACCTTCATGTGGAAGGGAGAACACTGATGGAATGAATAAGATAATGGTGCAAAAATATAATGAATGCCATGTTCCTTCTCCCTTCCCCCGCCTCCTCATTACGCCTTTTCCCTTAGCAGGAGCGCTCGTAGACAAAGGCACTTTGCAAGTATTTTTTAAAAACGTGCTTTTTGTTGCTATCGGTGTAATGGTTGGTGTGTTAAACGTGCTTCTATGTGCCATGCGAAAGGGGTGGGAGGGTTGGAATCAGGTAGACAAAGGCTACGTGTGTCCCTCTCCCCACTGTGTTTCAAGTCACATTTTTTATATCGCTTTACACCCAGAGAGGGGGGCAGAGATGCCACCACCTGATGTACATTGTCTCCTTCGTTTCCTTTCACCTGCAGCTATCTCCTAGTCAATGGAGCTATCATCCACACATGTGCAACAGCCACACCTCAGCTTGACCGTAGCTTCCAATTTCTAATGAAACGGAAGCTGGTTTGAGGGAAAACTCATTGGGCAACAGTGCTTCTCAAGAAACTGCAGGATACATACGGATTGTGACTAACCTTATGGGTGGTCAGCTTCAAACACCAATAGTGGGAGCACACTGGAGCCTGGAGCAAAGGGTCAAGTGTACACAGCCAAAGAGGGGTGGGAATCCTAACCCTTTTTACCTGGGAGTGAGCCCCATTGAATTCAATGGCTCTTACATCTGAGCAGACATGAATAGGGTTGCAGTCTTAATAAGCTTAAAGGTTTGGGATGATCAGGATGTGGGATTAAGAGATGACATATATAACAGATCTAAACTTTCAGAAATGTATCTTGATACATTTTCATTGCATGGGGGCGTAGGAGCCAACTCCTAGGGGCCAAGGTCCCTTCGGATCCCCCAATAAAATATTTGAGGGGGCTGGCCTTCCACCAAGTTGATGGGCATTCAAATGGTATGTGTGAGATTGATTATGGGGACAGGGCTTACCTGCCCCCCCCAATATTTTATTCAAGTTGGCACCCCTGCAAGGGGGCCTGATAGTATTGTTCATACACAATATGTTTAAAGTCTCCATAGGGATTTATTCCCTTTGTATTATGTCAAAGAGTTCAGAGCAAAGTACCGTATTTTTCGCTCGATAACACGCATCTGACCATAACATGCACATAGTTTTTAGAGGAGGAAAACAAGGGGGAAAAAATTCTGAATGAAACAGTGGATGTATCATTTTTGTGCTTCATGCTGTGGCCACAGACATGTGATTTGACGGTGAGTTTGGGGTAGCCCAATGCAAAGATCCTGAGAATCCATGTGGATCCGTGCTTTGTAACCACGTTTTAAGTGGGGAGGGAAGGAAAAACATAGAAGGGACAAGGAGCACCGAGAGGGGTGTGCGGAGAAGCAGCTGGCTAAGAATGCAGGAGAGGGGTTTTACCGGAGGGAGGAAAGGAAGGCAAAAGTTCCCCCCATGCACCCACCCAAGCCAGCCAGCTCTCTCTCTCTCCCCCACCTGCCTGTTGCAGCACCGGAGCACGAGAGGAATTAGAAGGAAGGACGCTCTGCTTTCCCCTCTGCTTGCCTGGAGGGGAGGGGTTTTCTCTGCTCTTTGTTCCGTTTGAGCAAACACAGTAACAAACAGAAGCAGGTGGGCAGTAAGACCCTGAGGCATAATGCAGGAAAGCAGCAGCTTACTCTTTTCAAGGCTTCCCTTCTCCGGACGATTGATATTTGCCTGATTTTTGCCTTCACTCGCGCCTGTCGGCTCCAGGGACCACACATTCGCTCAATAACATGCACAGACATTTCCCCTTACTTTTTAGGAGAAAAAATCTGTGTGTTATAGAGGGGGAAATACGGTACATACTGCAGATCTTCCACCACCACCACTGCCAGTTTATCTTCACGAAAACCCTGTGGAGGGGATTAGATTGGCCCAAAGTCACCCAGTGACCTTCATGGCTAGGTGGGGATTCGAACCTGCATCTCCCTAGTCCTAGTCCGATGTGCTGACCACTACACAAACACTGCCTGACCTGTTCCACAAAAGCACAGAGAAATTACCTCAGCCAGAGGAAGCAGAGGTAGATCAACCTCCCCTCTTCAGAGATTGTAGTTACGGCCTGCAGGGCTTCTAGTGGGACATTTCTCCCCTCCTTGGTACTCCTGCCAGCGGGGCTAAAAGCTGTAACCTGAGTAAATCCCATTGAATTCAATGGGATAGGTGTCAAATTGAATTTGATGGGACTTATATAGACTTGCTCTGTAAAATCTAAGCAGCTTTCTTAGTGTATGGAAACTTCTTGCACCAGCAATCTGCAGATAAAAAGATCCTGCATGTAGATGTCTAATGAAGCCTTTGCAAATGTGCACTAAGGATTCACACTAAGGCCGTTTTCCATGGGCATAGCCAAGGGGGACAGGGAGGGGCAGTGCCCCCCAATCAATAAAAATCAATAATAATACATAGCTAACTGAGGTTCTGCCCCCCCCCACAAAAGGCCTGCCTCCCCCTAACAAAAATCCTGTCTATGCCCGGGCCCTTTTCACTGGAACATAAGCTGGAGGAAAGATCCTGAGCAGCTTCTACAGTATAGGTAGGATCAGGTGTGTGTGTGTGTGTGTGTGTGTGTGTGTGTGCGCAATAAACCTGCCCTCCTTCCAGTGCAAGTCTATCCCTGCTTAGAAGCCTCTGTTTTGGCAAATGAAGTTGCCTCTGTGAAGTCCATAGCCCTTAATGCTCCTGTGCCCTACTCATGGAATGTGCCAGGAGTCTAAGGAATCCTGTTTCTATAGGAACCTGGTTTTGGTGAAGAGATTCACCGGCACATGTGGCCAACAGCCACTAGGTGGCGCACTTGATTCTGGGAAATACGCTTTAAAAAGCGAAAGCCTCCTCTTGCTGCGCTAACAGTAAGTGGTGTTGATAGGTCAATACTATTACATCTGATTGATCAGTGTGGCACTGCCAAGACTATGGCATCCTACTGATAACAGCTTTGATCCTGTTAACAGGCAGGGTTCTTCTCCAGCTGAGCCCCAGACAGTTGTTTGCAAAGGTTGATTTGGACAATACACTTTTCGCCTGCGGAGAAACTCCTGACATAGAGGAGCACAGCAAACTGATGCGATACTGAGTTGGACTCCTGGTCCATCCAGTTCAGCGTCAACTATACTGATCAGCAGAGTTTCAGGCTGGAGATATTCCCATTCTTACCTGAGAATGAACCTGAGAGCATTTGCATGCAAAACAGATGCTCCACAGATTCCTCTTAACCTTGCCAGGCATGTGCTTATGTGAGAAAATAAAGGTATGAAATGAGTCATCAGAACTATGGACCACAATAATGCCCAAGTACTCAGTAGCACTTTCTCCCCAGCTCCCGTTGTCACAGAAGAGTTTGGATTTGATATCCTGCTTTATCACTACCCGAAGGAGTCTCAAAGCAGCTAACAATCTCCTTTCCCTTCCTCCCCCACAACAAACACTCTGTGAGGTGAGTGAGGCTGAGAGACTTCAGAGAAGTGTGAGTAGCCCAAGGTCACCCAGCAGCTGCATGTGGAAGAGTAGGGAAGCGAACCTGGTTCACCAGATTACGAGACTACCGCTCTTAACCACTACACCACACTGGCTCCCAGCAATTGCACCACACTGGCTCCCAGTAATTGCTGAGACATCCACTGCTTGCTTCACATGTTATTGTCCGTCATCTGTCTGTCTGTCTATCCGTCTAGTTACTTTGTCAAATGCTTTCCCTCTCCCATTGCAATCAAAGCAAATCGAAATAATTCACAAATGAAAACAATTTGGACCTCAAAGTAAATCTAATGATCAGCAGGCAAGAAGGCTAACCAGACAACACCAATAGCAAGATCTCCGTAAGTGACTGTGGGAACAGGCAAAACAACAGCAAAATATAACTGAATGGCTGAAAGCACAGTGACAGCTTCCCTCCAGAAAGAGAGGAGATATAGATAAATATGCTTGTCCATGTGAGTGCATACTATGGGAAGGTTGAGACTGCTGTGGTGGACAGACAGAGTACTCTGTGTATTCCCCACCCCTCCTTCCTAAGGCTCTCATTATAGTTTAGCTTGAGGGCCTGGCTGCTTTCTAACAGTGCTGATGTGCTTTGCAGTCACATTCAATCACTCCAACACAAAATTCATGCACAGCTAATGAAAGGATGCATCCAGTTTGGGTTTGGTGGCATCTTCATTCGCAGGGCAAATTAACCTACAGAAAAGCAGGACCTGACTCGGAGGGGCTGCAACCCAGCATCTGTGTTGCTGTCATGATGGAGAAGCCCTGCTGGTAGTCTCATTTGGCTGAAGCAGTGTGAGCGGCTGCTTTTCCCCGGCAGGGTCTGATCACTAGGAGTATCCTATGTCAGGACTCCATCATGTCCCCTTTGCCAAATATTGTGGCCAGTAAACTAAAGCAGATATTGGATTATGAGCTTTTTGTCAATACATACTTAATTCTAGCCCTTTCAACCTTGTAGATGAGAATCTTGCAATATAGAACACTAGGTCTGGGTGAAAGGTTGGGTTTTTAACCATGTTCTTTTTTATATTTCTGCCTGCAGCTGATCTCCAACCTCAAAGTAGCTTCCACCATAAAACACAAGAGAAAGATGGACCACATTGCCGTTTAAAACACCTGATGCATAATAATGTATTTACTGACTTCTCTTGAGTCGGGAGCATTCAACTTTTGAGCTGCAAATAACTCTTTCTCAGAAGAAGGGCAGCTGAAGGCTTGTGCAAATGTTGTGTGTTTCAAAGATGTAGAAGGCGACTTGTGCTCCTAGCACTGTGTATGATTCACAATTCAGTTATTGCTACTGAATGTCAGTCATTGGCAAAATGTTCTTAGGGGTTTGTAGTAAGTGAAGGCTATCTGCTTAAAAAAATTAAAAAAACCCAAATACAATGATTTCTTTTGGAAGTACAATAAGCACCTACTTGTCAGTGCCTGTGACATCACCGATAATGAGATAATAAATTATTCCTCCCCCAAACCTCAACTGAGGTGCACAGTTATGAAACTGGTTTTAAATATACAGAATGGTTTAGCTCATTAAAAAAAAAATACCATGCACACCTGCATTGGGGGGGGGCAACACCTGTCCACATAAGTGACCTGACTTCTCAGCAGTCTTAGCTGTCAGGTGGCCAAGGTTGGCACAAACACACACAAGGATGTGCCTGAATACAAATAGTTCAGCAATAGCACTGGCAGCTCTGGGTGGGTAACTCTTCCTCTCCTATAACTACAAGTGTTGCAAAATCTGGGCTGAAGTCAACAACTAGAACTAAGACCTTCAAATTGCTCTGTAGGAAAGCGATGTTTTGTACCAGCCCTAATGCACGGCATGGGGAGAGAACATTATTAATCAATGCAAACATCATTAATAGCTCAGAGGAGATGCTTCTACATATGAACCAATACAGTGTTCATTATGAGATAATAAACTCAACTTTATTGTGTCTCTTCATCCTCTGGGAAAACGCAGCTAATATGATGTATATGCCATCATGTGCCAGCCATGGCCTTCTGCCATTTACATTGGCCAAATGTGTTGTCGGCATGAGAATAAATGAGCACAAATCAGGCATGACAAATGGTAACAACTCAGGGAGAGCATTCGGGACAAAACTTGAAAGTAGCCATACAAAATAAATAAATGCATTAGAAACAAAAATCAAACAAAAAGACTCTGTGCAAAGCCAGATTTGACATCATCAGACAAGGGCTGAATAGGCAGCGGTCAGCAAACTTTTTCAGCAGGAGGCCAGTCCACTGTCCCTCAGACCTTGTGGGGGGCTGGACTATATTTGGGGGGGGGGATGAACGAATTCCTATGCCCCACAAATAACCCAGAGATACATTTTAAATAAAAGCACACATTCTACTCATGTGAAAACACCAGGCAGGCCCGACAAATAACCCAGAGATGCATTTTAAATAAAAGGACACATTCTACTCATATAAAAACATGCTGATTCCCGAACCTTCCACGGGCCGGATTTAGAAGGTGAGTTGGCCGGATCCGGCCCCCAGGCCTCAGTTTGCCTACCCATGGAATAGAGGCTAAGAGCTTGTCCACACTTCTGCTCGTCCTGTGCCTAGAAAGCAGAGGCTGAAGCCATTTTCCCTTTGCCCCACTCCTTTCCCAGGGAAAACCCACTCTTTAGCTCTAAATCGGAACAAATGGCAAAGAGTGATCTTCCCTGAGGGAAAGCGGTGTGACAAGCAGAAGTGTGGCTAAGCCCTTATAGCATAAAGTTATGCATGTTTTACTTCGAAGAAAGACAGCGTTCCCTGGGGTTACCCCCAGGTAAAGTGTCCATAGGACTAGGGCTTGGGAGTGGCTAGCTTGCTACAAGAAGTGATGCTATGCTGGCTGGGACTAAAGGGAGTTCTAGTCTATTTTTTGCCAGATCGTCTTTTGCCAGATCTGTACACTATTCTCTGCCAGTTCACTAGCAGCTGGTAGTGAGTCACCCTCCCCACCCCTTTTCCACTGGACCTTGGTAGGATTTGATTCCTCATAATAGTGGATCACACCTCCCTTTGCCATTCCTCGGTCTTCTGGCCTCACTTTGCAGTAATATCCCCTTCTCCTTTTTCTGTGCCTTATGTATGCGCCCATTAAAGATGCTCTTCATGAAGTGGTGAGATAGATGGAGGTGGGATAAACCCTGTGGTCCTTCAGATGTTATCGGGCCTCATCTCCTACCAGCCCCAGCCAACATAACCACTGGTCAAGATTGCAATCCAGCAAAATTTGGAGCACCACCAGCTCCCCATTCCTGAAGTTGTTGGCATTTGTCTGTCTCGGGAGATAAAGGAGGAATGCGCCCTTAGGGGTGAAGTCAAACTGCCGAAAGGTTGCCGCGCCTGCTGTGGTTGTAGAGACCGATACAGGAGAGACATGCTTTGTTGCAGCTGGGGCAGATGAAGGCTGCTCCAAGTGCAACATGGCATTTCTTCTCTCTGCACTCATCCCAGCGGTCATTCCTCCTCTGGTCAGTACTGTGGATGCAAGACCTGTCTATCTCCAGGAGCTGAGCTGTGATCATCTGCAAGGGATTCCCACATGCAGAGCTGTAGCTACAGGGGTAGGGCAGGGTTTTTTGCCCTGGCTGAAGCCTCCCCCAGAGGGGCAGCATTGAGGCTCTCAGCCTGTGTGCGCACAAATGCACATGGTGGTTGTTTTTCGCCAAACTGAGTCTTTGACCCAGGTGAGATAAAGCCAAGTTTCACCCCTGCCCACATGGTGGAGTTGAAGTTGCCAGCCCTCATGTCATGTTTTCAAGCATCTTTGTAGTGCAGAATTGGGACTCAGCTGTATTAGTCAAAAAACAGCATTTTGAATGCGTTATAAACATGCAACACCAGATGCGCTGTACATAGAGCACAAAACTTTTCTATGTGATTTTACATAGCATTTCCCCCCTTTTGTTATAACAATTTTATTTATGACTTATTTATAGCGTCATCCCCCCATGTATAGATCCACCCTTGGTCTGCCAACTGGCCTGGTGCCTGAAGCCAGCTCCTCACAGGGTACATCCTTGGGATCCTTCTATCTTCCATTCTGTGGACATGACAAAGCCAGTGTAGACATCACTGAACATGCTGGGAATGTTGACTCCACCCGCAAAAGCATATACCACAACACATTGGTTAGCCTTTCAGGTGCCACCAGACCATTCTTCCCCCATCAAGTGCTGTCTACTTTAATTTTTGTAATGCCTAGGTAAGAGTGACATAGATTACCCTGTATCAATTTAACCCATCATGCAGATGAGCCCTCGCTTGGCACCTGAGATGCTGAAGATCTGCTCGCACAAAGCATGTTGCTCCACCATGCAATTACCATGATTGTGAACTCCGCCTCGCCATGATTGGACAGAGGTGGCAATCATGAAGAGCTAGGAGCATCACCTCGAGACTCGAGATGGAGCGCCGAGTTGCCACTTAGTTTTAATGCAGCTTGACTGGGTGCTTTTTTGGCACTCAGCCATTCCTCTTTAGCTCTGCCTCGATGCTAAGCAATGAGCAATTTGAAATTTGCATACATTTAAATGAATTAACCTATTCAACTGTGCAATGTCTCTTGTTTGCCCCTGGGACACGGAGGGAGAGAGAGCGAGAGCGCTGGAGGCAGTTTAGCAGGAGACTTGCTCTCCAGCACATGTTTCCGCTTCCCGCAATCAGCATAGCTCGGTTCCATAATGCCTAAGAGGGCTTAGCCACATTTACTTTTCCTCCGCTCTTTCCAGGCATGGTCAGCACTTTAAGGCTCTGTGTCCGAGCACCCTTGGCGCTTTCCCCATGAAAACCCACTCTTTAAAGCTCCATCGGAGCAAACGGCAATCCGCAGAAAATCCAAATTGCCGTTTGTTCCAGTTGAGCTTTAAAGAGTAGGTTTTCATAGGGAAAGTTTAGGGGTGGAGAGACCCACACTTGGACATGGAACTTTTAAGCTGCACCTGTGCATGGAAACAGATATAAAAAGAAAATATCAACACTTTAGTCTCTACAGAAAACACGTATCAATGCAGAGAGTGTACTAATCTGTGTAACATTAATTTGGAAAAAACAAGTTTTTTATTTGTAAGAAAAGGGAAAACATTTTTAAGGTAAGTGTGGATAAGCCCTGGCTCTTTCTTTATGCAAGAATAATACCTGAAGGGCAATGTTCCCATCAAGAACATAAGAGCTCCACTGCATTAGGGCAATGGGTCACCTAATACTGGGGGGGGGGGGAAAACCCAAATCCCATGTGTGTAGGAGGAGTGACATTATTCATTGGTGAGGGGATACACTCTGTACATGATCAGAGGTACTCTTTTAAAGCCAATGTTTCACTTAGTCCATAACTGAGTGCTGAAGCAGGTTATGGAAAGTCAGATCTGGAGCTAAGCTCTAGTGAGCCTTGACCAAGCTGAGCCTGGAGCAAAGGTAAAGAACAAGGTCAAGGGATGCCAAGAGGCCATGAGAAGTCAGGTTCCTGGAGCCAGTGAGAAAATTTGCCCAAAACCCAGAGATGGTCTGAGTGAGAATCATTCCAGCCCAATTGCCAGCCCCACACTGCTTATCTCTGCTTGCCAAAAAGCACTAAAAGGGTAAAGATCTAAAGGGATTAGTTCTGTCATGTTAAACTGCTGGCTGTAATGCAGGTTTCAGCATTTAGAACTAAACCCCTGAGGATGGAGCCAGAAATGGAAGGGAGGGAAGGTGGGAGAGAGAGAGAGAGAGAGAGAGGAAGCAGGAGGATGGAGCGATGGCAGGATGAAGAGTGAGGGGGAGGAGGCCGGAATGATAAACAGATATTTATGCTTATGAAGCATGTGCCTCGCAGAGAGAGAGAGAGAGAGAGAGAGAGAGGCTATGCAGTCAGGGATGGTTTTCAGCGATAATAGCTTTATCTAATAGTCGTTAATTAGTTACTGAGTCACGGCACCCGGTTTACATTTAGCAAGCGATTGTTCTAGCTGACAGATGTACACCCCTTCGAGAGTGTGAACAGAGCACTCTTGTGCATGCCAGTAAGTACCTCCTAGGCACCTTAGAAATGTCTTGGGATAGAGAAGCAGCTCAGTGCTGCTCAGAGACAGGGATGGATCTACTATGAAACTAATGAAAGAGGTTCCAAGTGTCCCTATTTTCCAGGAACAGTCCTGGATTTACAGAAGCCATCCTGGTTTCTGATTTGATCCCGGAATGTCCTACTTTTCCTTAGGACGTCCCTATTTCCATTGGAGAAATGTTGGAGGGTATGGAGTTATGAACCAAAAAGGTGAGTAACTATGCAACCTCTAGAAGACATCTGAAGGCAGCCCTGTATAGGGAAGTTTTTTAAAATAATATTTAATGTTTTATTATGTTATTATATATGCTGAAAGCCACCAAGAGTGGCTAGGGCAACCCAGTCAGATGGATGGGTTATGTATAAACAAACAAACAAACAAACAAACAAACAAACATTATTATTATTATTATTATTATTATTATTATTGAATAGGACATCCCTCTTTGTATCGGAGAAATGTTGGAGCGTATGTAATGAAGCTTAAGCTTCAAGGGCCCCAGAAGTGACTTTAGTCTACATTGCTTAAAAGGTTTGCTTTAAAAGGTGCACCATGCATGTATATAACATTTTCCTAATTTTCATCCCCACATCAGAGAATAGTTGGAAGGGACCCCAAGGGTCATCTAGTCCAACCTTCTGCAATGTAGGAATATTTCACCCCATGTGGGACTTGAACTCATGGTCTACCAACTGACTTGTTACTCAAAAACTATAAGACATAGGATTTTTTTCTATTCACACTGGTGACTTTGACATGTGAGATAATCCAGTACAGCAATTTTAATCAAAATTGAAGATGTAGTAGCTTCATGGCAGCATCCCATGCTGCTGGCCGCTCCTGCCAGGGGTAGATCACATGATGCTCTCCAGATAATGTGACTCCAATTCCCATCACCCCTGACCACTGGCCATGTGAACTGAGGCTGATGGGAGTTGGAGTCCAACAACTTCTGGGGGCACCATATTGGCTGGCCCTGGTTTATATGCATACTTCTTTTTCCTTTGAAACAATACAAAATCTAGCAAAAAACCGAGAAAGCAAACAAACAAAAATATGCCAGCCAATATGCCATTTATTAGAGACAAAAGTGTGCATATGAGCACTGATCTTTCAAACACGTGTTACAGAACCAAGGTAAAGGTGAAGGTAAAGGGACCCCTGGTCCAGTCGTGGGGTTGCGGCGTTCATCTCGCTTTATTGGCTGAGGGAGCCAGTGTTTGTCTGCAGACAGCTTCCGGGTCATGTGGCCAGCATGAGTAAGCCGCTTCTGGCAAAACCAGAGCAGTGCACGGAAACGCCGTTTGCCTTCCCGCTGGAGCGGTACCTATTTATCTACTTTCACTTTGTGCTTTTGAACTGCTAGGTTGGCAGGAGCAGGGGATTTGAACCACCGACCTTCTGATCGGCAAGTCCTAGGCTCTGTGGTTTAACCCACAGCAGAACCAAGGCAGACACTTAATCCAAGGGAAAGCAGCTTTGGGAGAGGCCAACATGAAGCAGAGAACCAGTGAGGAAGGGGGGGCTTAACTCATTGCCCTCTTGCAACATCCCCTGCGTCAGCCACTTCCTCCCCCCCCCCCATCACATGCAAGTGATGATCAGGTAGAAACAATGGCCAAGGCTGAGGTCTGAAAATCACAACATTAAACGGGACTTATAAAATGTCAGATTTGTAAATGGCTACAAATTACACACACACACACACACACACACACACACACACACACACACTTGATCGTCATCAAAGATGCCCCCAAATAAAAAATGACCACAACCCAAGGAACACTTATGGTGTGTGTGAGTGAACATTTCCTGAGCAGTAAGCTTGAATTCTACTTGATCAACTTTGTAAGCAGATGGCTGGGGAGCTGCTGAATAATGGTCAGATCTTTACACAGGTCTTATTGCACCTCAGCTTTCCCTTTGTACAACAAAATGGGACTGTGATGATCTGGAGTTTAACACGATGATCCTGCACTTGCTTGGCCCTCCAGGTTTCCAGCTGAAAAGCACCCAACTCCATTTGGGGAGTTGGCAACGCTACTTTCTCTTACTTGGTATGTGTGTTGCTGTGTCTGTCACCTAGGCAACAATAAGAAGGCACTGGTCAACCTTCCCTGGAGAGTTGTCAGAAATTGTATTCTTTCTGGGATTCCTGATTTAAATGCTAATAAGTTAGTTAGCAAGCAGGAATTTGTTTACTCAGCTCCAGGAGCAAGTTGTCATTCATGTTTAATTGACCCAGGGGTCTATAGGTGTGGAAATACGATCATTATCCAGGGAGCAATCTTTAAAAAATGAACTCTGTCTCAGCATCTATGTTTGAGAGAGACAAAGCCTGGCTGGAGCTGCTCCAGAGCCTATGCTGGTGTAAAGGATCTAAATAGTGGGACTGAAATGAAGCACTCTCAGACAGTGCATAAAAGAAAGGTAGCCGTACTGGGTTTTGAAGTTCAGACAACATACACAAGTCTTGAATTGACTTGGCATTAACACCCCAGCCCCAAAGTGAAGAAAGGCATCTGCCTAAGCAATTCGTGATGTTAAGCATATTTTTAATTGACTGCCTGTGAATTTGACTCTGTGCCTCTCTAGAAGGACATTTAAAAAGCCCTGGATCATACCAAATGCCCAGCAAGTTCAGCATCCTATTTTCCAACCAAAAAGACCCCGAAGAAGCTTATAAACAGGGAATGGAGACAATCACCCTCTCCTGCTGTTGCTCTTCAGCAGCTCACATTCCTGGGACTGATGGCTCTGCTGTCATGTCTGGATTAAATCTCAGTTAGTTGGCCCATGTCTGGTCTGTTACCAAATCCAAGTGCTGGTCCAGGAACTCAACAGCCTGCCTGTGATATGTAGAAAATTGATGTCATCCATGTACACCCCAAATCTCCCAGTTGTTTCGTGTAGATATTAAGCAGCATGGAGACAAAGTGGAAATGTACAGGGTGTCAGTCAGCAGTCCCCTGGTGCTCCTTTCTGAAACCTGCCCTCTTTAAAGGACTACAACCAGAAGAATACAGTGAACCCAGGTTCCATCCTGGCCCAGCAGTCCATCAGGATGCCCCTGATGATGACACCCAAGGCATCAAGCAGAACCAGCTTCCCTGTCAACTTCTTGGCTTCAATCATCCTCCAGGCTAGAGTGCGGCTTGGCTGGAAAGGTCAGGCTACTGCTTGCAACAGGAATGGTCAATATCCTTAATGCTTCAATCCAAATGAGACAACACACCTATTTATATAGCTTAGACTAGCACATCACCTATTCAGGCTGGCTGTAGAACATCAGGACTCTCCACAGTCACATTCTTCCTCTGCTCCCATTTGGGGCACATTGTCCATACCAACCATGTCTCTGTTTCCAACATATCTCAGAGAGGCTGAGGTCCTCAACCAGTGTTTGGATTGGGCAATGGACTGATGTGAGCAAACAAGATTTAATTCAGACACTACATCTCTTCTGTGCCCTCCACTGCATACTATAAGCCCTTTCATTGCCCCCTGATTCAGCCTTCTGTGCATTCTTGCAACAGCAACATTATTCTTTGGCTGGAAGACAGGCAGCGAAATGCAAAAGCTAGCTTCAAGTCTTCCTCCTCTCTTCTGCCATTGTTATGGCAGGGGTCTTGTGCTAAGTTAGGTAGACATTTCCCAAATACATTTTGGAAAGGTGGATCATCTTCAGGGTGGCTTCAGAAACATATTTGTCAGGAATGGCTGCACAAGAACTGCATGGGAGATTTTTTTAAATGTATTTATTTATTACATTTATATATCACTTTTATCTTCCAAGGAGCTCAAAGTGGGGCACATGGTTCTCCTTCTCCCCGTTTCTTCCTGTGAGGTAGGTTAGGCTAAGAGATAGTGACTGGCCCAAGGTCACTCAATGAACTTCATGGCTGATTGGGATTTGAACCCTGGTCTCCAAGGTCATAGTCCAACACTCTAACCATTACACCACACTGGTTCTCATATGTAATTTAAGAGGTAGGATAAGGATTTGCCCTCTTACCCATTCTTATGCTGAACCAAATCCTCAACAACGATCTCTAACAAAGAAATGCCAACTCACAGTCAACAAACTACAATTCCCAGAATTCCTTGGGAACAGGGAGGAGCCAATAAGGTTAAAGCTTTATAAAAGTGATGTTTTTGTTGACTTGTTCACTATAACTCACAGTATAGGTTTGATGTGGGGATAAAGTTGGATAACCCCATACTTACTGATCTGAGTCAGGTTGCAAATATGATAAATGTTTAGTTCTTTCCTGTCCAGAATACTGCCAATGGAAGTATAGTTGTATATTGTATATGTTGCAACTTCCTTCTGGAGAACAGACATGTGACTACCAGGGGACACATCTTTTCATAGACTTAGTAATAACTCTGTGGCAGGGTAGACTGTGCAGAATGACTTATGAGCCTGTTTTGCAGGAATCTCATTCCAATTCCATAGCTGACAGTAAAGCTGTAATTTAATATACTTCTCTTGAAGTAATATTGCAATTCGATGGAATCAAGACTTATGTTTAAGGACTCCTGTTGGAAAGAGACAATTTGTTTAAATGATGCCAAGTTGATTGACACAAGCCTTCATATCAGTCTGCACAGGGAGCTCCCAAAGAACTCGAGCAGGAAAGATGTTTGGAGGACGTACGGCACGAGTGTGACATTGCCACTAGTACAGCTCGCTTGTAATCATATTTACTCAGATGCAAGTCTCGTGGGTTCCAACAGCATTTGCTCTCAAGGCCAAACTACACATTATGTTAAATGCACAATTGCACCCAGCATGCCTGGATGTTGTTGGTTAAATTTAAGCCATGGGGAGATCAGGATCACGGGACTTCACTGTGCAGAAGGGGTTATTTTTCTTTACCCCTTTGCCAAGATCCCAATGAAAATCACCCTCCCTCCTCTGCTCCTTCAATAGTGGCTTCCCTCCAATGCCAAATAGCAACTTAATCAGTATTTATTTATTTACTTAGTGTTTATGAACTGCCACCTCATGCAAAATACTCAACTGCAGAAGCTCAGTATGGGGGAAAGGGTTAACCTTCCTCCCTTGCTCCCTCAGTCCTAATCACACTCATTGTAGCTGCTATGTAACGAAAAACACAGCCAGACATATTGAAACAGAAGAATGGGTGACAGCAGAGCATGATGGAATGGTCGGTGGAGTCAGAATGAGTGGCCTGTCACTAGCAACAGAGAACAAGTCTGCTCTATCCTCCGTGTGAGGATAGTGAGGATAGTGTATTTTAAGAACACTATGATGTCTCTCCTCCCCACAGCCTTAATCTTTCCTTCTCCAAGGAGGACTGGCCCTACCATTAAGCAGAGTGAGCAGTTGCCTCAGGTGGCAGATGTTGTGGAGAGGCAGTAGCAGCCACCACCCTCAGTCATTTCTCCATAGTCTCCTGCCTGTTCTCCTCTTTTGGAATACAGAGCTGTATCTGCCATGGGCCCTGTCTTAGCGCCACTATACTAGCTGGCTATGTTCACACATGCAGTGGAGGATGCAATTCCACAACCAGCGTTAAAGTTAAGATGTAGCTGCCAGTCCAGCTTGGCATGGGCGGGAGGGGGTGACAACCATCTTGTCCTTTGCCTCAGGCGGCAAAATGCTTGGTGACAGGTGGAGAAAGTCGCTTGAGAAAGACAGGGGAAGAGTGGCAATTGAGACAGAGGCAGGAGAGAGAAGGAAGGAGGGAGGGAGGCAGAGAGGGAAGGAGGAGGAGGAGGAGAGGCAAAGGGGAAAATGAGGGTTCAAGAGGAGCACGAGGTATGCTACATCAGGATAGTAGAACTATTTTGCTATTCTGTATTAAATGATCACTTGCACTGATGGTTGTTTCCCATAAAATAAATGCATGTACCGATTTTCAAATGCACGCATGTGTTCTGCTCTGGGGGATTGTAGGTTAGGAGATCTCCTCCCACACGCTGACTTTGAACTACACAGCGAAGAAAATAAATAGTCCTGCTTCCCTCCGCAAATCAGTAGGTAGTGGCAAGAGCTTATTTGAGGGAGGATTAAGGAATGCCTTGCCTCAGCAGGCCAGCTGAGTGACTGACCTAGTGACACATGTCACACACGATCACATGTCTAATTTTAAGTGGGCTTTGGCTCCTTGGCTTCATACTTAACAGCAATTTCCCGGGAGGAACACAACACAACACAGCACAACACAACACAGCCTGCTCCATTTAGAATAGGGTGGGATGGAAACCACAGCACATTACCATAGTACATTATTTCCTCGACATTATGACTCTTTATGAAACTTATTCAATTAATCCTTTGATTGTGTTAGGTTAGATTTGCGTTAGCAATTATTATCATTATTATCAGCAGCAGAAGCAGGGGCATTAGCATGACAGTAGCTTCCCATTTTTAAAGACAATGCTTCTTCTACAGTAATGACAACCTCGTGTATCTTGGGGTGGAATATTTTTTATTTTAATCGACACTTTACGTAACGCATTGATTTTATTTGGCTGTTACCTTGGGGTCGTTACCAGGGTTTCTGATGGTGGCAGGGCTCACTTCAGCTCAGTGCCGAAACCAGTTTTGAACAAAAGGTTTCCTCCTGCAAATCTGTGGAGCAAAGTCCAAAGTGCTTCTGGGCATATGCAGAGGGCTCTCTCCTGCTCGTAGTCAACACAATGTCATGTTTGATTAGAGAAAAGAAGGGCTTTGATTCCAGCCAGGCGGGAGCCCCAGCACTGCTTTGCTAGAGATTCAACTCTTGATCTTTATCTTTCTCAAGCCCTCAGGATTTGATTGGTTTATAAATCTAATAATAATAGTACTCGGCCTGTCTGCTGCACCCTTTGAGTGCTCCAAGTGCTCCTTATGCATGGCTTCAGTCCTTTTGAGCAGTGAGTATTGCTATGCCCACATTGCTGTAGCTGAGAGAACATTGCGCTGAAAGAACAGCCCTTTTGGATCAGATCAGCACTCCATGTAGTCCAGCATTCTCCTTCCCACAGTTGTCAACACCTAAATGTCTCTGGGAATGCACAAGCAAAGCATGAAGGCAGTGGCCTTCCAACATTCAGTCGCACAGAAACATGGAACTCAGAGGTTCTGTATAGCCATCAAGGTGAATAGCCATAGATGAACCTCTCCTTCATCAGCAGTAGCAGACCGGACATGGCTTCCTCTAAAGAATCCTGGGACCTGAGGTTTGTTAAAGGTGCTGAAAGTTATTAGGACACCAGACATAGAATCATAGAATCATAGAATCATAGAGTTGGAAGAGACCACAAGGGCCATCGAGTCCAACCCCCTGCCAAGCAGGAAACACCATCAGAGCACTCCTGACATATGGAGCACCAAAGGGTGCTCATCAATGGTTCCTCTTCATCCTGGAGAAGAGTGACTAGTGGGGTGCCACAGGGTTCTGTCTTGGGCCCGGTCTTATTCAACATCTTTATCAACGACTTGGATGATGGACTCAAGGGCATCCTGATCAAATTTGCAGATGACACCAAACTGGGAGGGGTGGCTAACACCCCAGAGGACAGGATCACACTTCAAAACGACCTTGACAGATTAGAGAACTGGGCAAAAATAAACAAGATGAATTTTAACAGGGAGAAATGTAAAGTATTGCACTTGGGCAAAAAAAATGAGAGGCACAAATACAAGATGGGTGACACCTGGCTTGAGAGCAGTACATGTGAAAAGGATCTAGGAGTCTTGGTTGACCACAAACTTGACATGAGCCAACAGTGTGACGCGGCAGCTAAAAAAGCCAATGCAATTCTGGGCTGCATCAATAGGAGTATAGCATCTAGATCAAGGGAAGTAATAGTGCCACTGTATTCTGCTCTGGTCAGACCTCACCTGGAGTACTGTGTCCAGTTCTGGGCACCACAGTTCAAGAAGGACACTGACAAACTGGAACGTGTCCAGAGGAGGGCAACCAAAATGATCAAAGGCCTGGAAACGATGCCTTATGAGGAACGACTAAGGGAGCTGGGCATGTTTAGCCTGGAGAAGAGGAGGTTAAGGGGTGATATGATAGCCATGTTCAAATATATAAAAGGATGTCACATAGAGGAGGGAGAAAGGTTGTTTTCTGCTGCTCCAGAGAAGCGGACACGGAGCAATGGATCCAAACTACAAGAAAGAAGATTCCACCTAAACATTAGGAAGAACTTCCTGACAGTAAGAGCTGTTCGACAGTGGAATTTGCTGCCAAGGAGTGTGGTGGAGTCTCCTACTTTGGAGGTCTTTAAGCAGAGGCTTGACAACCATATGTCAGGAGTGCTCTGATGGTGTTTCCTGCTTGGCAGGGGGTTGGACTCGATGGCCCTTGTGGTCTCTTCCAACTCTATGATTCTATGATTCTGGTTGTCAAGCCTCTGCTTAAAGACCTCCAAAGTAGGAGACTCCACCACACTCCTTGGCAGCAAATTCCACTGTCGAACAGCTCTTACTGTCAGGAAGTTCTTCCTAATGTTTAGGTGGAATCTTCTTTCTTGTAGTTTGGATCCATTGCTCCGTGTCCGCTTCTCCGGAGCAGCAGAAAACAACCTTTCTCCCTCCTCTATGTGACATCCTTTTATATATTTGAACATGGCTATCATATCACCCCTTAACCTCCTCTTCTCCAGGCTAAACATGCCCAGCTCCCTTAGCCGTTCCTCATAAGGCATCGTTTCCAGGCCTTTGACCATTTTGGTTGCCCTCCTCTGGACACGTTCCAGTTTGTCAGTGTCCTTCTTGAATTGTGGTGCCCAGAACTGGACACAGTACTCCAGGTGTGGTCTGACCAGAGCAGAATACAGTGGCACTATTACTTCCCTTGATCTAGATGCTATACTCCTATTGATGCAGCCCAGAATAGCATTGGCTTTTTTAGCTGCCGCGTCACACTGTTGGCTCATGTCAAGTTTGTGGTCAACCAAGACTCCTAGATCCTTTTCACATGTACTGCTCTCAAGCCAGGTGTCACCCATCTTGTATTTGTGCCTCTCATTTTTTTTGCCCAAGTGCAATACTTTACATTTCTCCCTGTTAAAATTCATCTTGTTTGTTTTTGCCCAGTTCTCTAATCTGTCAAGGTCGTTTTGAAGTGTGATCCTGTCCTCTGGGGTGTTAGCCACCCCTCCCAGTTTGGTGTCATCTGCAAATTTGATCAGGATGCCCTGGAGTCCATCATCCAAGTCGTTGATAAAGATGTTGAATAAGACCGGGCCCAAGACAGAACCCTGTGGCACTCCACTAGTCACTCTTCTCCAGGATGAAGAGGAACCATTGATGAGCACCCTTTGGGTTCGGTCAGTCAGCCAGTTACAAATCTACTGAGTGGTAGCATAGTCAAGACCGCATTTTACCAGCTTCTTTACAAGAATATCATGGGGCACCTTGTCAAATGCCTTGCTGAAATCAAGGTAGGCTACATCCACTGCGTTCCCTTCATCTACCAGGCTTGTAATTCTGTCAAAAAACGAGATCAGGTTAGTCTGACATGACTTATTTTTCAGAAATCCATGCTGACTATTGGTGATCACAGCATTCCTTTCTAGGTGCTCACAGACTGTTTGCTTAATGATCTGCTCCAGAATCTTCCCTGCTATTGATGTCAGACTGACTGGGCGGTAATTATTTGGGTCCTCTCTTTTCCCCTTTTTGAAAATAGGGACAACATTTGCCCTCCTCCAGTCTGCCGGGACTTCGCCTGTTCTCCAGGAATTCTCAAAGATGACTGCCAGTGGTTCTGAGATCACATCTGCCAGTTCTTTTAATACTCTTGGATGCAGTTCATCTGGCCCTGGAGACTTGAATACATCTAAACTAGCCAAATATTCTTGTACTATCTCCTTAGTTATTCTGGGCTGTGTTTCCTTTGCTGAATCATTTGCTCCAAATTCTTCAGGTCGGGCATTGTTTTCTTTATCGGAGAAGACTGAGGCAAAGAAGGCATTGAGTAGTTCAGCCCTTTCTGTATCCCCTGTTTGCATTTCACCATCTTCTCCTCTGAGTGACCCCATTGTTTCTTTGTTCTTCCTTTTGCTACGAACATACCCATAAAAGCCTTTTTTGTTGCTTTTAACCTCTCTAGCAAGCCTGAGTTCATTCTGTGCTTTAGCTTTTCTGACTTTGTGTCTACACATGCTGGCTATTTGTTTGAATTCCTCTTTGGTGGTTTCCCCCCTTTTCCATTTTTTGTACACATCCTTTTTTAATCTTAACTCAGTTAAAAGTTCTTTAGATAGCCACCCTGGCTTCTTTAGGCACCTTCCATGTTTCCGTCTCATTGGTATTGCCTGACGTTGTGCTTTTAGTATCTCCGTCTTAACAAACTCCCAGCCATCATGAACTCCCTTTCCTTTTAGTATTGTTGTCCATGGGATCTCACCCAGCACTTCCCTAAGTTTTATGAAGTCGGCTTTCTTAAAGTCAAGAAATTGAGTCCTAGTATACTTGGCTGCTCCTTTCCGCTGTATAGTAAACTTCAGAAGAGCATGATCACTCGCGCCTAATGATCCTTCCACTTCAACCCCACTAACCAGGTCATCAACATTGGTTAGGACCAGATCTAAAATGGCTGTTCCTCTTGTTGCTTCTCCCACTTTCTGGACAATGAAGTTGTCTGCAAGGCCAGTGAGGAATCTGTTTGACCTTATGCTCTTGGCTGAGTTTGACGTCCAACAAATATCCGGGTAATTGAAGTCCCCCATTACTACTATCTCCCTTCCTTTTGCATGCTTGGCCATCTGTTCCAGGAAGGCATCATCTATGTCCTCCGTTTGGCTTGGGGATCTATAGTAAACTCCCACAATGAGGTCTCTGTTATTCTTCTCTCCCTTAATTTTGACCCAAATGCTCTCACTTTGGCTTTGAGGATCTAAATCTTGGATCTCTTCACAGGTATACACATCCCTGACATATAACGCCACTCCTCCTCCTTTCTTGTCTGGTCTGTTTCTCTGAAATAGATTGTATCCCCCCATTATTACATTCCAATCATGGGACTTATCCCACCAGGACCCTCCAAGTGTTCCTATTTCCCAGGGACATCCTGGTTTCTGATTTGATCCCAGAATGTCCCGCTTTCCCTTAGATGTCTCTATTTTCATTGGAGAAATGTTGGAGGGTATGGAGTTATCCAACCCCAGAGCCGTCTGAAGGCAATCCTGTACAGAGAGGTGTTTTTTAAAATGTTTAATGCTTTATTATGGTTTTTTTTATATGTTGGAAGCTGCTCAGAGTGGCTGGCGCAACCCAGTAAGAAGTGTGGGGTATAAATATTAAAAATTATCATTATGGAGTGGGACATCCCTATTTTCATTGGAGAAATGTTGGAGGGTATGGGAGACCCCTGTTCCCTTCATGGACCTACTGTTCTCAGAGAGGTTTTCCTTCTTCCCAGGGAACTCTGGGAAACGTTGCTCTGATGGAGTGACTTGCTTGACACCCTGTAACTCTCCAGATGTTACTGGGCTCCAGTATGGCCATCTGCAGCCCATCAACATCTGGAAGACCACAGTGGGTGGAGGAGGCCCTTATTCATTGCCCTAAGCTCATTAGAAGAAAGGTCAGAGACAAGTGAAATAAATTAAATAAAATTAATGGTGCCCCTGTTACATACTTCCTAGTCCTAATCTGTTTTACCTCATAAAGAACACTAGAAAAACCCAGCTACCAGTCATTCTGGGCAGTTTACCCATAATTTCCCAAAGAAAAACTGTTGCTGGCACCCTCTGTGCTACTGCCCACTAAGGAACTTTAAGTATAGTTATGGAATCCACTCCCACAAGGGACAGTGATGGCCACCAACTTGAATGGCTTCAAAAGCAGATTAGACCAAAAAAAGACAACCAAACAAGCACAGATTAGGCACGTTCATGTAGGAGAAGGACACCAATGGCTACTAGCTATTATGGCTATATTACATATCCACTGTTGAATGCCAGCTGCTGGAAACCTCAGGAGGAAAGAGTGGTGTGGCACTCAGGTCCTGTTGTGGGCTTCCCATAGATTTCTGGCTGGCCACTGTGAGAACAGGATGCTGGACCAGATGACCCATTGGCCTGATCCAGCAGGCTCTTCGCATGTTCTTACCTTTCTTGCTATTCAAACAACAATGCATTTAAATCTGTGAAAACAGATTTCTGTGTTCACCCAAAAGCTTTGCTAGCGGAGCGGTTTCTGCAGGACACCCCCCCCACACACACACAAAAGCACACACACTTTCTGCCCAGTGTGGGTTTGGCATGAATGAAGTCAGATTTTAATTATCAGTGGTGGAGCCTTTCACTGGTAGTTCCTAGAACCCCGGAGGCATTGAAGGTGCCGTGTGATTCCGGGATTCAGAACAGCAACTTCTGTCTTCATGCACACAAGCAATTATCCACAGTGTCCTTTTCAAAGGCTCTGCCCTGAACATTTGTATCCATCAGTCTATTGTGTAGGATCCCCTCCCACGCTCAGCACCATAGTCATTAGGAGCAAGCAATGAGAAAATGGAGAGCTGCTGACGCTCGGGAGAATTGTGGATGGAGATGCTACAGAAATGAAACAGGCATTGAGGTTCTCACAGAAAAAAAGTATCACAAAATAATACTCTCATAGAGTTGGAAGGAGCCTTGAAGGGCATGTGGTGCAAGCCCTGCAATGCAGGAATCTTTTTTGCCCAGCGTAGGGCTGGAACCCATGACTCTGAGTTTAAGAATCTACTCTGGGGATATTTGCAGAAGTCATGAATGTGGTGCCCTCCAGATGTTTTGGATTACCTCTCACACCCACTTCAGTCAGCATGGTCAATGGTCAGAGATGCTGGGAGTCATAGCCCATAACATCTGGAGGGCATACATGGGCCACCTGCCATACAGAGACTGGGCTGTATTCAACCAAATTTGGCTCAAAGTAAACTCACTGAAATAAATGGGCCTAAGTAAATCACTTGGTGGTGCTGTGGTCTAAAGCACTGAGCCTAGGGCTTGCAGATCGGAATGTCGGCAGTTCGAATCCCCATGACGGGGTGAGCTCCCATTGCTCAGTCCCAGCTCCTGCCAACCTAGCAGTTTATGTCAAAGTGCAAGTAGATAAATAGGTACTGCTCCAGCGGGAAGGTAAATGGTGATTCCATGAGCTGCTCTGGTTCGCCAGAAGAGTCTTAGTCATGCTAGCCACATGACCCGGAAAAACTGTCTGCAGACAAATGCTGGCTCCCTCTGCCTGTAAAGCGAGATGAGCGCCGCAACCCCAGAGTCATTCGCGACTGGACTTAACTGTCAGAGGTAGCATAGCTAGGTCAGCTCGGAAGGGGACATCTGTGTGTTTCATATGCAGCATTCCCATTACAATACATGGAAGATGTGAGAAGGGAAGGACCGGACCCCAATGCTGTGTATTATAAATGGAAAAAGTGTCCTGGAAACATGGTCATCCTTCGCAATTGATACAGTGCTCAGGTATCA
Organism: Podarcis vaucheri; assembly: GCF_965113315.1. Classification (NCBI taxonomy): domain Eukaryota; kingdom Metazoa; phylum Chordata; class Lepidosauria; order Squamata; family Lacertidae; genus Podarcis; species Podarcis vaucheri. The sequence continues at coordinate 52,649,047 of NC_138759.1, read as the reverse complement.
GAGTAAGAAATATCTTGTGGTATAACTGACCTATCTGCTTTCCCTAAACAATATCTACATAGAATTGAAAAGCTGTTTTTTAAATGAATTGTACACCAAGGGTGGCTTGCAATCATTTACATCTACATTAAAAAATATAATCTTCACAGCCTGATTACCTATTCATTTCCCAGTTGTAGCATTGTGTACAGTATAGAAAGACTCAGAAGTCAGTCCCTTTGCAGCATACTTCTGTGTAAATGGCTTAGGACTGAAGCCTTTAACGATGTGCAGGCGTCAAAGTACCAGGTTTTTTCAAGATCTGTATCACGCATTGCATGCCACCCAGAAGCCAATGCTATTGTATTAGCAAAGATGTATCGCCTCCTCCCTCTGCGCAAAGCTATGCCTTCTCCAAAAGATGCTGCAGGGTAGCCAGACTACGTAGTCAATGGACTAATGTCAGGGCATGATGAGCAAATGCTTTGTGTATCTTTCCTTTGGAACAGGCCAGCAGTTTATCTGTGTGCTCCCTTCAGCTTTATGCGGACAGATAAGACATTCAATAAGACAAGATCTAGTTAACCTTTGGGAAACCAGACTCTTCTAGTTAATTAACTTTAAGAATAGCTTTAAAGTGAATTCTGTAAGGTCTTTAAACTAGATTGGTAAGCAGATATCACTTTGTCACTCCAGTCCAAAGTAATCTAAATATTCCCTTGGGGAAAGGCCACAGCTCAGTGGTTCAAACACTGGAATCTACAGGGAGAGCTGGGAAAAACTCCTGGAGATCTACTGCCAGTCACAACCAACAGGGACCCTCCACTGTAGTTGGACTACAACTCCTGTGGAGGCTGATGTCCATGGGATGAGTGAGGAAGAAGGCGGGGAGGCCAAAGAGGGTGGTAAAGGTAAAGGGACCCCTGACCATTAGGTCTAGTCCTGACCAACTCTGGGGTTGTGGCGCTCATCTCGCTTTATTGGCCAAGGGAGCCAGCGTACAGCTTCTGGGTCATGTGGCCAGCAGGACTAAGCCGCTTCTGGCGAAGCAGAGCAGCACATGGAAACGCCGTTTACCTTTCTGCCGGAGCGGTACCTGTTTATCTACTTGCACTTTGACGTGCTTTCGAACTGCTAGGTTGGCAGGAGCAGGGACTGAGCAACGGGAGCTCACCCCGTCACAGGGATTCGAACCGCCAACCTTCTGATCAGCAAGTCCTAGGCTCTATGGTTTAACCCACAGCGCCACCCGCGTCCCTAAAGTGGGTGGAGCCAGAGCCAATTATAGGAAAGGTCAACTAAGGGTTTATCCACACTTCCGTTTGCCCTGCTACTTCCCCTAAGGGAAACCCATGGTTTAGCACTGAATTGGAGCAAACAGCAATCGGGTTTTCCACATATTGCTGTTCGTTCTAATTTATAGATAAATAGTGGATTTTCTGGGGGAAAGTGGTGGAACAAAGGCAAAACCACTTGGATCCGTGCCTAGAAAGTTTGGGACAAGCGGAAAGCTGCTCAGACCTGTGCTTTCTTGGTACAGGACAAGCACAAGTGTGGATGAACCCTAGTTCCGGCTTTGTCTCTAACCTCCTCCCTGATTAATTCTACAAAGGCAACATGGAGACTAAGGAAGAAGCTGACAGTCAGTGGCATCCCCTGGACTGATTGTAACTTAGGGGGTAAGCAGGCAGAGGCTGGTTGAGGGCAGACTGAGCTTGGTGGGGCACTAATAGACCAGCATCCACTGTTAACAACTCTCAGCACTTCCGCCCACTGGCCATGCTGGCTGGGGCCAATAGGTCCTAAGCCCAACAGCACCTTGAGGACATCGCATTGGCTGCTCCAGATGTAAACAATACTGAGTTAGATGGACAAATGTTTGACGTAGTTGAAGGCAGCTTCCTATGGCCAATGGTGGGTTACAACATAACATGCCCCATTTTAGCTGATAGATAACAGGGGGGTGCATGGGCCCTAAGATTAATATTGTATATGTACATTTTTCTAGGCTCTTTCTGCTTTTAATTTGAATTCTGGTCTACTCTGCATAAAGGGTTGGATTAGATGAGCCTTGGAGTCCCTTCCAACTCTACGGTTCTATAAGAATGAAGCTCTGTGGTCCCCATTCACTATAGTATGGGGTCTTAAAACAGCTAAAACCTCTTTGACCAAAGTGGATGAAATTTCCAGGCACAGAAGCTCCATTCAGAGTGCAAACAAATAGGTCAGGAGGCTTTTTGTGGAGGAAGTAAAATGGATTTACTTTCCTCCATTATCCTTCATTGAGGGAATGTCTCTTGCCCTTTCATATCTTAATATAATTAAGAGATAGCCATGTGACATCTTTGGTTGTAGGTACATTTTTTGATACCTTGCAGCTTCATACTGGTCTTTCCCCTCCAGTGCTCGTTTGTATTTCCCCATAGGCCTCTTGTAGACCTTACAACATGAGGCTGCCTAGAAGACTGCTGAAGGAGTACTGAGGAGCTGTGGGTTTACTTATTTATTATTAAAGTAAAACAATGTAGGATTTTTTAAAAACTTAAGTGCAACATTTAACATTTAAAGACAATCCTCTGCTTTAAAACAACAACAACAAAAATCCAGAGGTTGTCAAGTGCTCCACAGTCAGCGGCAGAGCAAGTCGATCGGGCACTTGGGGCAGCGTGCATGCCCTGCACCCAGGGGTGAGGGTGGGCAGGGCCGGACGCTCTGCGGGGCCTCCAAGGAGTCTGCTTGCCTCCTCCCACTCAGTCACCCAACAGTTGAGGGGGAGGCAGTGGGCGGACCGTTTGGGGAAGCGTGGAGCCTGCGGGTGTGCAAGCCACCACATCACTCCCAAGAGAGACGTGTGGTTCAGGCGGGCTGCAGGCCCTGCAGTGAGTGCTGCCCAGCATTTTGTCACCCCCCTCAGTGGTGACACGTGGGGCAGCCCACCCCATCACACCCCCTTCCTCCGCCCCTGTCCACAGGCAGCATTTTGGACATCCTTACTTCTTGCAAAGCCCATGGACCTAGGGAAACATAGAAATAGACAGGTAAACATAGTGATGCAAGGCTTTGTGGGGGTCCTAATCCAGTTTAGAGATTTTAAGGAATTGCACTTCACACACCAAGTGGATGCAAACCCCCAATAGAAATCTGACTAAACCACTAACAAGTGAGAGTTATGATTCAATTAAAGCTGGGTCTCCCATGTAAAACCTCACAGCCCACTAAGTCTTCTTGCACCCATCTCTGTCCTCCTCCTGTTCTAGAAAGTTATAACTGCGGAGTGAATTGAAAGGCTTTTCAGACGGAGACACCATAGAGCTGTAAATCCCAGGAAGCCTGAGGATTCTAGAGGGAGATCCTTACAATTAAATAATTATGTTGCTCCCTGCTGTCTGATACTGACTGGTGCTGCCCTCTCATTCCACATTTCCTATTTTCCCCTCAGTCCGTGCACAGATAGGCACAACTTGACCACCACTGGTCCTCTTTGCCCTCCAACCAAACCAGAGGTCTGCTGCCACTCAATCAGCGTTGAAGTGGACTTGTGCCAAACCAAGGAACTAAAAGCAGCCAGAGAAACTGCATAAGCAGAGTATTTAAATCCAAATTGTTTTGGTAATCTGGTACACGGGGAGCAAATGGCTTGACAGACACCATGGAAATCTTCTAGGGGTGCACTGGTGCCCACAGGCACTGCGGTGGTGACCTCCGTGATAGTGCATCATTAGCATTAGCCCAGTTCATCAGCTCTCTGCCTGGAAACTTACCAGCAGCTCCCCCTACCAGTAGATGGTATGCATTGCTAGAAATGCACAACAACTGATGTATAAGCTACACTCCAGATTTTATTTTATTTATTTTATTTTTAATGCTTTATTGATTTTAAAAACAAAACAATACAAAACAGTCATAAAAAATTATCACAAATCAATACTTATTACAAAAAAAATTTAAGTTCACACATAACTAATTCCAACATGACTTCCAACCCCCCCATTGTGGTTCCTAAATTACTTTTTTGACTACACACTTAACTTTATCTCTCCTAAGTTATTCAGTTGTATTAGTTTTGTAATGTTCGCTTATTTCATGCAGCGGTCATTCCAGGCCTGCCAAAGGATTTAAGCTTTTACAATGTTCTTTTAGGTATTCTCTGTAAATGTTCCACTCTCTATTGAATCTGTATGGTCTCGGAATCTTGCTGTCGATCTTGCTAGCTCTGCATATTCTAACATTTTGTTCTGCCAATCCAATTTAGAGGGAATAGAATTTCCCTTCCATCCTTTTGCAATTAGAATTCTTGCTGCTGCTATTGCATACATAAAAATTCTCCTTAAATTTTTCAGAATTCCGTTATTCATTATGCCCAGCACGAAGGCTTCAGGCTTCTTAGGGAAGGAACATTTAAACATTTTTTTAAGCTCGTTATACATTGTTTCCCAAAAATCCCTTATATTTTTGCAGTTCCACCACATGTGGATCATCATGCCTTCTGGCTCCCTGCATCTCCAACAAACGCTTGACCTGGATTTATACATTTTGGCCATTTTTACATCTGTAGAGCATTTTCATGAAATTCACTTTCAAATCATAGCACGCAGTGAATTTCAGGTCCTCCCTCCATAACCTTTCCCATGATTCCATTTAAATATTGTAACCAAAGTCTCTGGCCCATTGTACCATTACTGATTTTACTTCTTCCTCCTTGATCTCCCAGTCAAGGAGAAGTCTGTACATTTTAGAGAGCAGGGTGTTTTTTGGGAGGGGGCGGTTAGGTCTTTCTTGAGTCTTGAAAGTTCTGTGGAAGACCTTTCTGTTTGTCCTTTGGAAATGTTTCATTTAGTTGGAAATATTGTAACCAATCAGTCAAATGGGTCCAAATTTCTTCATTTAAAAAAATTTTTTTAGCCTATTTTCTTTTTCTTCCAATAGATCTTTGTAAGTTGCCCAATTGCTTCTCATTTTTTTAACCAAGAATGCCTCTGTTGGGGATAGCCACCATGGCGTTTTTGGCTCTAATAAGTCCTTATACTTAGCCCACGCCATATATAATGATTTCCTAACCATGTGGTTCAAGAAGCCTTTGTGGACTTTGACCTTCTCATATCTTAAATAGGCATGCCAACCATATCTATTATCGAATCCTTCTAGTCAGTATTTTGTAGTGTCAACCATTCCTGGATCCAGGAGAGACAAGCCACCTCATGATACAGTTTCAGATCTGGCAGTGGGGGACAAACCCCTCTCTTTAACATCAATTAATAGTTTGTGCTTAATCCTGGGTTTTTAATCCTGCCAGATAAATCTTGAGATGTCCCTCTGTCAATCTTTGAAACAGTTTGCTCCCCCGATCACTGGAATTGATTGGAACAGAAAGATCATTTTTGGGAGCACGTTCATTTTTATTGTAGAGATTCTTCCCCTAAAGCAGATGTTTAGCCTGCTCCAAATCTCCAAATTCTTTTTATATCTCCTTCCAGGTCTTGACGTAATTGTCCTGGAATAGATTGATATTCTTTGTCGTGAGTCAAATACCCAGATAATTTACTTTTTTGCTAATTTCCAAACCACAAATTTCTTGTAGTTCACTTTTCTCCTGGATCTCCAAATTTTTTTACCAGTAATTTCATGTGTGTTTTTGCTATTGAGTTTGAGCATTCCCCAATTTTAAGCAGATTTTAGTTTCAGCTAATTAATCATCAACTGAAACCATCAGTGGTACAGGAGGCAGTCCTATGAATCCACTGGGACTTAAAGCTGAGCAAATGTGCATAGGACCGAGACCTGTGTCATTCCAGAAGGAGATGGTGCTTCCTTCTTTGCTTTCTGTGCATGAACCCTTTTCTAAGTTTTCAGCATTTTTGTTCTAATTTGAAAATCAAGCAAGGCTGTTTAATGAGATGCTTTGGAGGGGTGGGAGTCAATTCTTAAGCCGAAATATTAAAGCTACAATTGCTTCCTGATTATGTTGATTGCAGCAATGCAGCTGACAGGCCCAGGCTAGGACTCGAGCACAGAGTATCTGCACATGATGCAATAAGATAGATCTGGAGAATGTGTATATCACTTTCCAAACACTGGAGAAGTGCCCTTTTGTAAGTAGCAATATCCCCCTTGCCAGCAGCCCTGTTCTGCATTATCTGAGAGACAAGAAGCTTGGCTGCTATGCCAGAGCCAGAGCTGTTCGTACAACTATGCAATTGCCCTGAGAGATTAACTCCTCCCTCCCAGGTTCTAAGGGAGTAATTACAGGGCAGGTGACAGGGTGCTTGTGCTCTTCATAGATACACTGCAGGGGATGGGAAGTGGGGGAAGCAGTCCTTGTCTACTAAAAAGGCCTTAATCCACTGGGCCTCAAGAGGACAACTGGCTGAGAGGTGAAGAAAACCCAGAAAACCCACCCAGCTTCCCAAGAACTGCATCCTATCTTTTTCTTGTTTCAAGTGTTCTTCAGCAAGGGTGTTAAAGTGAGCTTGGTTGAGCTTTCCTCAGCCTGGTGTCTGATGAGAGTTGTAGTCCAAAATATCTGGAGAGCCCTGGCTGGGGAAGATTACTCTGAATAGCAATATTTTCACAATCGGCTTGCTGCACAGAGGATGTGTTGCAGCAGAATGAAAAGAGCCCATTTTTACAGGATTGTGACCAAGTCCCCAGTGGTCTTCAGGCAAGTAGCTGTGTTCATCCAGGCTCAAAAAACCAAAATCATTTGCCCTCTCAAAATGTTTTAGCCCCCAGGGTTACCATTTAACACTGGAAGATCCCTGGGATAGCTCAACTGGTAGAGCATGAGACTCTTGATCTCAGGGTTGTGGGTTCAAGCCCCATAGTGGGTAAAATATTGTAGGGGTTGGACTAGATGACCCTGACAGGGTCCTCGAGTCCCCACGGCTCCTTCCCAAAGCCTATTTAGGGAGTGGGTGTGGGAGGGCTCTAGGACTTTGCCAGAGCTTCATGGCTCCTTTGCTTTTGGCCTTACTTCCCCACTACCCACCCCTCACAACAAGGCAGTTTATGACCCGCAGGTTCCATGTCCTCTTGCAACCCACTTAGTATGAAAAGTTGAACTGCCTAGCTTAATAAGAACATAAGAGCTGGCTGGATCAGGCCAGTGGCCTATCTAGTCAAGCATCCTGTTCTTACAGATGGCTGTGGCAAGGACTGGTTCATACTGGAATGACAGGGGTTTATTTGTTTATTATTTAAATGTATGCCCTGCCTTTAAGGCACCCAGAGACACCCACCTTTCCCCCATGGTTAGATCCCATGCCATCCAGGCAACATTTTAATAGCGAAATCACATAAGATCATGTGGGAACTTCTAATTATTATTGGCAGGGGGACAGAACTGGGATCCAGGAATGCTCTGGTAATGTTCCGGTAATGTATACAATTGCCCTCAGATTTTCTTCTTGCATAACACTCAAAGCACTACAACACACATGGAAAGCTTCTCGTCCATATGCCCTCCTAGAGAGTTGTCATGTTAAACTAGTGGGGTCAGTAAAAATCATAGCTTTAAAAAAAAAAATCACACATTGACCAGCAGTCAAGGAAAGTGTAAAGAATATGCATGATAGCTGTGTACAGAAGGTTCCTGTGAACATATCTGCCTGAAGACGGAACCATTTGCTGGTTGCTAAAATGGTTCCTCTCACACATCTCAGCAGGAAAAGCAAATCTTCTATAGGAGGAAGCTGATTAGGTTCACTAAGATATGGCTCTGCTAATCACTCTCTGTACACTGTCATTGGTGTCAGCTTGGTTCCTCCTGTTCGATATCTAATCCCATCATGGGAAAAGGTGGATGGAGCTTTGCCACACATTCCCTGGCTTGAAGTCATGGGCAAAAGCCAAACAGTAATTTGAAAAACAAAAACCAAGAGTCTGCTCACAGGATCAGTCAGAGGAGCAAACACAAAGACATGGCAAGAGAAGCAGAGTGGACAGGAACAAATCCAGTCAATTAAGGGTTCAGGGAGTCATCTAACTGAATGTATCGTTACCATTCAGGAGCATTCAGTACAGGACTAGGATGATAAATTGCTATGGCCAGGCTTGCAATGAATTAATGCATTGACTAATTAGATATGCAGCACTGTGGCATTACCCTCAGTAGTACCAGGATGAGACCTGTGCAGAACAGAGCCTTTCTTGAGACGATGGTTTTTTTTCTTTTTAAAAAAGTACGGTATATTGGAAGAAACCCTTAAGAAAGCAGATGATTTTCAATTATCCATTACTCCTGCAAGAGAGGCTGTGAGGGCTGATTATTTCAAATCCTTTGTGTAAATAAATATACCTGCAGACATGATCCACGAAGCTCAATAAGTGCTTCAGCCATCGATTACAGCCTGCCCAGTGCTCAACACATACCCACTGACCAGTTTTAGAAGTCCCAGATTGGTGACAAAAGCAGGAGATTTATCAAATCCCTGGCGAATTGTCAGGCAGCATTTGGCTTGCTGGGTCACAAATGAACAGGCCTGATAACAAATGTAGGGTAGCAATTAGACCTTGAGAATCTGAAAGCCACAAAAATCCCAACTGATGCTGTTTTTGTAAAAATATAAGAATAAAACCAATAAAAGTGGGAACAGTCATGGCATAGACATTTTCACTACCAACCCACTTTCTGTAAGGTGAAAATGAATTTGCAAAGTCTCCTGGACAGCCCAGGGAACAATTCTAAAGAAAAAGGTAGATGTGTGACCCCCAATCAATTAAAATAAATAAAAATACATAGCTAACTGCGGTTCTGCCCCCCCCAAAAGGCCTGCCCCCACAACAGATATCCTGGCTACACCCATGGTGTGACTACACAGAATGCTTTGCACTGCTAATGTAGCTACAGCCTCACTTTTCAAGAAACAACTTTCTTTACCACGTCTGTCTGTTGCAATCAAATTGACACAGATAAATGTGAAGTATTAATGTATTGGGGGTACAGAAGCAGTTGGCTGCATGGCAGTGAAAATCCCTTTGGGGTGAGATGTAAAAGAATCACGATCTCCAGCTGCGACCCAGCGGTGCCCCTTCTCCACAAACATCTGGAGGGAAGAAGTGCTTTGCACTGCACTGACAGGCAACATCCAGCTGCTTTTCCTGCTGTAGCTCTGAATCAGCCACCTGCGGCCAAGCAGGTTGCGACACGGTTGCCAAACAACCAACATTGCTCTTCAGCCCTAAACACCTATTTGCCAACACACAACATATGGTATTTTATTCACATACTTATGATTATATCTCAAAATGACAAATCGCTTTAGCTGATATAGAGAACAGCTAGAGAAAAAAGTATGAACCTATTTGGGGCATTTCCTTACTTCTAAATGCCTGCAGCATGAGTTTTGCACATAAACATTCCTTTTTCATACTGCTTAATGGGACACACTGTTGGGTTGCTATTTGCCAGATTTTGGCAGTCTTCAAAGTCATTAAGCAGGTGTGCTAATACCAGATCTCATCCCTGCCACCAATTTTGGTTCCCTGGTTGTGTCTCAGCCAATATTGTCTTGATCAATTTAGGGCAATTACATACAGACTTCCATATGTATACGTACCTTGGGCCCTAGATAACTCCCTCCCCAAAGAGGCATGTCTGGCATGTTCATTATATCCTGACTTTTGACACTCGGGTGATTGTTTTAAGGACACGTCTTTGCTTTCAGGATTGCATGTTGTTTTGAGTTGTTATTGATATTGTGCTTTAAGGCTGTAAGCCACCCTGGGGCATTAGGGTGAAATGTGGACAATATATTAACAACAACTGCCTTAGACAGTAATATTAGGCAAGTAAGACATTTCTCATAAATACTAAGGTTCTGAATCAGCTAGCAAGTCCCACTGGTGGAAGCCCACACAAAAACCTTCACCACACAAGAGGACCTTCGCTCACCTCTTCCCTCTGTGCCCCCCTGCCATTGGCTGCCCCCAAAGCAGCACAAAGGTGAAAAGTGGATGGAATTGTTTCATCTGGCAGAATTATTGCCATTGTGCTATGTGGAATCCCTCTCTAAGTGTTTCCCATGTCCAGTAAGCTTTATTAGCTAGGCCAGGGTTTTGGAAACATGGGTCTCCAGCCGTTTTGGGACTACAAATCCCATCATCCCTAGCTAGCAGGACAAGTGGGCAGTGGGAAGCCATGGAGAAGGGACAGTACCAAGGCAAAGGAAATGACCTTGCTGAAGTGTGTTTGTGGCTGAACGGAGCCTCAGAACAATGGACTTTCTAGTTTGTATTGAAAGTTCCAAAGTTGCTTATGGACAACAAGCTAGGAAAGCTCAATCTGCAGCTGAGACACACAGCAATCCTAGGCAGCCAAAAGCCCACCAACAAGGCCCCAGTTAGTTATCCATAACAGCACTGCTTTTGTAAAAAACCAAAATTCATGAAAGAGGGTGCAGAAGTTTTCACCACCAACCTGCTTTCTTTAGGCTGAAATTGAACGGAAGACTTTTTTTCAGTAACACATGAAAACCCTCCCCCGTTCTTACATGCAGAAGCGGCTTGATCCATAAACTGTCATTTGTGTGAACAGCTTCTATGTTCATGCAAAGTTTGACTTATGCCTTATTCCTCCCCTCCACATGCACACTCTGCAGATAATTCAAATGCCTTGTATTAATGATGCGTTGCTTTTGACCCTGCATTGCAAGGGAACAAACTGCAAGCAAGAACTAGCCCATCCCGTTCCTGTCAATTAAATTGGAAGTCTCAAGACCCTCAGATAACTTAATTGAACAGATTAATAGACTGCAGCAGGTGGCATGTTTTAGCATGAAAACATTGCCCTTTTCTACTGAACCACGCCAACGATACGTCATTTCTAAATTTAGATTAAAAAGGAATTGTAGTTAAAGGAAACCACGGTCGCCCATTGAGGTCAGTGTACATCTAAACCAAGGAAACCTATTAAGTGTATTGCATTAGCCCTCGTTTTCACAGAGCCAGCCTCCACGGCACCCATGCATCAAACCCCTTAAATGTTATATTCCCTCAAGATCATTCTGTGACTGTCTGGATCTTCTGTCAGTTTGTATAGACTTTGTGAACTGCAAGTCAGCCAAAGAAAGCCAATGCCAGGAGCACTTTTCATGGCAATATTAACTCCTCCACGTGACATATGTTTCTGTTCAAGAGCCGTGCTTCTAAATGCCACCAAAATCTTACAGCAGGGCATTGTATTAGAAGGCATATGCTTAACTTCAAGAGTGTCCGTCCTCCCATCCTTACCTGCATGTAGCCACCCTTTTCCACTGCTGGCATGAGTTTTATGCCCTACTCTTCCACACTAATTACCTAACTAACTACCTTATAAGAAGCTACCAATTAGACAGCATATTTGGAGCCTCTTACGGAAACAGACATGATATTCCCAGAATGGGACTGGCATCCCTTTCTTTGTCAATAGGTCTTCCTTTGCGTTTCACTAAGCTGGAGGACGAATTCCCCACCTGCCCCGAGAGGGACCATCCCTACTCCTGCAAAGCTAGAACTCCTAGTGACCGTTTTCCCTGACATAGGAGCATCCTCTTTGTTCTTGCAATCAGCATGAGCTGTGTAAACGTTGTAAGTTACAGGCACACACACCAGGTTTTTCTTGGCTTAGCAGTGTTTTCCCCAAAGAACTTTGGGATCCGCCTTTCTGTGCAGGGGGCTAGAAATAGATAATGGAAACTTCTCCACAACTTCTCCTAATCACACTTCCCAGGATTGTTTATGAGAAGCCACAACAGTATAAAACCAAAATAAGTATCTGGTGCAGATAAACGGCTTTGAGTATTTTTCTTGCAATCAAGCAGTATATGCATGTATGAAAGCAATATGCTCTGTATGAACTATGACTGGTCAGGAGGCTGCAAATCAGGGGCAGGGAACCTATTGCTTTCCAGGTGTTGTTGGACTCCAACTCCCATTGGCCCCGGCCAGCATGGGATGATATGAGTTGCAGTCCAACAACATCTGGAAAGCAATAGGTTCCTCATCCCTGCTGCCTTTCCAGCATTTGAAGGGCAGGCCGTCATTTGGCTGTAGCACTTGTAACATGCTGGAGTTGACTTTTTCATCAGATTTGCAATGGTTAAACCAAGCTTCAGAATGGTCCAGTACATTAAAGTTGCCTCTCCAACCCCCAACCCCCACATTCTGGTTCAATGTATATTTTCAGATGCCTTGAACCACATGCAAATCCAGAATTCAGGAAATACCAGTTCAGCACATGCACTGAAAAAGTTGAACCATCTTGACTTCAACATGTAACAACAATTGTTTTTTTCCCTATTTTAAAAAACAACACCATGCTATTTGAAACATCATCAAATCTAGGTTATTTCTGGTAAGTCAAGGTTCCATTTATCTTTAATTAGCCCAACCGTACATAAATATCTTCTAGATGAGCATCACACGGACACTTATTTTTGCATGCATATGGCATTTCGTTAATAAGAAAAATGTGTTTTCAATTTTCCCCAGCGCAAATAGGAGAGGGAGACGCCAGGTGTTTTTGTATTATTTTATCTGAATAGTTGTGACTTATCTAACTCAATCAGATTGCAACATGGGACCTGATTCACTTTCACCAACCCGTTCACTTTGTACATCATGACCCACATCATTTACTTACAGACTTTCGGAGGCAGGTATTAATTTGGAAATTAACCACTGAGATCCAGGCAGTTTGCTGCTGGGAAAAGACCTCTCTTTGGCAAAGAGGACAGAAAGGCAGGTGCCTACTTTGATGCCCGGATACCAAGAGGTGCTTGCTCTCATGTCACTAAATTCAACCTTTGCATAATGGGTCTGCCCTCAAAATGAACAATGTAAGCATTACACCAAATTAAGCCGCTGTTTAAACAGGAGCGCAGCAATGAGAGCACAGTGATAGCTAGAACATCATGTTATACTTCTGTCTTGTTTGTTTATCCAGCACTGCTCTGAGTCATTTTATACCCTGCAATGTATAGAGCAAAACGAAAAGAAAGGGCTTCTGGGCAATGCCACATGGATGGGTGGGATCAAAAGCTACATTAAAATAAATGGATGCAGTTCGAAGAAGGGGAATTACTGCTGGGATTGATGAAATTCTTGAAAAGAAGCATGCCTCCAAGTCATTTGGGAGCAAAGGCAAGGGGAAGTAGTCCATATTGCATGTCTTTCAGGCTACAGCAACTTGCATTGAACTTTACTAAGTAAAGAATAGATGTACATAGAATTGTGCTGTAAATTTCACAATTTATGAGTCAATCTGTTGCGTTCCAGAGGTCAACTTTTGTTTGTTTTTGAAATGCAGGGTGCTAGCAAAGCTGTCCTGTTGGTATCCTATTAGTGGGGATTCATTTCCACCACTAACCCCCCCCCCCATCACTCTTGCAAATTCATCCAGAGATCCTAGCAATCACTCTGCCTAAACTGGACTCAGAGTTTATCCTGATTCCACCCCGCAGTTACTGTCCTATCAAAATGTATCATTCACAGGCACATATATTGACATTCTCGCACTTGTCACCAGAACAGTGGTCACTCCCAACAGGACAGAGTATGCCACATCACATCCTTGTATGTGTCCTTCATCTAAAACAACTTTGCTAACATTCACCCTTTACCAACCCTACCATGCCTCACCTCTCACCATGAACCTTATTTCTCCCTCTCTCCCTTATGTTGCCCCTGTACTGTTGAAAGTTCGAGTACAGAACTGTAGAGTTGGAAGAAACCACAAGGGTCATCTATTCCAACCCCCTGCAATGCAGGAATCTTTAGCCCAATGCGGGGCTCAAACCCACGACCCTGAGATTAAGAGGCTTATGCTCTACCATGGGGCAGGGTCCTAGTTTGCTTCTGCTCATGGATAAAGTGCCGAGTAAACAGATGGCAAATGTGCAAGCAATAATCAAGTCACAGTCACCGTTGGTAACATGGGACAGAACCTACACTTCGCCACCATCTAGCCTTGGTTACAGAGCAACTGGAGCGCCTGCATTAAGTGAGCTACAACAAACTCCACCACGGTCATATCTCACCCACAGCCGCCCCTCTTATCAGTTCCATTTTTATTGGTGCGTGGGGCAGGGACCAAAGGCCCCCCACCCCCGCATTCCCACAGTTCCAGCCCACTGAAGGACCAAGGAGAAAGGGACAAAGCACTGCAACTCTTCATCCCCTAATTAGCACGCGTTTAGCCAAGAGGGACGATCCACATTTACATAATCCTGAATCCTGCTCCTGGAATGCTGCAGCCAGCAGAATCAAAGGAGCTGGATCTGAAGTCAGGTTAATCCTCCCGCAACTTCCATAGCCAGGTGGCTTTGCCACAAGGGCAGCTCGATGCCACAACTCCCCGAACGTGGGGCTCTGCCTCAGAGCTTTTTTTCTCTCGGTTCAACTTGGGAGAACACAGGACTCTGAAGGCAGGAGGGCAGTGGGTGGAACAAGGGCGGTATAACTGCCCCTCGTCCCCGTTGGGGAAAGGACTGTTCTTTATCATTCATATTTATCAGATGGTTCAAGCCAGCCGAGCGGCTCAGACCTCTCACCTTGAACCTGCACCCCATCGCTCCAGATATTTATTTGGGGGTGGGGAAGGAGGTGTCTTTCTAGCAGTGAACTAAATGAACTCTGCACTCGCACAGAAACTCTCGCCCGCTCACTCATTGCTTGAAAACATGTGGTAGGTCCTGGTTCGAACTCAGCCCTTGGTGTCCATCCCTCCATCCTACTGCCTTACATTCACTGCTGTGAGTGAACCCCACTGTCAGACGTATCACGGTGCTGCGGGACGTTTGGTCCAGAGGAAAGGCAAGAGTTGGGGGCAGCTGGTAGGAATCCCAGATACTCTTTCTACAATTCCCAATTTGAGAGGGGTAAATCCATCCAACCTGCACCAGGTTTTCTCGTGGGTGTTATTACAATCACCACGCTTAGGGAAATAATGAAGCAGAAGAAGCCGCGCAATAGACGTTGCAGAGAAATGGACCTCGGGAAAGTTTGTGGGGGAGCAATGAAGAAAGGTGATTCCATTTGCTCCAGATCGTCCCTCAACGCAAAGTTTGAGGGAACACAACCGCGTGCTCCCCCTCCCCACAGATGTTCGTCTCCTGGATGTCACCCCCCCCTTCCCAGAGGCTGGGGGGTGGGTTGTGTTTCTTTGGTTTTTGCTTCTCCTTAGATCCCACGTGCCAACCTCGCCCCTTCTCAGTGTGCCTTAAGGAGTACCCGGAGTGTCCTTGCTCCGGAGCAGAGGTCGCTGGAGGACCCCGTGGCGCCCCCGTGCTTCCTACCGGACAGAGAAGGTAGCAGGGAAACGGATGCTCGACCCAAACGGATGCCCGTCTCTCAATCCGGTTAACTCGTTTGCTCCCCCCGGGGTTTGGGTGCGGGGATCGAGATCACACAAAAGCCAGCTCGGAGGGTGATCTACTGGAGCCCTTTCGCGCGCTAAAGGGGTAAAGGCATTCCCAGCGGCCCCTATCCCAAGGCAAGAGCCCGTCTCCGCGAGTGAAACTTACCAGCCATGCCCCACCGCTTGTCCGTGGCGTTCTCAAAGCCCATTTCCGCGCACTTGGGCGGCAGGCGCGGATCAGAGGAGACGGAGGAGCCCTCGCCCTCCAGGATCCGCTTCATGGGACGTTCTCCGGAGCATCTTCCCGCTCTCCAAACTCCTCTCTGACCACCTGGGGCTGGGAAGGAGTTCGGGCAAGCCGCTGGCCACCGCTCTGGGGGAGGGCTTGTGTGTGTGTGTGTGTGTGTGTGTGTGTGTGTGTGGTGCGGGCACCCAGTCCTCCCTCTTCCCCAGATGTGCTTCCCGCTCCTACTAACTAGCGCGCGCGCACTTTTCTCCCCAATGCAAGAAAATCAGCGAGGCAGCCCAGGAAAGGGGGGGAAATGATGTAATGGCGCCTCATCCAATCATTAGGGCGCTGCGAGCGCTACTTTTCCTCCTCTTTATTGTTCCCCTTCAGCCTGGGAACTGGGGTCGCCGCTGGAAAACAGGGGCGGGGAGTGGAGAGACCAGGGGAGACACCCACGAGGTCATCCGTCTCACCACTCACTCGGCACGCTATCTCCACTATCTCCTCGGGTCAGAGGGGTCTCCCCAGCCAGCCACCGGAGCGAGGCGACCTGGAGAAGCCTCCCCGCGCTCCGCCCTGGCAGTAGGGAAAGCTTGAATGAGCGCGACCTGGAAAGGGCGCTGGTTCACGTCTGTTTAAACGGAGATGGGTGGCTCTGCTTGGGGACAAAGGCGTGCTCTAAGGCTGTTGGGAGGAAAGCTTTCACGTCCGTGAGCTGGAGAGGAAATTGAGAAAGCCGGTTAAGCCCTGATTAAACAGAGGGCCGGGGTGGCTCCGTCGGCTCGCCTGAGCTCAGAGCAATTTGCCAACTCCGGTGGAGCGAAGCGTGTCTGTTCTGGAAGCCTTAGAGAGGCTGGTTGTTATTTTGGAAGAAAGCGCCCTGCCAGTTCCACGTCCGGGTGCTTTCAGGATCAGAAAGGCTAAAGCGCCCGACAGGCGATTCAGCACTGGACAGCTCCTCGCGGAGCGGGGCGCGCAAACGAGCCCAACCACGCAGCTGAGCAGCGAGGAGAGGTTTGCTAACGTCGCTCTCAATGTTTCCTCATCTCTCCTTGGCTGGGTTTTGAGGCTGTTGGCGTGAAGAGAGCCCTCACTGTAGCGCTTGGGGGCAGAAGTTCAACGTCCCACTCTGCGGAAAAAGGCCCCAGACGCAGCAAGGTTCGTTTACTTCATTTTTAAGGAAGTGAAGTAATACACGCTGCCATCTATAAAACAAAGGGATCCATTAGCCTGGCGTCTAATACTACTACTAGGCAGGCATCTAGAAGACCCAACTGACTCTGTGGACCCACTCTTAGCAAGAGGCCTTCGTGGGGTAGCAGCCCAGAGACTGGGAGTCCCTGGTGCCACCATAGCGTACATGGCGAGTGAGGGATACTGCTGTGTATTAGCCTCAGGCCTTTATGCAACCTATAATATGGAGATAATGTGGACCTGTCTCAGGTGCAGAGGTTACTGAGATAAGAGATGGTCTCTGAAGTGCTACATATAACAATGGCCAGCTCTGTCCAAGGAAGACCACTGATGGTGTGGAAAGCTTGCCATCGAAGCAGTCAATCCAGTAAAACATGGGTTGGGGATCTCAGGGACCAAGTGTTCCCCTTCATATGCACACACACAAAACCACATTTCATTTCTGGACCACTTTATGTTTTTAAGAAAAAAATCTCAAAGCAGTTTGCAACACATTAAAACATCAAATAAAACAACCTAGAAGAAAACATTACTGGAGAAAGTCAAATATAAAGTATAAACACATGCACACACAAAAAATAAATTAAATTACCCCAAATTACAAGTTTGGGTAGACCTACCTAAACAAAGAAGTTTTTAACAGTTGCCAGAAACAATGCAGTGAAGGCACCTGCTTAATATCAATGGATAGGGAGTTCCACTGTAGGTGAATGAAGTGGCTTCAGTGCCCCCCCCTGCCCCCAGCAGTCCAGAAAGGCTTTTCTAATGGTGCCAACCAAGACCTCTATGGTTCACTATTAGAACTATTTAGGGAAGGCTGGGTAATGAGCAAAGACTCAGAGCCAATTCTAGTACAGCACAGTTGAGTTGAAGATGAAAAAGGCTGGGAATATGAACCAGCATAGAAACTGTGCAGTGTTTAGCAATTTATCATTGTACAAGCGTTAGACCACCTACAATATTTTTTTTTGGGGGGTTGTATGTTCAGGTTATCTCAGCCCCCTCCTCTGAATGTTCAGGTATTGTTCTTAGAAGAAGTAACCCCTTAGCCTTTGTACTTAATGAGATATATGATACATACCTCCTAGTGTTCTGGACAATGAATGGAAGCAATGTGATTGACAAGCACTTTGCATATATGTTTGAATTTTTGTATGTTTTGTTTTGTTTACATTTGATCATGACAAGAGAGTCTCAAAAACAACTTATAACACAAATGGAAAAAAGCCAGCAAACTAAAACTGCCCCTCCCCATAAACAGCATAAGCCTGATCACCAACAGGTTAACCAAGTAGAAAAAGGAATGCCCAAAGAAAGCAAAATATATTGATAATCAAATGCCAGGAAGAAGAGGAAAGTCTCTGCCTGGCACCGAAAATATGTTAATATAGGAGCCAGGCAAATCTCATCTGGGACAGTATTCCACAAGTGAGGAGCCATCACTGAAAAGGCTCTCCAAGCTTCTGCCAAAGGGAATGCCTCTGGTGATGAGCTCAGGGCCCAAGTAAGCGCACATGTAGTCAGTAAGTTAAAGGCAAGATCTAGCTGTAAAGAGGCACATTTATGTCCATGTATTGTGAAAGAGATTTTTGTGATTAACTATGGCAGGAATGTGGTCTAAATCACTTTAAATCTACCCAGCTATTTGTAGTTAAAAGTTTGCTGTTGCATATGGGCCGATGAGCACTTACTGTTCCCAACCCTAACCCTGCGGAAAGCCATCTAATTAGACTTTAATTTGATTCTGACCTGTTTTAGGAGGTAATTTAATTATTGTTTGATTTTATACCAATGTTATATATTTGATGTTAGCCGCCCTGAGCCCGACTTTGGCCGGGCAGGGCAGGATATAAATAAAAGTATGTATGTATGTATGTATGTATGTATGTATTTATATTATTATTATTATTATTATTATTATTATTATTATTATTATTATTATTAAGTTACAATGGCCTTCCTCCATAAAACTCCCCTCTATAGGTCTGAACCCTGCCCTGCATTGCTGGAATGGAAAACTTGCAATGCATGCAATCCTATTAAGTCAGGACACTTTCGTTCATTCTGCTGAGATGCAATAGGATCTACCTTAAATCCCTCAGTTATAAGAGAATCTCTTCTAAGGAGCCACTTGGTAAGAACAGCAGGACTCCATCACTGCAGCAGAACCTGCTATAAATCCTCCAGCTCTGGGGATAAAATATCACTCCAGAGGCATAGCATCAAGTTGTTTTTATCACTTCTTTCTCTGTCTCTCATTCTGCTTTCCTACTCAGATTCCTCAAATACTCCTGTCAGCACAACAGATCAGGCAGACGAGAGATCAGTGATGCTATAATAAAAAAACAGGGAAATACATCCACAAAGGCAGCAGCTGTTCACATTTCAGCAGATGACACATTGATCTGAAACCCTGCAATTTCACCTGACATTCATTTTAAATATTGATGGGGGATTTTTTTCCTCTCTCTCTTTCTCTCTCTCTCACTGAATGCACCTTTCTCCCCCTCTCCCCACCTCAAATGTCATTGTAGGTTAATGCACACACAAAAGTATTCTTAACTCAAACTGTTTAGTGGTCATCTTAAACAGAACACTTGTGGATAGACATCACTGGGGAAATCTGACTCTGGAATTCAGTATGCTGCATATCTCTCCATAGAACAGCCACTCACAATTCAGCACCACGGACAGAGGGTCCACACCTACACAACAGAGAAACTTGTAATGTGGGGAGCTGAAAGAGACACTGCTTTGATTCATTGCTTGGTTTATAATAAAAGCACCCCTTGAAGTGTGAATGAAGTGGAAGCATATACATTACTCAGCTCTTGAAGAGGAGTCTTCTGAGATGTACACCAGATGTACCTCAAATAAAACAGAAGAATAACCTATATTAAGTTAAATAAATGACCTCCCTGCCATTTTAGACCTAGCAACCTGCTCCTCCAATTTGTAGGGCAACCACAATAAGAGTTATAGGTACCAGTTCATCATATCCAATATAGTCCATTGAACCATAAGACTCTGAAGGGGCATTGCCTTTCCAGATCCCTCACAGGAGGAAGATCAATGGTCTCTTTTCGCTCCACCAGGTCTAGCTAATTTGATTTGGGAGTCAAGTGTCTGGAAGCCAGATTAATACTCCTCATCCAACCTGGGCTGGTTACTTTCCCTCTCTCTTGTGGAACCCAATCTCTCTATCACCATAAAACTAGCGAAGTTGAAATTGCATTGTGAGTGCAATGAATAAGAATCATGGACAATGCTCAGCAGACTTTCGCAGGGAACAGGCTATCCATTAAAAAAAAAGACTTCTGTATTTTTCACACGGAATGAAGTTTTATATGACAAAGTCCACTTTTCCAGAAATGAGTTGCCACACCTCAACAGCTTCTTTGCTCCCTTTATGTCAATTCCTCACTTGCATGTGGTGGTTTGTTAGTGAAATAAAAGGAATGACAAAATTCAGTTCCCTTCCTGACATATTTTATAGGCATTCCCAGTGGAGCCAGTTCCAAGACAATTTGGTGCCTGTGGCAGAAAATCCAAATGGTACCCTCTCTCCTACTAATTAGTAGGGAACATTGCTCTACCAAGATGTTCTGCTGCACAAAGTTTATTGAAAGGAAAAGAAGGTGCATTGTCTGTTTGTAACTCCAGCTCTTTGCAATGAGGTCTGTGCAGGAGAACTTCCTGGTTGATTATTTCTTCCTGAGATCTATTGAACTCTCTGCTTCTCACTCTACCGCCCTTAATGACACCCAAGACAAGTCACCTGAGGCTGCTGCCTCATCTTGCCTCATTACAGGACTCCCAAGCAGACAGCAGGACTCCCACGCAAGTCTGAGCCCCAGAACCTCTCCTTTGAGAAATGGAGCAGATTTTGTGGAACCCCTTGTTAAGAGACTGTCAGTATTTCAAGAACCCAGAATCTAAAGGGACATCAGCTGGGGGGGGGGAGGCTGAGCTTGTTGTCTCAGCTGTGCCCTTGCTTGGAGTTTCCTGCCCTGAGAGACGAAGACATTTCTGAGTCACAGCAAAGATAATAACATATTGTAATAGAGGCCATTTTCACTCCTGTCACTTTGTCAGCATTAGACACTTCAGATGCATCATTCAGTCTCTGGGAAAGGTCAGGCACAGAAACTGCTTGCCGCAGCTCCTATTGTGCTTCTCTCCACCTACCTGGGACAAATCCATCTTCCCTGGACACTGGAGGCAAGGCACAGAAATGCTTGTTGTTCTCCTCACCACAGGCCAGTTCCCTACATTGTCCAGCATGCCTCTAGGAAGAGGTGGGGAAGCTCTTCTGCAAAAGAGAGTGAGAAACAAGACTGGCGTAAACCAGGGGCCTAATCTGATGAAAAACAATAGCAACTGCATTTGTCGTTCCTGTGTCAAAAGAGCATTGTAGGTCATCTTTACACTGAAAATGAGGCAGGGGTGAGGGGAGCTAACCTCCTCTTCCCTCCCCATGATCCATAGTCCAGGCACTCTTCTCATAGTGTGGCTCTGCTATCAGCTAATTTGGGAGTAAAGTGTATGAAGTGCAAGGAGGTAAGCAGGGCTAGCAATAAGGTTGAGCTATAGGCATCTGCCAGAAGTGAGCCTGGGGCTGGGAACTGGGACCTGAGCCAGGGTCAAGGGCTGCACAGAACCATGTTGGAGCAAAAGGAGCCTGCCTTTCAGATAAGGTCCCAGCCCAGAAAAGAGGCTCTTTTTAACAGCTCTTCCTGTCTGGGAAGCTGGGGTGTAACAGCAGCCAGCTTGGGTGGGCCATTCTACAACCTGAGAATACTTCATAGTCAGGAAGATACTATGAACAGCAGTTCTGATCATCTCATCCAGGGGTCAGCAGACATTTTCATCAGGGGGCCAGTCCACTGTCCCTAAGGCCAGGGGGCCGGACTATATTTTGGGGAGGGAAATTAATGAATTCCTATGCATTTTAAATAAAAGCACACATTCTGCTCATGTAAAAACGCCAGACAAGCCCCACAAATAACCCAGAGATGCGTTTTAAATAAAAGGACACATTCTGCGCATGTAAAATCATGCTGATTCCCGGACACTCCGTGGGCCAGATTTAGAAGGCGATTGGGCCGGATTCAGCTGCCGGGCCTTAGTTTGCCTACCCATGAATTCTCGTCCTCCATAAATCTGTCTCTCAAATGGCTATTAGTCATGATGGCCACGCCCTGTCTTTAGAATCAGGGGCAGTATGCCTCTGTATACTAGTTGCTGAGGAACATGAGGAAAAGAGGGCTATTGGGTTCTATGCCCTGCTTATGGGTTTCCCGTAAGCACCTGGTTGGCCAGTGTGCAGGAACAGAATATTGGACTAGATGGGACTTTGGTCTGATCTACCAGGACTCTTCTGGGTTCACCGTGACAGTCACACGCAAAGCTAACAACTTCTGGTTCCAGCCCTGATAGCTTCCCAGAAGGAAGGCTTGGCTTAGCTCCCCTCCCCTTCCTGCCCCCCCTTTTGATGTCAAAATCAGACACAAACAACATCTCCACACCCCACACTTGTGTGACACATGGAACATCAAAAATGGCTTTCCCTGCTGCATCTAGTTTCTTCAGCCTCCAGTTCCATCTCCAGTTCCTTGAATCCAAAAAAACTCTGGAGATGTACACCAGGGCAAATCTAGCCGAATTATCTGCTGGGATGAAGGAGTGGTGCAGGCACTCGTGTGCTTACCCAGAATGTTACATTTCACAAGCCTGCCAAGAAAAGAAGACCAGGCCATGCTGAGTCATATTGCTAGGCTGTTTCTCAGCACTGCTTATATTGGTGAGTCATCTGGGGTTAAAAACCTTTGGGAAGAAAAGAACCATAGCAGGAAACACTGCGTTCTTGCTGAGGAGGGACCCTTCATCTGTGTTCAAGTGCACTTCAAATGCTGGACTAGCATTGCCAGCTGCAATCCCACCGTTCACTCCTCTGTTGTTCACATGCCACAGTTCTCTTTTATTTTTTTACAAGATATTTATTGAAAGTTTTTAAGATATAACAAAAAATGAAAAATAAACATACAAAGTAAAAAACAATTAAAAACACACATTAATTTTCAATAACATAACTTCCGTACACTTATTTCCTCAGACCTCCTCACACCTCCCCTCCTTGTATTCCAATTCAATTTGTTTGTTCAGCAAATCCTTACCATTAAACTTTTACCCATTTGTGAATCTTTTTTTTTTCATATCTACTAGTCATTACAGCTGGAAACCACTTAGTTTCTATCCAACATCCTTCTAACATTCATTAATTTTACAATATTTCTTTAAATAGTCTTTAAATTTCTTCCAGTCTTCTTCCACCAACTCTTCTCCCTGGTCTCGGATTCTGCCAGTCATTTCGGCTAATTCCATGTAGTCGATCACCTTCATCTGCCATTCTTCCAGAGTGGGTAGATCTTGTGTCTTCCAATACTTAGCAATGAGTATTCTTGCTGCTGTAGTAGCATACATAAAAAAAGTTCTGTCCTTCTTTGGCACCAATTGGCCGACAATGCCCAGGAGAAAGGCCTCTGGTTTCTTCAGGAAGGTATATTTAAATACCTTTTTCAGTTCATTATATATCATTTCCCAGAAAGCCTTAATCTTTGGGCATGTCCACCAAAGGTGAAAAAATGTACCTTCAATTCCTTTACATTTCCAACATTTATTATCGGGCAAATGATAGATTTTTGCAAGCTTGACTGGGGTCATGTACCACCTGTATATCATTTTCATAATATTCTCTCTTAGGGCATTACATGCCGTAAACTTCATACCTGTGGTCCATAACTGTTCCCAGTCAGCAAACATAATATTACGTCCAACATCCTGTGCCCATTTAATCATGACAGATTTCACTGTTTCATCCTGAGTATTCCATTTCAACAGCAAGTTATACATTCTTGACAAGTTCTTAGTTTTAGGTTCTAACAGTTCTGTTTCTAATTTTGACTTTTCCACCTGGAAGCCAATTTTCTTATCTAAATTATATGTCTCCATTATCTGATAATAATGAAACCAATCTCTCACTTTGTTTTTTAATTTTTCAAAACTCTGCAATTTCAGTTTGTCTCCTTCTTGTTCCAAAATTTCACAGTATGTTGGCCATTTGGCCTCCATATTGAGCCTTTTCAAAGCTTTCGCTTCCATTGGTGACAGCCACCTTGGGGTTTTATTTTCCAACAAATCCTTATATCTTATCCAAACATTAAACAAAGCTTTCCTGACAATATGATTTTTAAATGCTTTATGAGCTTTGACCTTATCATACCATAAATATGCATGCCAACCAAATACATTGTTAAAAACTTCTAAATCCAAAATGTCTGTGTTTTCAAGAAGTAGCCATTCTTTCAACCAGCAAAATGCTGCTGATTCATAGTAAAGTTTAAAGTCTGGCAGGGCAAATCCACCCCTTTCCTTTGAGTCTGTCAGTATCTTAAATTTTATTCTGGGCTTCTTGCCCTGCCAGACAAATCTAGAGATATCTCTCTGCCACTTCTTAAAACAATCCATCTTGTCCACAATTTGCAATGTCTGAAATAAAAACAACATTCTCGGCAATACATTCATTTTTATCACAGCAATTCAGCCCAACAGTGAAAGCTTCAAATTTGACCAAATTTATAAATCTTTTTTCACTTCTGTCCAACATTTTTCATAATTATCTTTAAATAAATTCCCATTTTTGGCTGTCATATTAATCCCCAAATATTTCACTTTCTTTACCACAGTCAATCCTGTCTCATTTTGAAACCTATCTCTTTCAATCGGTGTTAAATTTTTCTCTAAAACCTTGGTTTTTAACTTATTCAGTTTAAAGCCTGCCACTTGGCCAAATTCCTGAATTAATTCTAAAACCCTTTTAGTACTAGATTCTGGCTCCTGTAACGTCAATACTAAGTCATCTGCAAATGCTCTCAGTTTATATTGTTTAGCTCCGACCTGTATACCTTTGACCAACCGGTCCCTTCTAATCATGTTTAGCAGAACCTCCAAGACCGATATGAAAAGCAGTGGGGAGATTGGGCACTCCTGTCGTGTCCCTTTTTCTATTTTAAATTCTTCCGTAACCACATTATTTACAATTAATTTAGCCTTTTGTTCAGAGTATATTGCACCTATACCATTTTCAAAGCCTTGGCCTACCCCCATCCCATGTAGGTTCTTCTTCATAAAACTCCAAGAGATGTTGTCAAAGGCTTTCTCCGCATCCACAAATATCAAGACTGCTTTAGTGTTTATATTCACTTCTAATTTTTCCAAAATATCAATTATATTCCTCAAATTATCAGACAAGTGTCTTCCCGGGAGAAAGCCCGCTTGATCTTTATGGATCTCTTCCATCAATACTTTTTTCAATCTCTTGGCCAAAATATCAGCAAAAATTTTGTAATCCACATTAAGTAACGATATAGGGCGGTAGTTCTTCAGCTGAGTCTTTTCAGTCTCTGTTTTCGGTATGAGTGTAATATACGCCTCTTTCCACGACTCTGGTGCCCCTTTCCCTTCCAAAATTTCATTGCAGACTTCCTTCAAAGGTTGCAATAACCACTCTTTCAAAGATCTATAGTATCTAGAAGTCAGCCCGTCCGGTCCTGGAGATTTGCCCAATTGCATGTTTTGAATGGCACCTTCTACTTCCTGTTAAGATATTTTATGGTTCAACATTAATTTACTTTCTTGGGAGATTTTTTGTAATCCATTTTGTCTTCAAGAATTGGTCTATGTCTAATTCTTTCTGTGGCCCTTGTGTGTATAATTGTTTAAAATACCTCTGGAAACAGTTTCTAATCTCAATTGGGTTGTGTACTCTTTCCTTCCACTTCTAAGTTTGTAATAGTATTCAATTTTTGTCTTTTTTTCATTTGCCAGGCCAGCAGTTTCCCACATTTGTTGGCTGATTCAAATGTTTTTTGTCTCATTTGTTTGATTTTCCATTCTATTTCCTGATTCATCATTTCCATATATTGTACTTGCTATAATTTTATTTCTCTCAAAATCTCCTGAGACTTTGGTTTTACTCTCAATTTCTTCTCACTTTCTTTTATTTTCTCCAAAATTTTATCTTTCTTCTCATTTTGGCTTCTCTTCTTTATTGCGTTCTGTTGTATCAGGAACCCTCTCATAACAACTTTGCTTGCGTCCCATATTACTCTTTTTTCCACACCAGTGCTCATATTTATCTCAAAATAGTCTCTCAAGGTTTTTTGGGCCTTCTTAAGCACTTCTTCATCTCTAAATAAGGTGTCATTCATCCTCCATCTAAAGGAGCCAGTTGGTGTTAGTTTCATTTCCATCTTAACAGCGTTATGGTCGGAGCAGGTTTTTGTACATGCCACAGTTCTCACATCCTTCTTTCCATCCATCCTGGACACTGGGAAGCCATCTCATTTTACATCAAGTGATTTAAAAAAGCATGGTTTTCGTTCAAGCCTGACCAATTGGTCCCAACATGTTAAAACTTTACCAACTGCATATCAGATGTGGGGAAAACTTTGGGCCTCCAGATGTTTCTGAACTACCACTCCCAGCATCCCTGGCTATTAGTCATACTTGCTGGGGCTGGTGGGAGTTCAGCAATAGATGGAGGGCCAGTGCTTCCCCACCCCTGCTGTATAAGCATCTGAGAAATAGTGCAGATCTATGAACAAGCAAGTCTGCTCCTGTCCACGTGTCCTGTCCCTTATCTTTTCCAGCATCAATGAACATATGCAAATCTGCCTTGTGCCCAGTATGAAATTGGTTTTTCTAGGAAAGTATTATATACTCTGGCATTGGTTCTCCAATATCTTGGGCAGTGAGGACTCTTCCTCGGTCCTACTACCTGAGGTCTTTTTAACCTAAGCTTGGAGTCTTCTGTGTGCGAAGCACATAACCACTGACCTATGGCTCTTTCCCCCACATCATTAAAAACAACTGCAATCCTGCCAACAGGCCATCCATGGGCGCAACCAAAACGTGCATGCAGATGTCAGAACTCCAAGGAACCTCTTTCAGCTTGTGGTCTTGATGGGATGGTTGCCATAAAAACACCTGTTGACAAAAGCATTTCCTGTCAAGTCTTCTTCTAAGTTAACTTCAAGCCAACTAATTTGCTTCTTGTCTGTCCTCCCCATCTTGAGCCCTCCCCAATGTCAACAACAAAGCTAGACAGAAACTCCGAGAACTTTCATCTGAAGGCAGCAGGGGAAAGAAGCTCAACTTGCTCTGCTTCAAAGACAGTTTGATTACACTGGAGTCGTGTTAGTTGATTGGATTCCTGTTTCAAGCCTTGACTCCCCACGGATAGACACAAGACCATAATGAACAGCATGGATTCTTCCTCCAGAGCTGATCAGACACCAAGATCAAAAAGTGTAATCAAACTGGGTGGAAAAACCTGAGCTGTTACATGGTTAACTCTCATACACTAGTTCCACCCACCCTCATTAGTCAGAAGAATTTGGGGCTCTCTTGTGCGTGTAAAAGTAAATGTTTCAGCAAATGCAATCAGAGTACAATTTGCTGCTGCTTCTCTCTCTCTCTTTCAAGAATTCTAATGCACTTATCCAGGTCTCAGAAGCTATTACGAAGTTCCCTTGGAGAATGTCCCCCACTTACTCAAAAACAGAATCGCCAAGAACACAAGAAGAGCCAGCTGGATCAGGCCGGTGACCCACCTGCTCCCCCACATGCCTGTGCAAAACATGCAGGCAAGACCTGAGCTCAAGGGAAGTCTCCCTCCTGCACTTTCAACCAACTGGCATTTAGAAACATTACTGCCTCTCTCACACACAGCATTTAAAAAAAAAAATCAGAAAAATGAGCTGGACCCACAAGGGGGTCTGCATCTGCTATTCTCTCCCAACACACCACCATCATTCCTCTTGCTGGTACTGCATCTTGTTGCAAGCCAGAGTTGGTTCTCAAGGCTTGCGCTGCCTTTGCGTCCATCAGCCTGCTCCTGAATAGCTATAAAATGAACTCAGACTTGGCTGCAGCGCTTGTCTTCTTCCACTGTGTGCTGAGAGGGCTATTTATTTATTATGACCGTTTATAATCCACCCAAAGCTCCCAAGGTGGAAGATGCATAGACATTTAAAACCAAGAATTAACAATATAAAACTAAACCAAATACAACACGCATCAATAAAATTACAATAAAATCACTATAAAAGCCACAGGCAGCACCAGCTAAACGAGGCACTCTTGTTCCCAACCATATTGCATTAGTACGTCAACATTTCCTGCTTTTCAACAGGGTACAATTTGAGCTAACTTGTGAACGTAATGTCTCTGGTGTCTTTTAGATGTCTCTGAAAGCAAACACTGAAGGCTGGCTGCTCCTTGCACCAGTTCCAGTTCAGCCCTGTCCCCTGATTAAAAATGTATACTGTAGAAAGCCTTGAACTTCTACATACTTTTCCAAATTTGGGGGGGATCAAAGATGGAGCCTGCTGTGTGGACCCGTTTGCAAATGATACCGGTGGATGCTTGATGCAGTGACATGATTGCTTTCAAAAATTTATAGTCTACCATGCTTCGAAATTGATTCTTTTGTTGGCTTAGCACAATTGAATAAATCACTATGGAAATGTTAGCAGCTACAGAAGACAAATCGAACTTTCCATAGATGGCTCGCTATAGAAAAGACATGCAGAAAACTCAACCATTGTTATCCAACTCCCTGATCCTAATGACGGCTTATGGCTTCTGTGCACAATCCACTAGGGAAATCTCTGGCAAACCCCCCCCCCCCTGAAGACAATGGGAACTGCACAAAAGGACTACTGTAGGAGAACTCCTTACAGCTTGTGGGAACATAGGAAGGTGCCTTATACAGATTCAGACAAGTGGTCCATCTAAGTCAGCATCCAGCACTGGCTGGCAGCATCTCTTCAGAATTTCAGGGAGGAGTCTTTCCAATGCTAACTTGAGATGTTGGGGATTGAACCTAGAACCTTCTTCATGTAGAATGGGTGCTGTCCCACTGAGCTTTCCCCCTTGTGTAGCTAGAAGAGGGACCCAAGAGCAGTGCCCTCGCTCATTGGCCCATAGATATAAATGCCATATGCAGACTGCTGAGGAAACCAGATACGTTGCTTGTACCCACATGCATGCACATGAACACATGCGCACATCCATGCCCCTTTGAACGTTTCAGACAGTTCCTGGTATTACCTATTAAAAGGCTCAAGTAGCAGGTAACAGGAAATACCTCCAGCTCAGACTCCTGATCACCACTGCCAGTCAGAGCAGATAGTGCAGGCACCCTGACCTGGAATGAGGCAGCTGCCTCTGTTCTTCTGCATTGTGCCTGCTCTGCAAGGATATTACACCAATTCTGCAAGCAGAAAAGACTAAGGCAGGTTTGATGACCTGGGTGCCACAACATAAGGGCTGTTCTTCGCAATTGTAGCAAAACCCAAAAAATAGCATCCCAACTGCATTTTACCATTTGCTAGATATTCCCAGATATTCCCTTTGTCCAGCACCAATGTCATCATACTTAGTCTCCATATAATAGAGAGAAGTTATTTTGTAGCATGGAGGTGGGGAACAAGAAAGAAATGCATTGCTGTTATCAACTTTAAAAAAACAACAACACACACAACACAGCAGAACAGAGTAAGTACTGCAGTGTTGCCTTTGCACAGCAAGGAAGCGTACAGAAAACAAGGACATTTTAAAATTTAATTGTAATGAAAGTTCCTAAAATGGTAAGGAAGTACAGGGTAGGGAAGGACATTTGCTGTTTTCTGTGTATTTATTTATTTATTTAAAAACCACTAGTGCTGGACAAGTACTTCAGCTTTGCGTTTGCACAGCAGGCAAGCTCACAACCACTGAAAACATTTCTTTTAAAAATGTAAAACCAAAGGTGCTGTCTTAGGTTCAAAATTGGCCACTTACGCTGCTTTGGCAAAGGGCACCTGCTGTGCAAGCAAAAAGCTCTCCGGTTCAAACTGCAACAGCTCTAGGGAGGACTGGAAGTAACTCCAGCCTGAAACCCTTGGGAGCCACTGTGAGTCCCTGCAGAAAATACTGGGGTAGATGGACCATTGATCTGATTAAGGCCACTTCCTATGCCTTTTGCCCAAACAGATATGCTGGTGGAGCCAGTGGCAGAGCTACATGCCTCAGCATCCGGAGTGGTGAACCTGCAGGGGCATGGCTGGCGTGTGTCCCAGGGGTGTGCTGCATGTCCCTGGGGTGCGCGGTGAGCAGCACGCGTCCCAAAGGGGTGGCCACGATGTCACCCCCCCCCAGGATGGCACCCAGGGTGGACTGCTCCCGCCGCCCCCACCTTCGTCTGCCAGTGGGTGGAGCATGCTGGGAGGTAGACATTACATTGGTGAAGGCACACCAGCAGAACAGCTGAAACAAGGCAGAGCCATAGATGGGATGGGGATAAACAAACTTGCACCATATCCTGCACTCCCTCCCTTAGGATACCAAAGGCAAAACTTTACATCGGCCCCAGGCTGGATGAAGAGAATTTCCCTCCCATCAACTTCAGTGGGGGGGGGATTAAAAAATAGCTGCCCCAGCATCATTGTCCACAATGTCAGCATTACCACAACAAAGCCTAGGCTATGACGGAACTCAGCACCCAATCACAGCACAACAACCACCAGTATCTGGGGGGGAGAAGCACGTGCTGTTGTGTCAAACTGCTGCCATGGCATCCCATACCTGCTTTTGTTAGATATGACTACTCCGTCTTCTTTGAATGACATTCCTCTTATTGCAGCTGGCAGCATAATCACTACAACAGAAACACTCATCCCCGTGTGCAGGTCATGCGACTCCACCCATTGCCACTGCATGCTAAACACGTGTGAGGATCAATGCTCAGGGATCTGCAGCAGAACAAATCCCATCTGGGTTTTGCTAACAGCTCCAAAGGGGGAAGCACTCCATTCAGAGTTCCTATAGTCTTCCACTCCACTCCTGCTGCCCCTTGCAGGGACAAACTGAAGCATAAGACCTAGTGGAGTATTGAAGTGGTGGCCTAGTTGTTCTCTTTCTCTCCTTGCTCTCTGCAGGCTGAACTCTTACAAATATAGGACATGGGTAGTCAGGGGAGGACCTTTAACCGCTGTGCTGCATTGTTATGTAAGCCACACCTTCTGCATATCAATTAAATGTGCAGGATCCCCCGCTCCTTTTACATAGGGTCACCCTAGGATCCATTGCCCATCCTGTTTATGAAGAAAAGGGAGGCCCATGCCATGGCCAGCAGTTGTGACCAAGCTGGTTCCAGCCGGTCTTCCCTGAAGTTGGTAAACCTGCTTGCTCCAGGACGGTTGTGTACCCTTGCACACTCCGCAACAAATCGCATTTGCATCAGGTGAAGGTGTTTCAATATGGAGCCAGGTTGCCACTACACAAGGGTCACCACCCCACCTGTTCCTTTGCTGCCTGTGAAGTCCATGTCCAAGGCACAGGAGACCTGCTGGGGCAGGGGTCAATGACGTAATGTCTGTGCGTGCCCACGTGTCTGCAAATGTCTTCCTTGGCACCCACCGGCTGAAATTAGGCTTGAAGGAAGCTTTCTATTTAAGCCAGTGGTTGCAGGGGCTGTGTGCGTGTGTGATGCCCACAACCGTTCCTCTGGTTTGCAATTGACGCATGGGTCCAAAAAGGATGGTGATCCCGTGCTAGCAT
Organism: Podarcis vaucheri; assembly: GCF_965113315.1. Taxonomy (NCBI): domain Eukaryota; kingdom Metazoa; phylum Chordata; class Lepidosauria; order Squamata; family Lacertidae; genus Podarcis; species Podarcis vaucheri. The sequence goes on along the minus strand of NC_138759.1, from coordinate 52,617,650 downwards.
GAACCATTGGCAATTTTCAGGATAGCCTCCTTTCAAATAAGGGCTATGCCAGTGCCATGTGTTTTGTTTTTTAGTTGACAGGGAGTGACAAATAGAAACCTCCCTCCTGCACCCTCTTAGGATCTGACTCAGGTTGGAATTCTAATAGAAGCAGGTGCAGAAATGCCTTTAGGCTCATAATCCTATTTACTCTTGCTTAGCAGTCAATATTGGTGAACTCAGCAGGACTCCCTCTTGCATAGGATCAGCCTGCAGTATGTTGTTGGGTGGACACAATGACATGGCTTAGCATTCTGGGAGATTTACATGCAGATCCAAAGCAGGGTTACTCAGAATCAAATTTCCCTCTGTGCAATGGATATTACCTTTGAGTAAGTGTGCTTCGGCTCCAATCTAAATGCCACTGAAATCAAATGGATTTGTTTCTGAGTATACATGATTGAGGACTGCGCTGGTTGATCTTATTAACGGGCTGGTTTCACCAATTCTTGAGAAATTCCATTGTGTAAATGAGGATAAAATAAGATAGGAATGACAAAGTCCTTTGCACAGTGGAAGTGCCATTTAATCATCACCTCAGCATCTATAAAAGACACCCAGCAAACAATGAAATTGCTTGATCCACAGATGCTACGTGTGGAAAACAGTCTTAACTGCACCCCTCCTATACAAAACTGCACCCCTCCTATACAAATCTTTTATTATTATTATATGTACTGTCATTTCCTCCTGTATTTTTACAGCATTTACATCCTAGACCTGGAGTTGTTAACGTTTTGGGTGGCGCCATGTTCACTTCACTGCTCGGAATGACAGCTGCTCCCAGCAATTAAATTTTACTTTTTACTTGCTCTGTGACATCAATAAATGCCGCAGCTCAAGGCAGGATGATGCAGTGCTTTGGCACACTGACCTGGCCTGCCTGTGTTGATCAACGTGGAGGCAGGTGCGGCTGAAATGAGACTAGACTAGGCTTCCTCAACCTCAGCCCTCCAGATGTTTTTTGCCTACAGCTCCCATGATCCTTAGCTAGCAGGACCAGTGGTCAGAGATGATGGGAATTGTAGTCTCAAAACATCTGAAGGTTGAGGAAGCTCAGACTAGACTGCTGTAATGCATTGTGCATGGAGATTCTCTTGAAGATTGCTCAGAAACTGTACTTGGTATAGTACAAAATACAGATGCTGAGTTGCTATGTTTAAAGCCAAAGTGAGAGCATTTGGGTCAAAATTAAGGGAGAGAAGAATAACAGAGACCTCATTGTGGGAGTTTACTATAGATCCCCAAGCCAAACGGAGGACATAGATGATGCCTTCCTGGAACAGATGGCCAAGCATGCAAAAGGAAGGGAGATAGTAGTAATGGGGGACTTCAATTACCCGGATATTTGTTGGACGTCAAACTCAGCCAAGAGCATAAGGTCAAACAGATTCCTCACTGGCCTTGCAGACAACTTCATTGTCCAGAAAGTGGGAGAAGCAACAAGAGGAACAGCCATTTTAAATCTGGTCCTAACCAATGTTGATGACCTGGTTAGTGGGGTAGAAGTGGAAGGATCATTAGGCGCGAGTGATCATGCTCTTCTGAAGTTTACTATACAGCGGAAAGGAGCAGCCAAGCATACTAGGACTCAATTTCTTGACTTTAAGAAAGCCGACTTCATAAAACTTAGGGAAGTGCTGGTTGAGATCCCATGGACAACAATACTAAAAGGAAAGGGAGTTCATGATGGCTGGGAGTTTGTTAAGAGGGAGATAGTAAAAGCACAACGTCAGGCAATACCAATGAGATGGAAACATGGAAGGTGCCTAAAGAAGCCAGGGTGGCTATCTAAAGAACTTTTAACTGATTTAAGATTAAAAAAGGATGTGTACAAAAAATGGAAAAGGGGGGAAACCACCAAAGAGGAATTCAAACAAATAGCCAGCACGTGTAGACACAAAGTCAGAAAAGCTAAAGCACAGAATGAACTCAGGCTTGCTAGAGAGGTTAAAAGCAACAAAAAAGGCTTTTATGGGTATGTTCGTAGCAAAAGGAAGAACAAAGAAACAGTGGGGTCACTCAGAGGAGAAGATGGTGAAATGCAAACAGGGGACACAGAAAGGGCTGAACTCCTCAATGCCTTCTTTGCCTCAGTCTTCTCCGATAAAGAAAACAATGCCCGACCTGAAGAATTTGGAGCAAATAATTCAGCAAAGGAAACACAGCCCAGAATAACTAAGGAGATAGTGCAAGAATATTTGGCTAGTTTAGATGTATTCAAGTCTCCAGGGCCAGATGAACTGCATCCAAGAGTATTAAAAGAACTGGCAGATGTGATCTCAGAACCACTAGCAGTCATCTTTGAGAATTCCTGGAGAACAGGCGAAGTCCCGGCAGACTGGAGGAGGGCAAATGTTGTCCCTATTTTCAAAAAGGGGAAAAGAGAGGACCCAAATAATTACCGCCCAGTCAGTCTGACATCAATACCAGGGAAGATTCTGGAGCAGATCATTAAGCAAACAGTCTGTGAGCACCTAGAAAGGAATGCTGTGATCACCAATAGTCAGCATGGATTTCTGAAAAATAGGTCATGTCAGACTAACCTGATCTCGTTTTTTGACAGAATTACAAGCCTGGTAGATGAAGGGAACGCAGTGGATGTAGCCTACCTTGATTTCAGCAAGGCATTTGACAAGGTGCCCCATGATATTCTTGTAAAGAAGCTGGTAAAATGCGGTCTTGACTATGCTACCACTCAGTGGATTTGTAACTGGCTGACTGACCGAACACAAAGGGTGCTCATCAATGGTTCCTCTTCATCCTGGAGAAGAGTGACTAGTGGGGTGCCACAGGGTTCTGTCTTGGGCCTGGTCTTATTCAACATCTTTATCAACGACTTGGATGATGGACTCAAGGGCATCCTGATCAAATTTGTAGATGACACCAAACTGGGAGGGGTGGCTAACACCCCAGAGGACAGGATCACACTTCAAAACGACCTTGACAGATTAGAGAACTGGGCAAAAACAAACAAGATGAATTTTAACAGGGAGAAATGTAAAGTATTGCACTTGGGCAAAAAAAATGAGAGGCACAAATACAAGATGGGGGACACCTGGCTTGAGAGCAGTACATGTGAAAAGGATCTAGGAGTCTTGGTTGACCACAAACTTGACATGAGCCAACAGTGTGACGCGGCAGCTAAAAAAGCCAATGCAATTCTGGGCTGCATCAATAGGAGTATAGCATCTAGATCAAGGGAAGTAATAGTGCCACTGTATTCTGCTCTGGTCAGACCACACCTGGAGTACTGTGTCCAGTTCTGGGCACCACAATTCAAGAAGGACACTGACAAACTGGAACGTGTCCAGAGGAGGGCAACCAAAATGGTCAAAGGCCTGGAAACGATGCCTTATGAGGAACGGCTAAGGGAGCTGGGCATGTTTAGCCTGGAGAAGAGGAGGTTAAGGGGTGATATGATAGCCATGTTCAAATATATAAAAGGATGTCACATAGAGGAGGGAGAAAGGTTGTTTTCTGCTGCTCCGGAGAAGCGGACACGGAGCAATGGATCCAAACTACAAGAAAGAAGATTCCACCTAAACATTAGGAAGAACTTCCTGACAGTAAGAGCTGTTCGACAGTGGAATTTGCTGCCAAGGAGTGTGGTGGAGTCTCCTACTTTGGAGGTCTTTAAGCAGAGGCTTGACAACCATATGTCAGGAGTGCTCTGATGGTGTTTCCTGCTTGGCAGGGGGTTGGACTCGATGGCCCTTGTGGTCTCTTCCAACTCTATGATTCTATGATTCTATGAAAGAACTCCCCTGATTACCTGGCCATTTCTGAGCACAATTCAAAGTGAAGGCACATAGCTTTAAAGTCCTACACTGGTTGGGTCCTGGGAGGAGCACCTTTTCCTGCATCAACCTGTCCATGTAGGGAGATCATCTTTGGAGCTTCTACCTGCCATCTGAGGTGGGGAGCAACAAGGGGAAGGGACAGTGTGTGAGCTCTGGGCAAGGCCCTCCACTCCATCAAGGGGCCCACTGACATGGGTGTGGTTCTGATAACTCCAAGGTTGCAGGTTTGTTCACCATATGGGCCACCTGCATATTCCTGCATTGGAGGGGGTTGAACTAGATGACTCCACAATTCTATGATTCTAAGAGGCCCCTTGACTCACTGCCAGGAGAAAATCAAGAGTGCTGATGGCATGTTTAGGTGGACATGTAAAAGGGTAAAAGATTATCAGGAAATGATCTATAATGAAGTGAAAAAATGTTTAAAAGTACTCCTCTCCCCCCAAAAAACCCCAGAGTCCTTTCTTTTGGGGATAATTGAGACTGAAATCCCCAGGTGTCAGAAAAGGTTATTTATGTATGCAACAACTGCGGCCTGTCTTTTGTTAGCCCCAAAATGGAAAACGAGTGAGGTCCCAACTAAAGAAGAATGGCAACTTAAGTTGACAGAATATGCATAACTCGCAGACTTATTCTATATAGAATAAGAGAACAAGAAGAACATACGTTTAAAGATTGGAAAACGTCTATTGAATATATGGAAAATAATTCTATACAGCTGAAAACCCTGGCAGCATTAAGATAAATTCAACAGAGCAAAGAAGTTTTGATGGATGCAGTAATGGAAAACTGATTGGTATAGTTTTTGTAAAATATGCAGGGATTTAAGATATGTAAAATGAAGCATGGAAAGAGAAGAAGGGAAGTCATTGATATCTTAAGGATGTAAAATGAGTATTTGAAATTGTATAACAGAAAATTAAAATAATAAAATAATAAAGATTGCTGCTGGTGGGTGGGCCCTCAGTCAATGTTTTAACCATGCTGGCGCCAGCCCTGGAAATTGTAGAACTGCTTCCCACCAGTCAGCCTTGCCTTGTGTCTCTGTGAACTTGCTTTCAGCACCAGGCAAAGACCTTTGCTCCTTAACATCTGGTTTTTAATACAAGATTGTTTTATTGCTGCTGTTTCATTTTGCCCTCTTATTGGTTCTTTTCATTTATGTATTTAAAATATTTCTAAGCCAGCATTTAGAGCACCGGCCTCGGAAAATGCGCTGAAATCATCAGATCCTAGTAAAACACTATAAAACAGCAAGTCAAGCTAGAAAGATACCATGGAAAGTGATTTTTTATAAAGCAGATTTAAAACAGCTCTGAATTTCAAAAAATAAAAATAAAATAAACCAACCAGCAGAACTTAAAAAAGAAAAAAACCTCAAGAAAAGGTGACCAAGATGAGTCTTCAAGGCCTGACTGAAGGTGTGTAGTGTAGGGGACAAACACCACTAAATTTAAAGGGAGTTCTGCAACTGGCTGCTTCCAGGAGCATTTGGGAAAAGTCATTTTCATAGCAAACAGCAGTGCATGCGACTGAAAGCTGCGTATTCCGTGAAACAGTTTTTGTTGGCTCCTTATTAAATTGTCTTTGGCAGTGTTTAAAACAATCTAATAAAAGCTGATTATTAATAAACTTTACTGCTCTGAAACTTCTCTTCTCAGCCGGTCTCTGGGGTCTCGTTTCATACAGTTTTCTTCCTGGACTTAACTTGCACCCATTAATATCTATCTGAGATGCAGTCATTCGTTAAGACGTAATTTGACTTCAGGCCTAATGCCCCTAAAAAGAGAAGAAGAAACCATCTTGGTATTCTTGTTTGAAAACGAGGTCTTGAAATCCTCTCAGGCATTAAAGGGTTTTGATTGATTGGTTTTTATGCAGCTCCGACTAACAAACAATTTGGGTTGGCAGATTAAGGGGGGGAAACAGTTATTGCAGTAAAGATGGGGTATAAAAGGAGTCATGAGGTTGATCATATTCTGCATAAGTATCTGTGCATATTATATTTGCTATCATACTTTATTATCTGTTTTCAGATGTTTCCTTTCTTTATTGCCTTTCCCATAAAATTATCTATGCCTCTTGTCTGCTTCGAACAATTACTTTGTCTCCATTATCCACTGGCAAAGATCCACCAGGTTCCTTTCGCCTTCGTTCTTTCTTGCTCCCACATGCGATTTATAATCCTGGGAACCTAAAGATGCCCTCTCTTTTATAGCCTTTCCCATAAAATTCTCCCTGACTCCTGTCTGCCTTCACTATTACTTTGTCTCTGTTATCAGCCGGCCCAGGTCTAGCCAGAACCTTTCGCTTTAAATCTTCCCTAATCATACTCCCACATTCAGTGGATAAATCAGGGAACTTACAGCAGGAGGTATGCTTTTATGGGTGCTGAATAGAAATATAGCTGCATCTTCTGTCTTGAAAGGGAACTGATTTCATTTACTTGTTGCAACATCTCATTAACAATTGCAACCAGAGGGATGTGGTGATGGGAAAGCAGCTCAAGAAGATAGAACAAGCCCAAAGGAATAATAATGGAGGATTAAAAAGTCCAACGGGTTCTCCAGCAGAACTTCACTCAAGCTCTGCTCCAGCCATGTTAAAACAAGCCCACCTGTCTCTGAAAGACATTCACTTCCACTGGAACAATATACTACGTCTGACATACTATTTCTAAATTTCTTTCTGGAGGAAACCCTAGAACAGTTATGTGGGGAGAGGAGAGGGGGGATTGTTCTGTCTGACAAGCTGAAAAGCTTGCATTGACATGTTTGCTGCAGGGCTAAGTTGAGTTTTGCCCATAGTCCAGTGACATCTGGGAGAACCACCGATTCTCCATTCCTGCTCCTGAGGTTCAGGTTCGCTGTCTGGGGTGCTGATCAATCCAGCTTGATCACCAAACGGCATCCTTGGCTGCCTCTATCATCCGCTGTGACCTAAATAGCCTGGCCACAGTCACCCAGGCTGTGATAAGCATTGGACCACTGTGGTATATGCAAGGCTTCCTTTGAAGACGTCACAGAAACCTTCATTAGTCTCCAAAGCAGCTGCTAGGCTGCTAACAGAGACCAGCCAACTGGAACACCTATTGCCAAACCTTAAAGAGGTGCACTGACTGCTTCTCTGTTTCAGGGTGGAATTTAGACTGAGGGTGCTAAGAATTTATTAAAACAGGGAGGAAAACCTATATTCATGCTGGCTGCTGGAAGACAAAATGGGCAGAGCAATGGAACAATGGGAAAGCTCTCTGTAAGTGATCAGTTCAGGCCTCGGGGTGGGGGGGTACTCTTTGTCCTTCCTTTGAGGGGAGGGGGAGAGGACAGTGTCAGAAAGAGAAGTAAAAAAGGTAGTTCTGGCCCCTGCTCATCATCAGCATTCAGTCCCTGACAGGATGTGGCACCCACACCTATTTAAAAACTCTAAATAGCTTGGGACTCGGCCAAGGGACTTGTTTCCCATACTGCCACCACCCCAACTTCTTAAAAGGGTGGTTACTTCTTAGTGGAAGTTTTTTCCTCATGTAAGCTCTCACAGCACAAAATGTGACATCCTTCTGACACCAGGCATATATATTATGTTATATATTATATTGTGCATATTTATTATATCATTTTATTTTTTTAATCTTTTAAAAATATGTTATAACCTTTTACTTTTTTATCCTTCCATTGTAATAATTGGTTATTATGTTTATGTGTGCTGCTCAGAAAGTTGTTTTTAACAGAACAAATAAATAAAATAATACAGGCCCCCCTCCCCAAAGCTGCAGTTTAGAGTGACTCAGACCATTTTATTTTTTAAGCTTTCAAAAATATGTTATAACCTTTTACTTTTTTATCCTTCCATTGTAATAATTGGTTATTATGTTTATGTGCACTGCTCAGAAAGTTGTTTTTTAACTGAACAAATAAATAAAATAATACAGGCCCCCCTCCCCAAAGTTGCAGTTTAGAGTGACTCAGACCAGGCACTGCCTCCATTTGACCAATCAGAAGCAGCTTAACCATGAGGCAATATGAGGCAGCCATCTTTGGCTTCACATTGGGAATTGTCATATGGAGCCAGCTCTGCCATTAGGCAGAATGAGGCAGACACCTCAGGCCGCAATAGTGCGGATCAGCAAGCAGCAGCGAAGTATCAGAGACCAGAATTATATGTTTCTCATAGCCTAACAGGCCTCCCACTAAGCCAGCATGCTGCCAGTATATGTTGTCCCATCACCAGTGCTGAAATAAGAGTCAGCTGCCAATCTGCTCAACTTTTGTATGTGGAATGAGTGGAGACGTTTTTGTCTCAGGCAGCAAAGTGTTTTGCGCTGGGCCTGAATTAGGCACAGGTAGGCAGGCAGATCATGGACATCCCATGCCTACCAAAGGCCTATCCCAGTGAATGCATACACTGGCCCAAAGGGATGAGAAATGCTTTGCCTTTTGTGTGTATTCAGGCTGCAGCTAGAGAACCAAAAAGAAGGCTGAAAAGGACTCAGTGATGACAACCCTGTTGGATGGCCATGTGGTATCCATGTGGTATCCTACCTACCTCCATATAACAGGACATCCCCCAAACTGCTTTAATCCAGCTCCCCTTCTTCAAGTGCCCAAAACAGCTTTTGGTCTATGCCAGCGATGGTGCTAGAAGTTAACATTTGTGTGTATGAGTATGTATGAGTATGCATTATGGCTCAGGAATGTACAAAATTCATATGCACATATCCCAAGGCCTACTGGAGATAATGCATATTGCCCAGGAAATGTGCACAATTCCCCCTTCACGGAAGGACTATGTGCACATTCCCCATGAGGTCTCATGTGCACAATGGCTGGTTGTTTTGCACACACAACACACACACACACTCCTATTTTGCTATTAGCTAGTAATACTCTTGATGAATATATTAAAACTCGATCCGGGACTATACTACTTTAGACTGAAGGTAGTACATACTATAGTTTTATATACATATATATATATATATATATATATATATATATATATATATAGGGGAGGTTTCGAAACATATTATCTACCACCTGTTCATAGAAAACTAGCTGTCAAAGAAAAGAATTGTATCCTAGACTTCTCCATTATATGCTAGTTTTGTATGTATGAAAAGGGATCCCCCCCAAATTTAGAAGCATTTAGCAATGACCACTCACCATTTGCATCAGTGGGTGGCTTTTGCAACCCATGTCTGAAGCAGATTACCATAGAAGAAGCTGAGATGGGGTGGTGGTGGTACCCAAAGAGAAGATGTTGCTGCATCCTAACACTGCCTAATAAGAAACTGAGTCTCACTCGTCACATCAGATGCGGAGTTTTAGAGGGGCTGGGGCACAGAGGATCTCACCAAAGAGAGAATTTGACACCAATCATGAGCTGATAGTGACTTCTGAAGGGATGCTGCAATGACACTGAACTCAAGACGTTGAAGTTTGCCTTGACATGAAAACGTCATTGTGATGCCTTGACATAATTCCCTTTCAAAGTACTTTCCACTTGAAGAGGCATTTATCACTTGCCACTCTAGTGATTTAAGCAATGAAAGCCATTTCAGAAAGATAATGAAGTAATTAGCGAGAGACTCTCTGGACATATATCATTATTCACCTGCCTGAGACAGATTTTGTCTTCCTTTCTCCTGAGCAGGCAGGATCCTGCACCTTTGGGAAGCTGTTGTTGAAATGGCCTTCTCACCTCCAATCTTCTACAGTCATATTTGCCCTCCTTTCCCGTAATAGCTTATACAGTATTGGACTTTCCTTCCTAGACCCCACTCCAAACTTGAGAGGGGAAGCAATATTTCTTTTATTTTGGGGTGGGGGAGTTGCTGGCATAGCAAAAAGGCACACGGTCAACGGGACTTCTGTGGGAATGTGGAGGCAAGTTGCATGTTCTCTGTGGAGACCTTATTGCCTCAGTTTTGTACCAGAGAGATATATATTTTCTTTGATGTGGTAAATGCAGAAAATACCTCCTTACTTGAAAAAGAGTTAGTGGATGTGTTCTAGAGAGGTAGCCATGGTGGCCTGTAGCAGCAGAAAGAGCTCATCAGCACATCTGATGGTTTCACTGCTTTCTCCCAGGAAAACCCACTCTTTATTGCTGAATCAGAGCAAACATCAATTGGTTTTCCATGGATTTATGTTTGTTCTGATTCAGTGTTTGTTTCCCTGGGAAAGCCATGGTGCAAATGGAAAACTTAGACTTGTGCCTAGAAAACATGGGACAAGCAGAAAACCTCTTGGACCCGTGTTTTCTAGGTATGGGATGACCAGAAGTGTAGATGAGCCCTCTCTCTCACCCTCCAACGTATTTTCTCCTACCCACAATATACAAACACTTGTGCTTCCTTTTTTCTGAGCTTCGCACACTGCACTTCAAACATTTTCTCCCTCTTGCACACACTGACTGTGTCCCTCCTCCTCAACACACACATGCAGATTTTTTCCATTTTTACTCTTGGCCTCGCACATGTCATGCACTTGTAGAAATTCTTGGTTCCATCTGCTCCCCGCTTCCCCCACACTCCCCAACAGACCTGCTAAACCAATTCCTACGTCTTTAATATTCATAAAAGTCAACTCGGGTCTAAAGAAAACATGTGGTTGATGATGAAAGTATTTACATTGCAAATCACATTAAATAACCCTCCTGTAGTCAGCCTTGTGATACATGCTAATCCTTCTATCAAGCAGAGAGAGCGAGAGAAGGAAGAATCAAATCCCCTTCCACTTTAGACTCCAAAGGGAAGCTGTACCAAATGTTGTCATCAACACCTGTTTCTTCATAATGTGAAACTGAGACCCTGTATAGCAGAACCAGCACTTCATTCCTATTCCCAAAGAAAGGAGGGAATCGACACAGAAAACATGTATACTGTATATATAATGGGGGGGGGAGAGAGATGCAGACAGAAAATGTGAACACATCAAGCAGAGACTATGCATGATTAGAAAAGAGGGAGGATCTTTGCACAAATGTGTTGGCATCGATGAGTCAGGTGAATGCGCAGAGAGGGAATTGCAAAGGAAATGTGCTGCTAAAACTTTATGTAGCTTTGGCACATAGCAGCCCAGAGATCCTGCCTGTACCTTTAAATCAGGGGACGGGGAGGAACCTGTGGCATTCCAGATGTTGCCACACTACAACTTCCATCCTCTTTCCTAACTATCAGTGGGGAGATGGAATGGAACAACAGCTGAAGGGCCACAGATCCCCCACCACTGCTTTAAATGCTCTGATGCTGCGAGAAAAGATGCATCTATGATCTCTTACACCACTGGTCTCATTTCCTCCATGCCTGCCTCACTGAGCCAGAAATAGGTGGGAAAGTGAAGCTGTGCAGGAGTGGACAGGGAACTCAGCTGCAGGGGCAGACCTTGGGTTTTCAAATTTCAGCAGCACCCTGTTCAGTGCCAAAATTCAACACCACGCCTCCTGGCCTCTTGCCTTCCAGTCTACATCATAGATACCGCACCCAGTACAACCGAACCGGTCACACTCCCCTAAGCCCACCTCTGCCAGCGACTTTATATTTACCCTTGAAATTTTGACAGCAAAAGGCAAAATCTTTGAGTGGATGTCAATCAGCTTGTGTGTGTGTGTGTGTGTGTGTGTGTGTGTGTGTGTGAGAGAGAGAGAGAGAGAGAGAGAGAGAGAGAGAGAGAGAGAGAATTCTTTCAGATGTTGTTAATGCACAGTGGGAGCAAAATTGCAGCAGAGCTGCCACCCCACCCTACATGCCTTAATTTCAAGATCTACCTAAAGCCTGCATGCAAACAACTTTGACCACCTTGAATAAATGCAGACTTTCAAAATGAAAGTGCAACTGTTGGGGGCACAGACTGCAACCCTACACTGCAATCTTGCACCCTCCCCCCACATGCATTCATTACATTTGAAAAGAGCTTGCATGTGGATCAGGACTTCAGAGCAATAATTTTCAACCTTTTCAGATCCTGGACTCGTTTTAATCCCAACATGCAATTAAAAGGGGTGGGGACACTTCCCAAGGGAACTAAATACCTATTTGTTCCAAATTGCTTTTTCTTGATATGTATACTTTGCTGCTGTTAACTGGTCGGGTGCTGAATTTATTTTATTCACTGCAATTATATTATGCCAAGTCCCATGCTGCTGCTTACCTCTATTCTTTCCTGCTGCTGCTTTATTGATTTTTATTCCTGACTTTTATGCAGCTTCTGTATGTTTTGTGGGTTTTTTGTTTTTGCTTTTATTGTGATTTTATATTTATATGATGGAAACCACCTTGTGAGGGCTTGGTGCTAGTTAGAATCATAGAATCATAGAATCATAGAGTTGGAAGAGACCACAAGGGCCATCGAGTCCAACCCCCTGCCAAGCAGGAAACACCATCAGAGCACTCCTGACATATGGTTGTCAAGCCTCTGCGTAAAGACCTCCAAAGTAGGAGACTCCACCACACTCCTTGGCAGCAAATTCCACTGTCGAACAGCTCTTACTGTCAGGAAGTTCTTCCTAATGTTTAGGTGGAATCTTCTTTCTTGTAGTTTGGATCCATTGCTCCGTGTCCGCTTCTCTGGAGCAGCAGAAAACAACCTTTCTCCCTCCTCCATGTGACATCCTTTTATATATTTGAACATGGCTATCATATCACCCCTTAACCTCCTCTTCTCCAGGCTAAACATGCCCAGCTCCCTTAGCCGTTCCTCATAAGGCATCGTTTCCAGGCCTTTGACCATTTTGGTTGCCCTCCTCTGGAGGTTCAGTGCAGTTCAGTGCTTTCCTAGGTTCAGTTTACTTTGGAAGAAAGTGACGTACTTGTGTTTTTTAAAATGTTTGAGTTTATTTACAAAGGTACAGGTTGACCATAGGTGGAGACATAGCTTATACACGCCACCAAACAGCAAATTACACAGCCCCCCAGCAGATTCCCAGAGAAGCCCCCCTCAAAATAATATAAAGGTACCTCTCAGAGCCTGCTCTCTCTGTCTGTCTCTCTCCACAACTTTCAATCTGTCTCACAAAATGCTTTTCTGTTATCATGTCCCCTCCTTCTGGCTTGGAAAATAAGTTGTGGGGGAGGGGGGAATAAGGATGAGTCACCTTCTCCAACTAACTTCTAGCTGGAGAAACAGCAGCCTGTGGGCCTCATCTGGCCCATGAGCCCTGGATGTAATTAACTGGCAATAGTGGCAGCTTCCGTGGCAAGGAAGAGCAGGTTGAAGGAAAAAAGGAAAGAGTGCTGTGATCTGCTTGGATGCCCTCATGAATCATCGGAGCAGATTAGAGCACTGCTTTCTGCTTCTCATGGACTCCATTCTACTATTCGCTCCCACCAATGTCTCCATAGGCGGTGTTGGGCTGGGGAAAGAAGAGCTCTCTTAGCCCCAGAACAGCGTGGCTTCAGCAGGAAATGGGGTGCTGGTCTGGGGGAATGGGTGTGCATGTTCATGTGGTAATGTGCTAGAGCAGGGGGGGGGGGTCAAGTGGTGCTGGGCCTTGGGAGAGAAACCACTCATATGCTTTTTAGTTGTTTTCTGATTTACATGCCACAAAGCATATAAGAATGGAGAGCAGATGGATCAGAGAAGATCCACTTCACCTACTTGCAGGGGACTTGGCCATAACTTTCATTTACCCCCATCTGCCACCGAGTCTTGAAAGTAAGGGGGTGGGGTATGAAGGGCTGGGGTGGGCAAGAGAAAGGGGGGACCACACCCACTTTGGGGGGCACAGGGATCCAGAAGGTTCCCCAGAGGTCAATGTGGCCACAGGAGATGTTAGCCACCCTTCTTCTCGCCCCCTTGCAATGCTTGCATGTAAGAGCCCCTGGCAGAAGATGTGCCTGGCAACTTTGCCCATGCATATTATGGGACATGTGCAGTCCTTCTGAAAATGGTCTCCTTCCCTACAGACCCTCTTGAGTGTCATGACTGGCAGTGGTGGGGTCTCTTGGAGTCCGTCACATACAGAAGATGGGGAGGAGAGGAGAGGAGACGAGATGAGAGGAGAGGAGCATTCTTTGCGGCATCCCCTCCAGTGTTTCTCAAACTTGGGTCCTCAGCTGTTGTTGGACCACAACTCCCATCATCCCTAACCACTAATCCTGATAGCTAGGGATGATGGTGAGGCATCAGGCATAAGCCTGCATTTTATTAATGTTTGATCAGGACTTGTATATTAAAGAGAGAGCTTAGATTTTCAAAAGTTTCATGCCAGGCAGACCAGCTGCTTAAGAAAACACTGGCAATGTTTTTCCTAGACAAAGGGGCCCCTTTGATTGATAGCAGAAAACAATTCTCAAAGTCGTAAAAGCTGAAATTACAGGCTAAGAACGAGGACACTGACCCTACATGTTACAGAAGATAAAAAAAGGCAGAAATAAATATAATTAGGAATGAGTAAATAGTAAAATAATGCCAATGTGCCTCCCAGTAAAATGAGCCAGATCTTCTTTCCAAGGTTAAAGACCAAATGGAGAAGCATCTAGCTGGCAAGTTTTTTTTTTAAAGCTGTTTCTTTCTTAAACTGAGAAAGTTAGAGGGCAATAAATGTTGGGAAGAGCACATGGAAACAAAGCAACTGGCTGGAGAAGGGGGGGAATGTAAACAGGGGAAGAGGCTTCTTTTAAAGCGGTTTTTTACTGTGTTCCTTTTTACTGAGTTCCTTTTCTACTTTACAAAAGGCCTTATTCCTTTTAAGAGGCTATCTGTGTTGTGTATTAAATATATTGGCTTAAATGTAATTATGCAAAGGATTTAAGAAATGCTAGATTTCATATAGTTGTAAGAGTTGTATTTTGAAATTAAGTCAGCCACCAGCCTAGCCCTGCCAGACAGGAAGATGCCATCCAAGCAGTCCTGAGCAGTCCTGATATATTAGTTGTCAGACATTTGTTTAGAAACCTTCAAATGAAGGAGATCTTTCAATGTTGATGTGAAACTCAAGATCCTTGACATATGTTTAAGATAAAAATTTAAGATTAACCATTTGTTTTAGAAGGCAATAGGGCAAGGAGGGCAAGAGGTGAGTTGGTAATTAAGATTCCTTGTTGAGACACATGTAAGATATATTACTACTTATTTGTCATTTATAGATGTAACAATATATAGCTCTTTGTGTTCCATATAAGGACAGGAGGATATGGGTGTATCTTTTTGTGATTGGTTCTAGCAATCAGCCAATAGGAATTTCAACCAGGCTGATTGGACAGAGGCAGCCACAGGAGGAGCAAAGGGGGCTGGATTAAGGGAATATAAGTGCTGGCCATAATGGCAGGAGGCCAGGCCAGAGCTTGGTAACCATATACCACTGTGCCTCTCATTTATTTGTCTGACAAATAAATAATTATTTTAATTTCTCTATTGCTGCGTTGAATATTTCATTCCAGCTAAGCGTTAACCACAAGCAGGGTGCTACATTTTATGGTGCTCCTGTGACTCGGATAAGTGGTCTGCTGGAACGCAGCCCCTTCGCCTTACTGGGTGGGGTACAAGAGAGAGGACCACTCACTGCTTACCCAGCGCGCACTGGAAAGTCTTTTTCCAGGGGAACGCAGAAGTCTCGTCTGTCTGATACCCTGCCCACTGACGGCGACGGACCGGGGGGGAAACGGAACCAACCAAGGGTAAGTGCACAAAGGGATTTTTGGCCCTCCAATTAACTGGGAGGAAGAGAAGTCTTGATCAAACTTCTGCGTCTCAGTAAGTGGGAACTGAGTACGCTAGGTGGTTGGGTATATCAGATGGTGGTCTGGTGGGGGAAAAGGGAAAAATGGGAGGTAGTGTGTGGTGAAGTATCTAGCGCATTGTATGTGTGAGAAAGTACAGAGCAATCTGTAGCTGACCTGAGTGTGGAGTGGGCAGTACTTCGGTTCCTGGTAAGGCGACTTCACCAGGCAAGGAAACCCACGAAGCGTGTGTGTGAGTGACTGAGTGGATACTTCACAGGGCCATACAATTGGAGTTGGGGGTTCAAAGGGGGGAAATACACCTCTTGAATGTATGTTAAATAATTTTAAGAAAGCCTTCTCAGGGGCGTATGGAGTCAAAATGACGCCAGAGCGCCTGAGAACGTTATGTGAATTAGAGTGGCCGAAGCAAAATACTGAATGGCCATCTCAAGGAACCTTTGATATAAATTTAGTAAGCAAACTTTGGTCTAACATCGCCAAAGAAACTGGAGGGTGCCCAGAACAATTTTCATATATAGATTCCTGGCTGAGCACATTAAATAAAAATCCTCCATGGATAAGGGAATGCAAAGTCCAACGATGCAAATTATTGGCTGTAAAAGCCGAAGCTAGGAAAGGAATCTTGCCAAATAAACTCAAACCCATTTTTGAGGGACCAGAGGAAGAGCTGCTTCCACCTCCACCCTATGCTCCACATCGAAGGGAGCCTAATCCAAACACTCCACCAGTTGTAACCCCAAGGCAAGAAAGTGGAATGAATAATGGGGCTGGAGTCACAGAACTTGATTCCTTGATAGATTATGATAAATATCTTCAGGAGGCATTGGAGTCCTATAATAAAGCCCAAGCAGAAGCGGTTATTCCATCTGTGAGTCCCAGTAGAACTCCATCTACAGTCTCTTTTAGTGGAACAACTGATTGCCTACCCCAAACCCCTGTACATCCAAGTCCTAGAGAATTATTACAGAAGTTACAGGGAGACCTTAATCGGTCAGCAAGCAATACAGCCAGGCGTATAAGGCTGCTAAAAGAACGCCTTGGGACAAATACCATCCCCTATGATTTGAGGCCCCTAGAGCAAAGCGAAGAGAAAGATCACGTACTAGCCCCTCTCAGAAGAGTATTTGATGCACTTGAGGAGCCTGTGCTGGTTAACGGGCAACTCGGACCACGGCCACCTCGAACTTCGACCCTCCAGTACATTCCATTCACAACTACGGATCTGATGAATTGGAAAACACACACCCCATCTTTCGCAGAAAAACCTCAGGCTATGATGGACTTGGTGACTTCAATAATAAACACTCATAGTCCTACTTGGACAGATTGCCGCCAGCTCCTGAATACTCTGTTCACCACTGAGGAAAGGAGAGACATAATTGAAAAGGCACAGATATATTTGCGTGAGCAGGCCAGAGTGGGAAATATTTATAATATTGACCGTCATCTCCAAGACAACTTTCCCTTGGAAGATCCTAATTGGGATCCAAACAATGTAATTCACCTGGCCAGACTTACCACCTATCGCCAGACGCTTGTGCAGGGTATCCGCAGGGCATGCTAGAAGCCCACTAATATGTCTAAAGTCTCAGAAGTAGAACAGAAACCAAATGAGAGTCCAGGAGACTTTTTAGAGAGGCTGCAAGAAGCCTATCGTATATGGACTCCTTTTGACCCTGAAGCCCCTGAAAACAGTAGAATGATTACTGCTACATTTGTGGCCCAGTGCGCTTC
Source organism: Podarcis vaucheri (assembly GCF_965113315.1). Classification (NCBI taxonomy): domain Eukaryota; kingdom Metazoa; phylum Chordata; class Lepidosauria; order Squamata; family Lacertidae; genus Podarcis; species Podarcis vaucheri. The sequence continues at coordinate 52,600,394 of NC_138759.1, read as the reverse complement.
TGACATTCGTAAGAAAATTCAGAAATCAGAAGGATGGGAAGGGATGCTGATGAGCCAAATTATGGCCATTGCACGCCGAGTTTATCGGAATAGGGATGAGGCTGAGAAGCAAGAGAAGAAGAAGTGGCAGAAGGAAAAGATGGTAATGCTGGCCACAGCAGTGAAGCAAGACTACCGCCCCTTAAATGGAGGAAGAGGGCGGGGAAGGAATCCACCACTGGGAAGGAATCAATGTGCGAATTGCAAGAAGGAGGGTCATTGGAAGCGGGAATGTCCTGAACCTCTGAGGTTGGAAGAAGTACGCCCAGGCCCAGGCCCAGGCCCAGGCTCCTGCCCAAGAAACCAGGGACGGGGACGGGGAATGATCCGAAATGGAAGATATCAGAGACCTGGACAAGGACAGAGTAGAGACAATTTCATTGGACTGGCAGAGGAGGATTTTACCCAAGACTAGGAAAGACCGGACTCCATAAAGTTAGGCTTCCAGGAGCCCACGGTCACGATTCAATTAGGAAGCCATTTAATAGACTTTATGATTGATACTGGGGCTGAATACTCAGTACTCCCAGAACTATTGCAGAAAAAGGCATCCAATAGTGTAGTCATTAAAAGTGCCACTGGTCAGTCAGCTAAGAGGTCTTTCCTCCAACCTTTGGAATGCCAGATTGGGGGACATCGTTTAACCCATCAGTTTTTGTATATACCTGAGTGTCCAATACCTCTCTTAGGTAGAGATATGCTGTCCAAATTGCAGGCCCAAATCACCTTCACTCCTCGAGGTCCAGAAATGAAACTGCCATCAAAGGCAGCAGGAATAATTTCCCTCTCAGTACCTAAGGAACAATCATGGCGCCTAATGTCAGCCCTGCAAGTCCAACCCACATTGGATACAGAGTTAAACAAGCTCCTCCGAACCCTACAGGTGCCACCAGGAGTATGGGCCGAAAATAGCCCACCAGGAATGGCCAAGAATATAGCTCCAATTGTAGTAACCTTAAAACCTATGGCTACCCCTGTATCTGTAAAGCAATATCCTTTACCCCGGCGAGCAGCAGAGGGCATCCAGAAACATTTGGACCGCCTATTAAAATATGGTTTGCTTAAGCCCTGCCAATCAGAATGGAACACACCCCTTTTGCCTGTTCGAAAACCTGGGACAGATGAATACAGGCCAGTGCAGGACTTGAGGCTCGTAAACCAGGCTATCGAGACCTTGCACCCAAATGTACCAAACCCATACACCTTGCTGAGTTTGATCCCACCAGAAGCAACATTTTTTACTGTATTGGACTTGAAAGATGCATTCTTCTGTTGCCGGCTGGCACCACAGAGCCAACCTATATTTGCCTTCCAGTGGGAAGACCCTTTGACAGGAACAAAAGGCCAGCTAACCTGGACAAGATTGCCCCAGGGATTCAAAAATTCCCCAACTTTATTTGGCACTGCCTTGGCGAAGGATCTAACAAGTTACCCCTCAATACCTGGAGAAAAGGTGGTTCTGCAATATGTAGATGACCTTATACTAGCAGCAAAGGATTTCGATACCTGTAAAGAAGGTACAGAGGAACTGCTCCACTTGCTCTGGCAAGCTGGCTACCGAGTTTCCCAGAAAAAGGCACAGTTATGTTTAGAAAAGGTCAAATATTTGGGCTTTGACATCTCACACCAACAACGAGCATTGAGACCAGAGAGGAAAGAAGCTATTTGCCTTATCAAGGAACCTACCACAAGGAAACAACTCAGAGGATTCTTGGGAACAGCAGGGTTTTGTAGACTATGGATACCTGATTTCAGCAGTCTGGCCAAGCCCTTACATGAAAGCACTCGAGGTGCAGAAAAGGACCCATTCGTATGGGGACCTGAGCAGCAACAAGCCTTTTTAGTTATCAAACAACGACTTATGGAGGCCCCAGCCCTTGGACTGCCTAATTCAGAAAAACCCTTTCAGCTGTATGTACATGAACAGAATGGGATTGCAGCGGCAGTCCTGACCCAGAGATTAGGAAGTTGGAATCGTCCAGTAGCTTATTTGTCAAAACAATTGGACTCAGTAGCAAAAGGATGGCCTCCATGCCTAAGGGCAGTAGCGGCCACTGCAAGCCTTGTCAAAGAAGCTGATAAATTTACCTTCGGCCAGACGATGTACGTGAATGTACCTCATGCTGTTCTGACACTCATGGAATATAAGGGTAGTTATTGGCTAACGAACCCAAGGATGGCTAGGTACCAAGGCCTATTGTGTGAAAATCCCAGGATTCATCTACGAGTAGTGAATATGCTCAATCCAGCGACTTTGCTGCCCCTACCAGAGGTAGATGATGAAGAATCACATGATTGTCTCCAAATAATGGATGAAGTTTATTCCAGTAGACCTGATCTGAAAGATGAACCATTGAAAAATCCAGATGTTGTATATTATACTGATGGTAGCAGTTACCTGCATGAAGGTGCCAGACGAGCAGGATATGCTGTGGTCACCAATGAGGAAGTTGTGGAAGCTGAAGCTTTGCCTGCTGGCACCTCAGCACAAAAAGCTGAACTTATAGGTTTAACTAGAGCTCTGCAATTGGCAGCCGGATGTAAGGCAAACATCTATACTGATTCTAAATATGCCTTCTTAACCCTGCATGCACATGGAGCTCTATGGAAAGAAAGAGGTCTAATAGGAGCCCACGGGAAGGCCTTGAAATATGGACCTGAAGTAGAAATCCTGTTAGAAGCAGTATGGGCTCCTGAACAGATTGCTGTAATGCACTGCAAAGGTCATGGACGAGGAAGGGATCCAATAACCAGAGGAAATCATGCTGCTGACAAAGCAGCTCGAGAGGCAGCCCAAAAGCCTGTGGGAGGATTTATAGCAGCCCTCATACCAGAGGTAGTTCCAGAAGAAGTTAAACCTCACTATACCCCAGAAGAAAGGAAGTGGGCTGAACAGGAAGGAGCAGTTGTGAAGGACGGTTGGATGATCCTGCGAGACAATAGGATTTATGTACCTCATCATCTAGCAGGCACAATTGTAAGAAATTATCATGAATCTACTCACCTTGGCGGTACTGCAACCAGAGAGAGTCTCAGTCGGAAGTTGTATATTATTAACCTATCACAATTAGCAACTTGCATTTCACAGAAATGTGTTCTTTGTGCTAAAAACAATCCCAGGCAGGGACCGGTACAACCTCCTGGAATCCAACATGTGGGATATGTCCCCATGGAAAGCCTAATTGTGGACTTCACAGAGCTGGTCCCTTCTAAGGGATTCAAGTATCTCCTTGTGTTTGTAGATACTCTTACCGGATGGGTTGAAGCTTTTCCCACCCGAACTGAAAAGGCACGAGAGGTAACTAAGAGACTCCTCACTGAATTGATCCCGAGATTTGGGTTACCTAGATGCATTGGAAGTGATAATGGGCCAGCGTTCATTGATCAAGTAGTACAAGAAGTATGTCGAGTCCTACAAGTGAAATGGAGACTGCATGCAGCCTATAGGCCTCAGAGTTCAGGGAAAACTGAAAGAATGAATCGGACTCTGAAAACCCAATTGGCAAAATTAACCCAGGAAACGGGATTGGGATGGGTAGATGTGTTACCCATAACACTGTTTCGTGTTCGGTGTGCACCCACAAAAAGACTTAAGTTGTCACCTTTTGAGCTCCTGTATGGGAGACCGCCCTCCTTTGTTCAGGATATTTCAGCTGACCTTAAACAAATAGGAGACCATGTGACACAGGGACAAGTGCAATCTCTCTCCCGTGTTTTTGTTTCTCTTAACAGGTGGGCCCTCGAGCGCACGCCGTGCAGCATTGCCGAGCCGATTCATCAGTTCCAGGCTGGCGATAGCGTATGGGTGAAAGAGTGGAAACGTGATCCACTTGCACCTAAGTGGCGTGGACCTTACACCGTCTTGCTCTCTACTCCAACAGCGGTGAAGGTAGCTGAGGTGACCCCCTGGATTCATCACTCCCGTTTGAAGAAGTCCGAAGGCAGTTGGACGTGCAAAGGTGACCCCTCTAATCCTCTTAAACTGACTCTCTCCAAAAACCCCTGTATCTAGCCCTACCGGGAACGGGCTAGGTCACGGGCAACATTAGACGACCGGCCTGCTGCAGCCACAACCTGGAAGCTGGCTGACCTGCGCACGCCTGAAGCTTGAGGAGCATCAGAACCAGCGATTGTGAAAGGAAAGATTCTCTTATACAATTAATTGACTGCCCCCCCTTGTGGAACAATTATCAGAGATATTACTCATTGGGGATCCTCGGGATATATGTTTTGGTCTTGGTGGTTCCCCATTTCTGTCACTGGGGGAATTATATTGGGACTAATATTTATTTGCTATCACAATAAGGTAATCTTTTGTGGAAAGAATGCATATGCTAGACATCAACATGATTTTATTATTAATCCTGATCCCTTGGAAAGGGGAAGGGTCCTTGAATCTGACCAAATTGACTAAATATGGATTCCGCCATGACCACAATATGTGGGTAGGTTTAGCTGAGATGGTAGCCAATGTTGCAAATAGGACCAATTGTCTTGTTTGCTCTCTTGGGCCAGATGATTCAGAGGGAGGTATGCCCTTATTACCGATACCATTAGATGCCATTGGTATGGTAAGCGAAATACCACACCAAACAGAAATACAGAATTTCCCCGGATGGAACTCAACTAAACCAATACGAGTTATACCTGTACAAGGGGAATTCTGTGTACATAAATCATCAGATGCAGCTGATTCTACTATGATAGGCTCTTCTCATTGTCACTATACCTGGGATAATATTAAGAATACCTGGGCACACGGTACTACCTATCGAACTCGGAATGCCTTGCCCTGTGCACCTCCTTTTATTCATGCATGGAAAGTGGTATGGAACATAACTGTGACAGAAAAAGGCAATCTAACATACTGCACTGTGAACTCTCTACCTCTTTTGATATTTCGCCTTCTGTACTCCACGTACCAAAAACCTCAGACCCGATGGTTGTGGTGGATATGTGGAGAATGGGCATACAAGAAACTCCCCTCCAAATGGAGTGGGACTTGTTTCCTGGGATGGGTATTACCACCAATGTGGATTATGCCCACTAATTTGGCCAAGCGTACACGAAGAAACGCTGATATTTCTCATATAGCAGGAGGAAGTACCCAAAGTTGGAGCGGTACTGAGATGATTGGCCACCAGAGCGCATTATAGCCTATTATGATCCTGCCTCCTGGAATCCTGGTGAGCTCATACAAGGGGCACGGGATCCTATTTATAATCTAAACAGAATAATTCGATTGCAAGCAGTAGTGGAACTTGTAACCAATGCAACGGCCCAGAGTTTGAGACTTATTGCACAACAGTTGGATGAAAGTAGAGCCGCCATTTTGCAGCTGAAAATGGGAATGGATTATGTACTTGCCAAGCAGGGAGGCCTATGTGGAGTCTTGAACTTGACAGGGAATGCCTGTTGCTTTAACATTTCAGATAATGGTGAGGCAATCCGTGTGTTGGCCACAAAGATGGAGAATATAGCACATGTCCCAGTACAAACATGGGAAGGATGGGATATGGGATGGCTCACCAATTGGTTACCTAATGTCACAGGACTCAAAGGGATACTATTGTCTTGCTTGTTTTTCTTGACAGTAGTGGTAATGGTTTTATGTATGATGCCATATATCATTTCATGTTTTAGAAGTACAATTAGCAAGATGGTTTCAAATGAAACTCTACCTCATATCATGGCCCTATACAGAGCTTTACCTCAGGAACATGATGAAGGTCAAGCTATCAAGGACACTTGGGATGAAGGTCCTTGAGCTTGAAAGGGGGGAATGAGGCATCAGGCATAAGCCTGCATTTTATTAATGTTTGATCAGGACTTGTATATTAAAGAGAGAGCTTAGATTTTCAAAAGTTTCATGCCAGGCAGACCAGCTGCTTAAGAAAACACTGGCAATGTTTTTCCTAGACAAAGGGGCCCCTTTGATTGATAGCAGAAAACAATTCTCAAAGTCGTAAAAGCTGAAATTACAGGCTAAGAACGAGGACACTGACCCTACATGTTACAGAAGATAAAAAAGGCAGAAATAAATATAATTAGGAATGAGTAAATAGTAAAATAATGCCAATGTGCCTCCCAGTAAAATGAGCCAGATCTTCTTTCCAAGGTTAAAGACCAAATGGAGAAGCATCTAGCTGGCAAGTTTTTTTTTTAAAGCTGTTTCTTTCTTAAACTGAGAAAGTTAGAGGGCAATAAATGTTGGGAAGAGCACATGGAAACAAAGCAACTGGCTGGAGAAGGGGGGGAATGTAAACAGGGGAAGAGGCTTCTTTTAAAGCGGTGTTTTACTGTGTTCCTTTTTACTGAGTTCCTTTTCTACTTTACAAAAGGCCTTATTCCTTTTAAGAGGCTATCTGTGATGTGTATTAAATATATTGGCTTAAATGTAATTATGCAAAGGATTTAAGAAATGCTAGATTTCATATAGTTGTAAGAGTTGTATTTTGAAATTAAGTCAGCCACCAGCCTAGCCCTGCCAGACAGGAAGACGCCATCCAAGCAGTCCTGAGCAGTCCTGATATATTAGTTGTCAGACATTTGTTTAGAAACCTTCAAATGAAGGAGATCTTTCAATGTTGATGTGAAACTCAAGATCCTTGACATATGTTTAAGATAAAAATTTAAGATTAACCATTTGTTTTAGAAGGCAATAGGGCAAGGAGGGCAAGAGTTGAGTTGGTAATTAAGATTCCTTGTTGAGACACATGTAAGATATATTACTACTTATTTGTCATTTATAGATGTAACAATATATAGCTCTTTGTGTTCCATATAAGGACAGGAGGATATGGGTGTATCTTTTTGTGATTGGTTCTAGCAATCAGCCAATAGGAATTTCAACCAGGCTGATTGGACAGAGGCAGCCACAGGAGGAGCAAAGGGGGCTGGATTAAGGGAATATAAGTGCTGGCCATAATGGCAGGAGGCCAGGCCAGAGCTTGGTAACCATATACCACTGTGCCTCTCATTTATTTGTCTGACAAATAAATAATTATTTTAATTTCTCTATTGCTGCGTTGAATATTTCATAGAATCATAGAATCATAGAATCATAGAATCATAGAGTTGGAAGAGACCACAAGGGCCATCGAGTCCAACCCCCTGCCAAGCAGGAAACACCATCAGAGCACTCCTGACATATGGTTGTCAAGCCTCTGCTTAAAGACCTCTAAAGAAGGAGACTCCACCACACTCCTTGGCAGCAAATTCCACTGTCGAACAGCTCTTACTGTCAGGAAGTTCTTCCTAATGTTTAGGTGGAATCTTCTTTCTTGTAGTTTGGATCCATTGCTCCGTGTCCGCTTCTCTGGAGCAGCAGAAAACAACCTTTCTCCCTCCTCTATGTGACATCCTTTTATATATTTGAACATGGCTATCATATCACCCCTTAACCTCCTCTTCTGCAGGCTAAACATGCCCAGCTCCCTTAGCCGTTCCTCATAAGGCATCGTTTCCAGGCCTTTGACCATTTTGGTTGCCCTCCTCTGGACACGTTCCAGTTTGTCAGTGTCCCTCTTGAATTGTGGTGCCCAGAACTGGACACAGTACTCCAGGTGTGGTCTGACCAGAGCAGAATACAGTGGCACTATTACTTCCCTTGATCTAGATGCTATACTCCTATTGATGCAGCCCAGAATTGCATTGGCTTTTTTAGCTGCCGCGTCACACTGTTGGCTCATGTCAAGTTTGTGGTCAACCAAGACTCCTAGATCCTTTTCACATGTACTGCTCTCAAGCCAGGTGTCACCCATCTTGTATTTGTGCCTCTCATTTTTTTTGCCCAAGTGCAATACTTTACATTTCTCCCTGTTAAAATTCATCTTGTTTGTTTTTGCCCAGTTCTCTAATCTGTCAAGGTCGTTTTGAAGTGTGATCCTGTCCTCTGGGGTGTTAGCCACCCCTCCCAGTTTGGTGTCATCTGCAAATTTGATCAGGATGCCCTTGAGTCCATCATCCAAGTCGTTGATAAAGATGTTGAATAAGACCGGGCCCAAGACAGAACCCTGTGACACCCCACTAGTCACTCTTCTCCAGGATGAGGAGGAACCATTTCACTCCAGCTAAGCGTTAACCACAAGCAGGGTGCTACAATGGGAGTTGTAGTCCAATACTGTGGGCCTAAGCTGTGGACTTCACTCACCACAGAGGTGTACCTAACAGCTTCACTATTTAGTTCTCATCTCACACTGAAGATGCACCTCTTCATTTTTTACACCTGAGATATAGAATCGTAGAATCACAGAGTTGGGAGTAATCCCAGGGGCCATCTAGTTCAGCCCCCTGTAATGCAGGAATCACAGCTAAATATGTATTTTAGAAAGTAATTAGTTTTAACTTATTTTAATAGTTCATTTTAAAAATTATTGTAACCCTCTCTGGGACTTCTTTGCAAAGGACCTGTAAGAATCTAATACTTATAAAGTTAATACTGACGGCAATTCTGGCCCCATTAGCCTTTGAATGTCCAACCCCTAAACCCCCGTTCACTAGATTATAAACAAATAAACAAGAGCCTGGTTTGGGAGACCATTTACGAAAGTATTAGAGCAGAGAAATAAAAGTGGCCAGCAAGCAGCATCTGTGTTGGGCCATCAAAGCAGCACAAAGGCTGCCTTCGGTGGTTAAGAGGCAGAGACAGGTATTAGCACAAAGCATTTGTTCTCCCATTCAGTCTGCAGGCAGATAGGGATGTTGTTTCCTATCGGAAAACTGTCCTGTCCATCAGCCTTCAGGCGCTGCTGCACCTCACTTTGAGGAAACTGCCAGCCTCTCTGTGGAAAGAGAGCAGAGGATGATCCTGTGCTTGGGAACCATCACAATGCAGCTCATGGGCATCCTGAGGACCAAGCGCAAGAAGCCACAGCAGTTTATAAGTGTACTGCAAAGGGGAATCGTTGAGCTACACTCCTAGCCCTGTGTACACATAAGGGAGACTCTACTGGAGAATTCTGTAATTGTTGTTTGTGCATAGATCTCCAAACGCATACCATAAGGGAGTTAAGGCTGCAATCAGATGCACACTTACACATGAGTATATAATTGAAATAAATGGGACAACAGAGTAAATATGCATAGGGCTGAACTGCAGAACTTCTCCTTACATGCAGCACTCAGGAGTACCAGTCTTGGTTACTTTTGCATCTGAAGCCAGTGGTGTCGCGTGGGGGGTGCAGGGGGGGCCAGCCGCCCCGGGCGCAACATCTGGGGGTTAGGGTTAGGGGGCGCAAATCCACGGGTCAGGGGGCGCAAATCCACGGGTTAGGGGGCGCAAATTACTTGCCTTGCCCCGGGTGCTGACAACCCACGCTACGCCACTGTCTGAAGCAAAACCATTTCTCTCTCTTTCTCTTTCTCTTTCTCTTTCTCTTTCTTTCTCTCTCTCTCTCTCTCTCTCCCCCCCCCCTCTCCCTCTCTCTCATGCACACAGAGAGAGAGAGAGAGAGAGAGAGAGAGAGAGAGAGAGGGCGCTCTGGATTGCAATTCATTCTTGTCTTTTTTCAAATTAAACACAGGAGATGAAATTTAGAGGAAGGGAAATAACAGCCCTTCTAAAATTTGTTGCCCGCAGTGTCCACTTCACCATAAGGTTGGCTTTGGTAGTTACTGTATTTTTCGCTCTATAACACGCACCATAACACGCACGTAGTTTTTAGAGGAGGAAAATCCGTAGGCATTCCCTCCATAACACGCACAGACATTTCCCCTTACTTTCTAGGAGGAAAAAAGTGAGTGTTATGGTGCAAAAAATACAGTATATTGTCATCCTTTGCTTATCACTGATAATCATCAGAAGCACCAGCTATGGACACGTCCCTTGCAGAACTTAAATGCAGAGATAGCATAACACCAAAGTTAATTGATTGTGGTATATGGGCATCCCATACAGCAGAGCAGTTAAAACTAGTGTTGTGCTCCTTGTCTATAGAGAGAATCCCACCAGGAGTTAACCAATGGAGCTGGGATACCACAAGGGTCTTAATTACTGTCAAAAATTGATCTGAGGGAAGGAGGAGAAGGAGAAGAAGGGGAAAGCCTCCTCGGAGCTTCCCAGGAGGAGGCCAGTTTTGGCACAACCTAACCCTGTCATGTTTTCTGTTAAAACGAGGAACAGGGGAGGAAAACAATGCAAACACTTCACAAGAAAGCAGTGTTCAGCAGCTAGCATTAAGCTCAACTTCCTCTCCATTTCCTGGATTCCTTGTAAACATAAAATAATGAAAGATTCCACACACACACCCTAAATAGACACCACATTTGTGTACAGTGGTACCTCGGGTTAAGTACTTAATTCATTCTGGTGATCCGTTCTTAACCTGAAACTGATCTTAACCTGAAGCACCACTTTAGCTAATGGAGCCTCCTGCTGCCGCCGCCGCGCCGCCGGAGCATGATTTCTGTTCTCATCCTGAAGCAAAGTTCTTACCTCGAGGTACTATTTCTGGGTTAGTGGAGTTTGCAACCTGAAGCGTATGTAACCTGAAGCATATGTAACCTGAGGTACAACTGTACTTATTTATCTTTACCAGATACACAAATATGGTGTCTATTTAGGGGGTATGTGTGGAATCTTTCATTATTTTATGACATTTCATGCTGTGGAAATATGCCTAACCAATCACCCACAGAAGACTGTAAGATTCAGGCAATAATATGGACAGCCATACAGGTTCCCCCAACTGTGGGATTCTACTGTTGCCCACAGAGGCCATCTTGGAGTGGGCAGAATAGTTTCCACCACAGATCAAGTGTACTCCAACTTCCTCCTTAGGTTACTAATAAAGAAAGCCAATGACTGTTGATAATGAGGGTATAATTGCGGAAGCTCATCAAAAGGCAGGAACCGGGCCTCCACTTGAGAGGCACAAAAGGGAATCATAACAATATGGTTAATGGGCAATATGCTGCCCATCGGGTTTGAATGTGATTTAATTGGTATTTTAAGAGCAGTATTCAAAGCATCAGTGATGTGGCTTGTGTGGGCCCAGTTTCCCAGTCTGTGTGTACAAGACTGCACTCTGGAGCCTTCTCATTCCACGGTCTGAATTTAGTTCCTTCTCATCAGGTAGCAGCGTCTGCAAACAGGCCGCCAGCATGTCATTCTGTTTGTCATTAATGCTAAGCAATTAGCTACTCATTTTTATCAGTCAGATGAGAAGAAAAATCAATGAAACATTTGTAAAGCGCCCATTGGAGAATTATATGGATGACAGCTCTAAGTAAAGAGGCAGATGAAAATTATAGACCTTCCTACGCTTAAAATGTCCTCCTTCAATAGTCTCCAGAGATATCATTTCTGGATGACTTCAATAGGAAAAGAGCTGCATCTTTCTTCCTCCAATCAAGAAGAACTCGCTGTACTTTCACGTCTCATTACACCAGCCCCAGACTGGCCTAGCAAGAGAATTTCTGCCACAGTCCATTTTGTGTGTGTTCAGTAAACGTGGACCACCGTGGGAAATAGGTGCTAAGCCAGAGTAAACTTATGGGCCTTCTGGGGTCCCTCCTCAGGAAATCAGATGTTGGGAGCCCAAGAACTGGGATGAATCAAGGCTATTTTTACTATGTGAATGTGTTAAGGAGGCATAGTCAAAAGAAGACCATGTGCCTGATCTAACTAGGCAGCAGGAGAGCTTGTGGCAGGGTGTGTGGTGTATCTGTGGTGTACCAATCAAAGACTTTCCTGCGTTGTAAACATTGGGCAGCATTCAACCAAATAAAAGCACCAGTTCAAGGATTGGCACGTGTGCACGGAGTCCTCTCCTCTCTCCTCCTTCTGCACGCACCCTGTAGGTTGTCCCCCAAATGTGCTCTGGGGTGGGGTGGGGGGAACCCAGAACAAATCTAGTGGGGTGCTGGTGGAGGAGAGGAAGAGAACATTTCAGCATGCAATGATAAATCCTTGTGCTGGTGGAACGTCTTCCTTAGCACCACATTGAATATAACTCATTATGCCAGACCTGTTACTTGTACTTGTGGTGTCCCAGACTGCAAAAGAGACATCCTTGGAGGCTGGCTCACCAGGATCCTTTCATCCCATCCTTGACTCTGCCATTTTAGTTCCAGATGTAGAGTGCACTGCTGCCCCAGTATCTGCAGGGATGGAGTTCATGCCCTGCAGAAGACTCTTAGAAGACACCAGCTGAAACTCATTGCTATGTGCCCCTTGTCATGTACTTTAATATGTCCCCAATACAGGAAAACTCAGGATTGCTGTCTAGACTGCAAGAAAAAGCTATGCTGATGGGCTCCAGTAGAAGCAAACATGAGAAGGAAGAGCACTCCCTGTGCTAGGGAAAGTCTTCCAGTTGCTAGCACGGCTTCCAAAGAAGGGCTTTGACTTGCATGTGATTAGCACCAGGAAAGGATGGGTCTGCAGAGCCAGCTATAAGGACCTCCAGTAGTATCCTGAACCTTGCAATACCTCTTCTGGTTCAACTCTGCCTCTAAGCCTCGTAATCTAGTTACTGGGCTAGACAGGTCCCTTGCCGTTTTGGCAGCAGAACAACTTCCATCCATACACATACGCAAACATTTCCCTTCCTACTATCATGGCTTTTTAAATTTTACTTCCAGGTCATAGTTCTCTCCTGGTAGTGCCAGAGAGTTCCACTTTTATCTCTCCCTGGCTTGGAAGCAAGACTAGCAGTCCCTATTACCAAATGAATGCCTTCTTTCTGATGTGCCTTTCAAAGAATCTCTGGGAGCGGCATTACACAATGACGGACACGATGACAGAGACCTCCCCTCATGCCATTGATGCCGTCCCATTTATGGCTAATGAACCTTGCAAGCCACTGCTCAGTATGTCATGTTGCATTTTCCTTGATGTGTCTCTCATTGAGGGCCATCTGAGAAAGGGTCTGCCTGGGACTTGACATCAGCTGCATTCCTGGACCCAAGCTCAGCTGGCGAAGGAGCACAACAAGGGCGAACCTGGCCAGATCTCTGCAGGTGCTCTGGGAAGGAGGATTTATCGCTCCTGTTAGAGTTAAGTGCAGCATTCTTTTCCCCATTCTTGTGCGCTGTGTTCTCATTTCCATCAATAATCATCCACTTTTGTGTTTTAAAAAGACGGCTGCTGCTATTTTAAGGATGCACTCAATTCTGTCACATTTGCCATATAAGCACGACATGAGGTATTTCAATATAATTGTTTTGTTGCAGACTCGGCTCTTACAACTCTCACTTTTGTAGGCAGAAGGAGGGAGAGGTGCAGCACTCTCAATCACTCCTTTTATGGTGTTCAAAAAGCTGAACTCCAAATCTTCACCAGGCTGTTTAGCTGTCCATGATGAGATACAAGAATCCATTGCTAAAATGCCATGTCTTTTAATGCCTCACTCAGCAAGAGCAAAGCTGGTGGGCAACATAAAGAAAATATTGAGCGGTTCTTATTTTTTGCTTGATGGACATACCACTCTCTTTTATCTAGTACTTCCAAACTGTAGTCCATGGAGGTTGATGGCCCCTGAGGTACTCTAGCATGCAGCTGCTGCTTCTATCAGAGATGTTGCAAAAGTGTGCTACTGTCCCATCATTCAAATTCCAGAAATGATGGGAATTCACAATGAAGCACAGATGCACCCATCTTCTCCATACATAAAAAAGGGCTATTATGGCTCAGTGGCAGAGCCCAATTCCTCATCATCTCCAGGTAAGGCTCAAAATAGCACCTGTTTGCAACCCCAGAGAACTGTAGAGCAGACTCTCTCTATATTTTGGTGCTCTCCATATATTTTGAACTGCAGCTTCCATCCTCCCGGAACATTGGCCATGTTGGCTGGGTGTTGGGAGTTGGAATCCAAAATGTCAGGAGGGCAGGAGACTGAGGAAAGCTAGTGCAGGCAATTCTGACTACATGGAGCAATGGTCTAATTAGGTGTCAGGAAGATTCCTCCGTAGAACTCAGCCTGGAGATTGCCTCTGTTCTTTTAAATCCTCAGTGGAATCGGGAAATGAGGCAGCCTGGGCTTCTCCCTTTTGGTTCTCCTGCTATCCTTACATGCACTGTTCTTGTTCAACTGCTCTAACAAGCCAGACAGCAGAGATGGAATGGGAAGTGGGCAGATGAAAGGGCCAAAAGAAAAACAGCCAGCAGACACTGAAGTTGCCTTGTCTCCTGTTGCAGCCATGAATTTAAAGGTACAGAGGAAATATCTGGGTTGGAAACTATCAATCATGCTCTTTCCTTTCTCCATTGAAAACCCAAAGCTGTTGTGTCTACTGCCATGGCAAGGATATTCAAGGGAGCCTTCCCCCGTTAGAATTCCCAGTTATTTGCAGCCCATAAAGTGATAGAAAGGTGAGCTTTTGTGGGATGAGACAGGTCCAAATGACCCAAAGGAACCACCATCCTAGGTGGAAACGTTGCCTAGATCTGCCTATTCCAATTCAGAGGAACATAGGGAGCTCCCTTAGGTACGGACCTGGTGTATGTTACTCAGTATTGCGACCACTGCTGGGTAGCAGATCTCTGGAGTTTTAGACAGAGGCCCTAGTCCCAGCCCTATCTCAAGATGTCTGCCTGGGGTTGAACCTAGCAGCAGGTGATCTTACCACTGATCTATGGCTCTCCCCCCCCCCCCGCAACCATCTGAATTTGATCTAGCAACTTCCTGAGCATGTCTATGCCTACTTTGCAGACTGCTGCACCACAGAAGCCCACTAAATTCTATATTCCAACCAAGATAGCACCTCAGATAGCAGCAGTTTACTCTCAGTGTGACTTCAGCAGTAGAGCACTACTGTCCTGTCCACACTAGTAATGCAGCAGGCAGTGGTGGCTGGTGTCCCTGGGGCTGGTTGGACAGAAAGCAAGGAGGTCAACAGTAGGCAGCGCCACAGCCAATGACAGGTGGAGCCAACTAACTCTAGTTTTGTCCCACTCCTTGTTGAGTTCTACAGGGACTAAGGAGGAGGCACCTGACAGTCAGAGCCCCTTCCAGGGCTGGTTGTAAGAAAGAAGGGAGAATGGCTGAAGACAGACTTAAGATGGTTGGCCCTAATGCACCGGCCTTCACTGGCAGAGGGTCACAAACTCCTCTGGCTCACTGTAGTGTGTATGCACCTATGGAGGTGAAGTACTTTGCTGCTTAGTGCTATTTAAGGGAGGCTGGGTGGGTGCAATCATATCCTACAGAGTTCTAGTTTGGAGATCACCACTTGCAATAGTGGATTTGGAGCTTTTATAGATTAGGGGGTGCTGGGCATCTATCAAGTCCTTTATTAAGACAGGCAAGAACAGCCTGCAGCCTCTTTCATGCAGTCACCAAGCATGTATGAGCCTGAGGGCTAATAGGAGATCAAAATATTGCTTAGAGCAAAATGCCACAAATTCTCATTTGCAATCAATATCATGCAAACTGCACTGGCAGAGTGCCCACTTTGAGCATCAGCGCCAAAAGAACCTGGACTGTGATGATTTCAGGCACTGTGAGCATAATTACCATGTTCACAGCAAAGCCAGAAAAGGCACATTTACGTTCCTGGGGGAGCGTTACTTAGGAATCTAATGAACAAACAAGCAATCAGCTGTGCTACAGTTGGGGATTTGGGGGCTTTGGACAAATGAATAGGGGAAACAGATTTAATATTTGGAGTGGAGGGTACATTTCCACAGCATCCCACTTCTCTTAACAATGAAATATCAGCAAACGATGTGCAAGGAGCAAGCCAGGGGAATGTGCTTTGAGTGCATCTTTTAGTAATTCTGCGCCAAGAGCTTAGTTTGGAGAATCAGTCCGGGGCTGAGAACTTTCCCCCTTTGACCGTGATGCGCCAGCTTTGGTGCACAGATCCTGGCTTGCATTGTATGGGGAAACATTCCAGGTTTATTTTCATGGGTTGTTAACCAGCATTTTAAGCCAATTTGGACCTAACGGAGAACTCTGGCTCAGTACAAACCAGCACCTTCCTGCCTAAGCCAACGCACAACTGGAGGAAGGGCACTTAACCACTCCGTCAGCCATTGCACCAAGCCCCCTTTCCAACCCCCCACCCCATCCCGTCTCTCCCATTCATGGTTAATTTCTTTGCAAGGCAGCCTGACGATACCCGCCTTTTAATAACCAGGCCACTAAATAACTATTTGTTTTGATGCGCCCATTGTTCCGGGTTCCCTTCTGCTGGATGTAATCATTGGCGCCGCTCCGGCACAATGCGGGCGGTGCGCCTCGCCCCAGGCAGCGCTCCTTCGCGCCGAGGTTTGGACAGGCCCCGCGCCGCCCCCGCACCTATTTACCTAAGCAAGAGAGCTCATGAATATTCATGCCAGCCCCAGGACTGTTCAAAGGCAATCAGACCAGGAGGAATGCTGCTGCTCAAAGGCTGCAAAGCGTCGCCTTGACCTTTTTGCACGAGTGTGCAAAACCGCAGTCGCTAGAAAAACAGCCGGCAATTGCTGTGTCAATACAGAGTTTAAGGCAGGCGGAGGAAAGCATGTAATTTCCCCTCCCGAGGAAAGGCAGGCTCCAGAGATCGACGGAGGGAGGGAGGGAGGCGTCGTGTGTGAGCTGGCAATTTCTATCCGCCTGGCCGGTTTATGAAATCCTCTCCTGTCCGTGCCGTGCCCTCCTGGCTCCCTGGCAATAAGAACCTGTCGCCCTGACTGGATAATGGACAAACGTGGAAGGCGAGGCAGAAAGGGCTTCTAGGTTCCTTTCGGATGGGCGGTAACAGCGCACGGGGCGAGACCCACAGCTGGGGGTGTCAGAGACTTCGGCGCACCACAAACAGCCCTTTAAGCCTGCAATCTGATATCTAGGCAGATCTTGGGGTGGGGGGTGGGGGGAGTGTACTGCTAGAAAGCTGGCAATCCGCACAAAATTGCCACTGACTGAGAAGGCAATTGGCACTTGGAGCTGCCTACTGGAGGCAGTGGGGCAATTAAGTAATTCTAGACACAACTTAATGGTGCTCTTTCGATAGCAATGTGAATTACCTTAATTGCTTCAAATGTGCTAAGCAAACGCTGCTGTGTTTGGATGCCGAGAGGGGTCTTGGATGTCCGCCCCAAAGTCCTGTTCTGATGGCAGTACCGGCTGATGCCTGCGGTTGCCAGGCAGATATATCCATACGATACATAGGAGCCAACTCCTAGGGGCTGAGGTCCCTTCAGTCTCCCCAATAAAATTTTGAAGGGGTCCCCCTCAAGTTGATGGGCATTGTCATTCAAGTGGTGTGTGTGCGCCATATCTTGTGATCAAATATGCAGGGTGGGGCTTACCCCCCCCATATGAGTTGGCAGCTCTGGAAGAATGCACATTAACAGAGATTGGACCCACTGGTTCAATACATTCCATTGTGAAAGTGAGTGTGTACAGAGTATCAGCATAAGGCTTGGAACTGTCAATTGACAGAGCTGCTATTAAAAGTCCCCCCCCCAGTGTTCTAGAATCTAGACTCTATTTTCAGAATGCCATCATAAGAAGCATGGACTGCAATGAATTTCTAAAAAAGAGAGGTGCTGCACTGGAGCCTTGGCAAATGCCCCAGAATGCCCCTTCGCAAATGCCCTGCTCCATCATTGCGAGAGCCAGAGAACTGCCCCTTTTACTTTTGTGCTTGTTTTGTCACTGAGTTCATGGGTGCTGTGGTTTAGATTGTGCCAAGAGACAGCAGAGTCCTTTACTGCCATTGCATGGTCTCCAGCACAAAGGCCCACTGGGTTTTGCAAGACAATCCCTGGGCAATCCTTTGGCAGATCCCATCTCATCCTGCCTTGAGTCTGTCATTTGGAAAGTGGGCATCAGTATTGGCACAGTTTGCATATGGCTTTTGAGGGCATATCAACACTGTGGACTTAATTGGTTTAATAGTCGTTCCATCTCTCTTGAAGGACCTTGGGAACGGCTGTTCTGTGAGAAGGGATCTCTAACAGAGAAGTTTCAGCACTTCAAAAAAGAAAAAAAAGAATCCCTGGGAGACTTTGGGGGGAAGCCTTGGAAGCTAAGCTGTTACAAAGCCTATACAGTACAGAATTATCTGTCCTGAGTGTAAGATGCACTGCATTGGTGTGTCTGACACCAAGCAAATCATCTGCCTGGAAATGCCCTTAGAAAGAAGCTTAATTCTGCTTGAAAAGCCTGTGTAGGCAGATACACAGTGCACAGTGTAAGTGTGTAGTGCAGATAATGTCCCAAATGAACCAGCAAGATCGGCACAGCAAAAGGAGGTCCAAACTTCTATGCTGGCAGATGGGTGTTTTGTTTTGTTTTTGCTGTGTATTCCACTTCATGTGTATTTGAGGCTAAACCTGGTGCATGCTTAGAGCAAATAGTAATAAAGACACCATAAGAATTCAATCAGATGCCCGTTTCAGTTGGAGGGTCCAGGGAGAGAGGATCTTCAGGGTGCAGGAGAATGGGTCTGTTCTTTGCCGGCCGAGCTAATAGTCCTATATTACATTATGGTCTGTGATTTGTGTATCAGCTGCCTCTTTAGATTTACAGTATCAGCGTAATTCCTGATCCTGCCTTGTCAGAGATCATTATAATCATCTTCCTACATTATCCATCAACGGATAATGGGGAGAGTAAATGTGGTGGGTGGGGACCTACAAGGAGAGGTAGAGAAAGCACCACATTTCTTGAATATGCAGTGAAACTACAGAAAAATATTTAAGTATGCCTGTATGGCAGAAGAGCGTAACTGGCGTTCTCCATGGCATGGAGTACCTTGGAACAAGTTAACTGGCTTCTGAGTAAGCACACAAAAAACCGTCTGCTCATGAAACTGAGCAGTAAACTTGGCTCATTGTCCCATCACCATTGCAGGTATCATGGGTAGAAGTGAAAGGCAGGGCCTTTTCTGCAGTGGCTCCCAGATTGTGGAACTCCCCTCTCCAGGGAGATATGCCAGGCTCCTTCTTTGCTTTATTCAAAAAGACAGTTAAGGCCCATTTGTCCCAGCAGATTTTTTTATGTCTGCTGGTGGCTGTATTTTAATATGGAGTGACTTGTTGATGCTGCTGTCTGTGATGTTGTTGTTATAGTTTTTTAATGTGATGTTTTTCTTGCTTTGAAAGTTTTATGTTTTGTGGCTAATTGTTTTAATTAGGTTGCTAGCTGCTTTGAGTATAGAAACATAGGACATTCACCAGCAGGAGGTTGCAGATGTGACATTCTTGGCTTATTATTACAGTAATGTACTTGGAAGCTTATACACTTTCTAATGTACTATTATGGGAGATGATGATCTAACAAAAGACAACTTCTTTATTTAATATTTCCTACTAACTGGCAAAGACTGCAGAAAGGAGATTTTATCAACAGTATAAGTCATGACTGCTCAGCAATGGAATGTGAAAGAGTGAGATATTTAGCAAGAGCAGCTGAACCACCTTTCAGTGTAGGCTAGAACAGAAAGCATGCACAATTTTAATTAAGCACTTTCACCCCAACCATCCCATAACTGGTGCCCTCCCAGTGTTTTTGAACCATGATGCCCATCAGGTCCAATGAGCAAGTTGAAGTCCAGAACATCTGGAGGTCACCTGGTTTGGGAACACCGTCTTAGTTAATCAACTCACCTGAGAGAGAGTCCTTCACAATACTGTATTGTGCATGATTAGTGGTCCAAATTAGAAGATGGGAGTCACATCCTCATCTGCCTTGCAAGATAGATGAATCCCCCAACAAGTTGCATCCTGTAGGAAACTGTGACACTGGATACCTGAATGGTGATGCAACTATGAGATGTACATCCAAGTGAACCTTGACAGAATTTGCCTGCAGAAATTGCCCCTGTTGCTCAGAGAGCAAATGTTGGAGAGGTAATCTGGGCAGCCAGATGTTGCACACAGGAATCCCTTGGGATGCATTTGTGCTATAACACTATAAGAGACAGGCCTTTAACAAATCAGTATTTATTGATGTTTTATTGATGCTTTTTAAATGAAGTTTTATGGATGATTTTTGCTGATTTTAGTCTCATATCTTGCATAACACCTTGATATATTTTAATGAAAGGGTGTGTTATAAACATATAAAGAAATCAAGTAGCTGGATCAATCAAGAACTTGCACTAGAGAGAAAAAGATGGAACCAGAAAAGAGGCAACCTATTGTCTTTGCTGAGCAGCATTCTCTGTTATACCCAATAATCCTAGGGTTGCCATATTTCAAAAAGTAAAATTCCTGACACCCGCAAAATTGTTGAGCTTTTATAAGGAAATCCACCCAAATTGTTAAGCTTTTCTTGGGAACAAACCCAAATTGTTGAGCTTTTGAGAGGAAAACCTACCCCAAAAATAGTGATTTAAAGATTTTTAAGCTGTTTCCGCTGCTTTTTCCATCATGTCGCCATACATCTGGGTCTTCCCTAACACTTTGCCAATTCGACAAAATTTCCCCCGATGCCATTTTTACACCCGTAAACCAGAACGTGTCAGGAATTTTCCAGATGTATTGCAAGCCTACAATAATCCAAGATGGAAACCTGGGAAGAATCGACAGGAGCTCTATTTTAGACTTGGCATGAACCCCGGTGCAGGGGGCGGGGAGGCTAGTTGAGGGCTATACATTAACCCATTTAAGCATCTTGGGTACCCAGGTATCCCGTAGGGCAAGGCCAGATGAAGGCATTACAGTAACTTTCATAAAGCAAAGGCATAATCAATCCCTCCACTGGGTGCCTCTGAACTGTGAAATTCCATTCCTCTCCTCTGTTGGAAGCCTTCCTTTTTCTACCTAAGGGAGATCTAGCAATGGGAGAAAATTAAATAATGGTTGATTCAATTCTGGCCACTGTTGGAAATAGAATTCTCAGGCAGATGGGCCATAGCCCTGCCCCTGCCCCTGCCCCTGCCCCTGCCCCTGCCCTCATGCTGTTAACTCTTGCCTTCAACAAGCTGCTTTGTGATATGGCCAAGAGACTGGCTGAAGAAAGGACCTCTTCACATAATGCTGAATCAACTTCTGGGATTTGTTTTGATGAGTCACTTACCACCTTAGATGACTACAGTGGTACCTTGGGTTAAGTACTTAATTCATTCCGGAGGTCCGTTCCTAACCTGAAACTGTTCTTAACCTAAAGCACCACTTTAGCTAATGGGGCCTCCTGCTGCCGCCCCACTTCCAGAGAACGAATTCTGTTCTCATCCTGAAGCAAAGATCTTAACCCGAGGTACTATTCCTGGGTTAGCGGAGTCTGTAACCTGAAGCGTATGTAACCTGAAGTGTATGAAACCCGAGGTACCACTGTGCTTAGAAAACGGATTTGATGTTCTAGAAGGAGAAGGTATCCTGACAGAGAGACCAAGAATCCCTTTCTGGAAGTTTCAAAGCAGAAGCTAGATAGCCACCTGCTAGGGATGCTCGCACCTTGCATTTCCAGCACCAAGCGCAGAGATGGATTAGGTGCCCTACAAGGTCTATGAGCTCTGACAGATGAATAGACCCTACCTATTTAGGGGCAGTTTACCTCTGGGTTGGATGGTGTCTTGTATGCCTCCTTCTGGCAACACCTGTAGCCAAGTTGGTGCCAAACGTATTGCTCTGCTTTTCTTTGGACCACATCACTGGGGCCAAGAGGGGGGGTCTTGCTCTGTCTGGGCAGCCCAGGACCTCCATACATGGAGGGAGGTCACTTTGGTGCTGGGGATAATGAAAAACTGGGGATTGCTTCTGACTTCATCCCTTCTTGTCACCTTGTTGTGGGCATCTTGGGGGCTGCTGGAGGAGATAGGATGATGGGCTATGTAGAACTTGCTCTTATCCCACAAGGCCATTCTGATGAGACTGGAGCTTATGACAGGGAATGGAAACTTGTAGCCATATGAAGGACTGTGGCTTAGGGGTAGACCATCTGCTTTGTGTGCAGAAGGTCTCAGATTTGATCCCCGGAGTTTCCAGGCAGGGCTGGGAGAGAATCCTGCCTGAATTCCTGGAGAGCTGCTGCTGGTCGGTGTAGAACGTACTAAGGTAGCTGGACCAATGATTTGACTCAGTGTAAGGCAGCTTCCTATGTTTCAGATGTTGTTAGACTCCAAAAGTCTCTTTCAGTTCTGCCAATGATCAGGGATAACGGGAGCTGTAGTCCAGCAACCTCTGGAGGGCCGCAGGAACCCCCACCCCACACATAACTCTTGCAATATTCTACCAGCAGGGTTTTATGAAAAGCAGACAGAGAGGCAGTTGAGGAGAAAGGAGGAAATTTGGAAGAGGACTTTGAGATGGAAGTTAAAGAGGCAATGGAGCCCATGAGGCTGGGCAGGTGGGGGCGGGGGGGGCGGAGAGAGGAGTTGGCAGCTAAGTGGGTGCTAACATCCCACCTAAGATTTTTCTGGAAGAGCAGTTTCCTCTCCTTTTGCTGCAAAGCAAATCCCTGAAGATCCAATGAAGGTGAAAATTGGAAGCCTCTGTTTTGGCAGTAATCCCTCACCTCTAGTTAATTCCCAGTAATTGCATCATTTATTTAAATAAGGCTCAGAGCAGCGAGTGTAGCCAAAAAAGAAAAGAAAAAAAGCTGGTGAGGCCAACCTTGCTCAGCCAACCCCAAGTGTGTGTGTGTGTGTGTGTGTGTGTGTGTGTAAATAGCATCCTACAAGGAGCGATCAATATGGCTGGTGCAACAAACCTGCCCCATCCCTGCACAGCTCTGGCATACACACCCTCTCCCTCATTTCTAATTATAGCAGCTACAGGCAGGCATCGCTGTTTCCCAACCCATACAGCTGGATCTGTGCCAGGCCCAGAAACATGGGATCCATTTGATATGGCTGTGTTTTCTGTTTATAAGCCGTTGTTTGGCAGAGCACAAAGCACACCATCACTTTGTCCCTTGGCCTCGCATCGCTGGCTTTGCACAGAGATGCCTTCAGCCAAACAAAAGGAAGGACGCAGATCCACCTGGGCGGCTCCTGGCAGCAGATGGTGGAGGACGCGGTGGAACGAGAGCAGGAGGGAGGGAGGGAACTCCCAGCACTAGTGCTAAACTGCACTCTTGGTAGGTTAAGCAGAGGACATGGCCCAGTGCCTCCACTCCTTGCTTCTTAGGCCAAGAGTTGGCTCCAGGCCTTGGGACAGTTTTGCTATTATTTATATCGCAGAGGCGTGTGCCACCAGAGATGAACAAATCATGCATCTGATGCTCAAAAGAAGTGACAGCAGGAACAGACCCCATGTGCTTGCAGTCATGGGACTAAGAAGATGCATTAAGCGATTCCTTAATCAGGGGTCAGAGGCCACCAGTCCAAGTTATGAGAGCCTCCTGGGCAGATCGCATTGGCTGCTGCTATGATCGCTGTGAGGAACAGGGGCACTGGCTGAAACCTAGCAAGGGTCAGAGGGGCTCGCTGAAGACAGCTGCATCCTTTGGGCTACGGGTCACTGGAGGGAGGAGTTGTTGTGAAAGATAGAGAAGTGCAAATAGAATGAGCACACCATACAGTGGATAGACCCTGTTGTTTCTCCTGAATGTCTCTGCAGCTCTCAGTACCAACCATGATAACCTTTCGGACGAGGTGTCACAGTTGTATGCTGAAGTTTTTTCCTTTCCATTCCAGAATGGATCTTGGCTCTCTTGCAGGGTTCTACTTTATCCCCCGCCCCCTGAGTTGTTTCACATCTACCTGACTCTGCTGAGTGAGCTTGTCTGAAGATTTGGAGGCAGTTGCCTTCAATAAGCAGCACAGAAACACCTGAAACTGCATTGTACTGCCAAAGACCATTGGTCTATGCATCTCTGCATCATCAGCACTGCACCATCCTTGTTTAGGACTTTGTGGGACAGAACCAGTGCCTGGAAATGGACTGGAAGCCCCTGTCATTGCCTAGCCAAGCTGTGCATATGTCACTCTTTTTCTCTCACTCTCATCAATCAATCCTTTGGGTAGTTCATCACTAATACTGCTCTTCTATGAACTCCCGCCAGTAACTTTGCAGGCATCTGTTGGGTATTGGTTTTTCTTTGCTTTAAAATCAGAGCCACTGCAGGCACCCTGATAAATGGATTGAAACAGACTGCCTGATGTCACCCTCGCTACTGTACAGTGCTGGTATACATCTTCTCTTCTGAACATTTAAATGCTGCTGTCTGTCATGACACCCTTCACTAAATCTCAGCGCACATCTCCTGCCACATGCCTAGCATGTGGTCTCCATTTTCTCTTTCCCTGCAGTGCGAGTAGCTCAGCATTGTTTCGGGAAGCTGTGCTCACCAATCCTGTAATGCAAGGACCAGAAAGCTCCATGTGGGACAAGGCGGCCCAGACGAGATGCCTCCTGGGAGAGAAACAGAGAGAGAGAGCCAAGTTTGTGTCACTGAGCATGGCTCATTGCAAAATGCAAATCGGGAGTAAGGGCTTTGGATGGAGAACTTCTGACAGCCCGGGAGCCATTAGCAAACATGCTCCAGTTTGCTGGCCAGAGAAGCGCACAGGACTTATTAGCCTCTTCCACAAGATCAGTGGAGCAGGAGGTGACAAGGCTGCACATTTGCCTGACCACAAGAAATAGGAATGGATTTCTAGGGGAAGCATTTATAGCTCTGACTGAACACAGGCTGCAATTCTATGCACACTTTTCTGGGAGTAAACACCATTGAACACAATGGGACTTACTTGTAAGTAAAGATGCATATGATTATACTGACAGTATGCCAAGAAGGCCACATTGCGCCATGATTACTGGAGTAAAAGATTGACCAAGGACTGAGGCTTATGGTATGGGTATGCATGCAATAGCTGTGTCTGTGAGGCAGGGGCAATGTTCAGGATGGCCTCTGTCACACAGCAAGGCAGTTGTGGGCACCTACTATGGTGAAGCACATATAATTATGGCACTGCACCACAAACTCAGTTATCCATGTGTTCACATTGCAGTGGATGCCTCCAAATAGTTCACCAAGGGCTGAACGTGCACAGATTTTCCCAGCCCTTCCGTCACAGCTCCTGTGCATCTCAGTGCTTGTGCAGTTCAGCTCCTAGATGTTCCCCGGGCAGCTCTGCTCAGTTTGTTAATGGCCAAAAGAACTCTGTGCCCTCTTCCAGCTGCATCAAAGAACCCATCAAGCTTGATTGCCAGGCACAAAAATGTCAGCCAGCTGCGAGGAGGGCGGCTGACCTTCAGGCATGTGTAGGATCAGCAAAAAAGCAGCACCCGGTTTTTGCACAAGAAAGGCACACTGAGTAGAAACCAGCCCCACCCAAACAGGAATAACCCTTCCCATTCATTTTGGAGAGGATCTAAAAGCCAGTGGCGTGGTCCCTTAGAAAAATGAATGCTTTTCCCAGGATTCATATGATAGATTCATATTATGGATTCATATGATAGAATCACAGAGTTTGAGGGGGCCATATAAGTGATGCAGGGAATCCAGAGCTAGAGGAGCATCTCCAGCAGATGGCTGTCTGGAGGGGGAGAGCCCACCTCTCATCCTAGGTCACTTGTGGGGAACGTTTGTACCTCCAGATGCTGCTGACTTACCACTCCCATCCCCAGCAAGCACGGCCAATGTCCAGGGATGATGGGAGTTGTTGTTCAGCAACATTTAGAGGGCCAAAGGTTCTCCATACCTGCCCTAGATAATTGGTTCCATAGTCATGAGGTTTCTTCTAAGGTTCAGTCAATGAGCTTGAGTAAACCACTCTTAGCCTCTGTTTCCTTAAGTGTCAGGAATCTAGTCGTTGCTGAGGGAGTACCGATGTAGTTCTTTTGTGATATGCACTTCTAGAATGGTGTGTTTCATGGAGTGTTTTTTTCTGATCAGTCCAAAGCAAGGATCTGGAACCTGCAGTTAGAATCATAGAATTGTACAGGGAAAGTTGGAAGGTACCCCAAGGGTGATCTAGTCCAACCCTCTGCAATGCAGGAAACTCTGCTAAAGCATCCATGACAGATGACCACCCAACCTCTGCTTAAAAACCTCCAATGAAGGAGAGCCCACAACCTCCCGAAGGAGACCGTTCCACCATTGATTAGCTCATACTGTCAGCAAGTTCTTCCTGATGTTTAGTCAGAATCTCCTTTCTTGTAACTTAAAGCCACTGGTTCGAGTCCTATCCTTCAGGGTAGGAGAAAACAAGCTTGCTGCATCTTCCATGTGACAGCCCTTCAGATATTTGAGGGTGGCTATCAAGTCTCCTCTCAGTCTCCTCTTTTCCAGGCGAAACATATCCAGCTCCTTCAAGAGCTCCTTGTAAGGCTTAGTTTCTAGACCCTTGATCACCTTGTTCACCCTCCTCTGTATACATTCCAGCTTGTCAACATCTTTCCTAAATTGTGGTGCCCAATCTGACCAATGCAGAATAGAGCAGGACTATTACTTCCCTTTATCAGGACACTACTGTTGCCTTTACCTTTACCTTTTTACTGTTGATGCAGCCTAGAACAGCATTAGCTTTTTTTGCTGCTGCATCACACTGTTGACTCTCGTTAAGCTTGTTGGTCCACTAAGACCCCTAGATCCTTTTCACATGTACTGCTAGTAAGCAAGGTTCTCCAGATGTTGTTGAACTTCAGTTCCCATCAGCCTCACCCAGCAAGGTCAACAGTCAGGATGGTGGGAATTGTAGTCCCATGACATATGGAGGGCCACAGGTTCCCTATCCCTATCCTATAATTTGTCGTTTCTCTGTTTCAGTGTGGTTTTGTAAGCCGGTTCAGGCTTCTCAGTTACGGAGGGGAGAGGGAACTGAGGTAATTTTTTGTATAAAGAAAGAAAACAACATCAAGTTCACACCCTAAAAAAAAAAAAAAATTGGGTAGGGGATTTGGATGTTCAAAATAGCACCCCTTAGCTATTCTCTTCCATTTATAAGCTCAGAAAAATAGTTAACTACAATTCCCTGCCTGTTTGCTGGTGCTTGGGAAGCACTGCCTCCCTCTGAGTACTGGAAAGAAAGGAAGAGATGGCTGGAGCTACCAGGGTTAGGGAATCTGGCTGGCCTCAGGAGTGTTCGAAGTCACCTCAAAGCCATTCAGAGAGTAGCAACCTGGTGGGGTCACCCAGAGCAGTCTCTGGACTGTGACAGGGACAAGAACCAGTTTTCCCATAAGCAAGGTTGATTGGCAGTTCTGTTTTGCTTCTGGAGCAGCTTAGCCCTCCTCCCCTACTGGAAAGCAAAAGCAGAAAACACATATTTCTTCCTCTGGTACCCAGGCCTCTGTCTGCCTCCCTGAACTCTCTGTTTTTTCTCCCCATCCACTCTGTTGAGATGAAGATTATGAACTCTCCAACATACCAGAGGTTGGGCTCTCTCCCATTTTTTAAAAAAATTTTTTTGCTCTTCTTAATGTGTTAATGTAAAGCACCCTGTACATTTATGGTGCATTATGATGATGATAATAGCCTGCTTTTCGTTTAACTCACGACATTTCCTTGAGCCAGCCAGATTTTATTGCCAGACATTTTTCTTGGTGTTTAGGCAGCATCTCAGGATCAGGGATATTGATCGCTGCTGTTCACTGCTTGCGTTGTGTTAATTAACCACTCTGGGAGCCTTTTTGGCTGAAGAGCTGGGTAAATAGGCTTTTAATAAATAAAAAAATAAACTCATTATGGTGAAATGAACAAAAGCACCATGACTTACCAGGAGGATTCTGTTTCAGTGCAGGAGGTTTTGAACAGAACGCCCATTTTTCCAAGGCCCTTCCATGGGAGATTCTTCAACTACCAATCTCCTCACCTTGCCTTCACCAGGGTTGACCCAGCTATATTACCCCAATCCTATACCATTTGCTTCAGCTGACTATATTTTTTTCTGGTTTAGTTCAAAGTGTAAGTTTTGCATTTAAAGCCCTAAACCACTGGGATCCAGATTACCTCAGGGACTCTTCTAAAGGACTTCCTGCTAGGTAACATTGACATCTGAGGCTTGGCTTCTGACCCCACCTTTGTGTGAGTTCAGATGGGCAGGTATCCTATACAGGGCCTTTTCGGCGGCGGTGCCAAGAATGGTGGATTTCCTGCCTTCCTCTTGGAGGGCTATTGAGCCCCTTCTCTCTCTTACTTAGCTTTTTAGATGATAGTCTGGAAACGGTTTTGCTTTTGGCAAGCTTTTGCTTCTTGAGTTTTTTTGCAGTTTGATGCAGCTGGATTTTTAAGCTGGTGTTTTGGACTTGCTTTTCTTGATTGCTCTTTTAAACTGTTTTGTTTGTTTGCGTGGTGATTGTTATTTATCATATTTAGTTTTATTGCTGTCTTGTAAGCCACTTTGTGTCTCCAGGGATAGAAAAGCAGGGTGAAAATAATAAAACAAACCATAGAGGCAAACTAGGTGAAGCATAGGGATGTCAAAACGTTTGGGGTTGTCTGCTCAGCCATTTGAAAGAAAAAGAAAAAGGAAGAAAGAGATTGCCTACTATTTCAGAGAAGATGCACAGAGACAGTTGAATGAGATCCACTGCATTACTAGACTCCCTCTGGAGAGTCTTCCAATCGCCATCTGTTGCATAGACGTACTTGTAAGATGGAAGGGTGTGAAGAAATGTCTAACATTCAAAATGAAACCAACTGAAGGGTATCATGCTCCATTCAGTCTGTTATACTGCTGAGCGTATCATAAGATACAAGTGGGAGGGGTTTTAATTTGCCTAGGAAAAATTCTGGCTTCATTGATGTGCTCTTGGTGGAACTAGTTGGCTTAAAGCCTGACCCACAACAGAATCAATGAAACCGATTCTACGTTTCACAGCAACAATATATCAAAGGCAAAGGCATTTGCCTCATTGAATTCTTCTCCCCTTGATTCCGAGGAGGAGAAATGTCCGCTGGCAGCCAGATCCTTAAGGAACTCAGATGCCTGGATCCATCTCAGGCACACAGGACTCAGCTTTGTCTGGATTTTCCTATTTCCAGAAGCAAAATCTCTCTTCTGCTTTCGTCTGAAGTCTCCTGCAGAGCACCCCATTTCTTTCCTGTCTCTTTCAAAGCAGCAGCTAACTCTGCTCACTCAGTAGGACCTGGATTAGGGCCAGCTGGAGAGGTGAGCAGAACATGGTTCAGATAAAAAAAATGCCCATCAGGTTTCACCTGCATACCAAAAGCTCAGTTTGACCAAACATGGTTACCTATCAGCAGGACACAGTTGCATTAATGGACCACCAGTGTGTATTTCTTAGTAAATTAGCAGGGTGGTTTTAGCCAATTAACCTATCCATTACTCTATGAGAAACCTCAGAATTACTACAAGGGTTCTTTCCACAACCTGCGAAAAGGAGGAATGAGTTTTCCTTTCTGTTGCCGGAGCCAGCCTGACTACATGAGCAACTCAAGGAGTATCTTGGGGTGACAATACTTTTAGGGGCTCAATTACCCTGGTGCATCTGCACTTTCGTTGGAAGTAACTCTGGGAGCTATCTTAGGATGGGCTTTGTAGTAGGAGGTGCAAGCTCAGCCTTTCTCAACTTTGGGCCCTCAGATGTAGTTGGACTATGACTCCCATCATCCCTGGTCTTGCTAGCTAGGGATGATGGGAGTTGTACTCCAACAACAACTGGGGATCAAAGATTGAGGAAGGCCATGCTGGCCTGATGGCAACTGACAAGGTTGTGAGTGAGAGCAAAGGAGAGGCAAGCCACAGGTGTGGCTTCATTCATGTGTTCTTGGAACAGGAGTGTGGCTAATGTTTCATTGTGTGAGGGGTGATGGTGGTCCCTGCTCCCTTGAAAGAGGCTGCGGTACAACTACTCTGAAAGAAACTGTCGCTGGAACTCTTGGACTGGAGCAACTGCCAACCAGTCACAAAGACCGCCTTCTTGGGGAATGTGTTGGGGAGAGATGTGGTGGGGCAGCTGCAATAATTCTTGGATGACTTTGATTATTTAGATCTATTTCCATCTGGGCTCAAGCCTGGCCACGGGACTGAGTTGTCCTCAGTCACCTGTTGGATGATCTTCACAGAGAACAGTACAAGGGGAGTGTGACTTTGCTCTTGCTTCTTGATATCTTTGTGGCTTTCCATACCATATAGACCAGGCTTCCTCAGCCTCGGCCCTCCGAGACTACAATTCCCATCATCTCTGACCACTGGTCCAGCTATCTAGGGATCATGGGAGCTGTAGGCCAAAAACACCTGGAGGGCCAAGGTTGAGGAAGCCTGATATAGACCATGTCTCCAGGAGAGGCCATATAGGTGCAGGACTGGTGCCACCATGCAGTGGTGCTCCCTGCCTGCAGAAGCATCCCAGGTGAGGAACTTGACTCAAGGGATGCTCTCAACAGCGGAAGGCTGTTGTCCCAGCTGTTTCCATCTTGACTGTGGTTGCTGCATGGTTGGAAGGGAAAACCATGCACTAGTGGGGTGTAGTGGTTAAGAGTGTTCGGCTAGTTCTGGGAAGCCTCAGGTTCAAACCACACCAAGCGATGAATCTCATAGCCTACCTCTCAAGGATAAAACAGAGGGGGAGAAGAAGAACCCAGTGCACCACTTGCGCTATTCAGAGGGTTATAAATAAATACTGCAAACAGACTTCCTTTACCTGCTTGTGGTTCTGGAACAGCAGTGGATGCCTGTCCTCTTTCTGATTCCACCAGAGTCCATTTGCTTTGTCTTCAATATTTGCCAATAGCTGGAGAAACCAAGCAACCGCACCCCGCAGGAAATGTGAACGGCGACGGCACAAGCCTCCCGGCACGTGAGCACAGCTTCTCGGCATCTCCTCTCGACTGCTGCGGAGGCTCCTGGGTCAGGGGGGTCCCTCTGCTATCCATCTCCTTGATCAATAGAGACGGATGTGTGACAGGTACAGCTGACACGTTACTGTCGTGATTGAGCTGGGATTCTTCAAACAGCGCTGAACTGTGACACAAATTATACTTTTATGAGGCCTATTAGGCCATCTGGATGGATTTTAAAAAGCCTTAATTGAGATGGAGCAGGGGCTGCTTAAAGCAAAGAGGAATCTTGGTAGCATCAGCTCATTTATTATTGCCCTCAGCTCAACTATTCATGTTAAGTAATTGGAAAGAGCCGGGGGGAGGGGGAGGGGGCACATGATGCCTTTCCACCAGCTGGGGAGTGGGAATGAAGAAAGAAGCCAAAGCACACCTGCCTGACATACATTTGCTGGTTTCTTTTCATCCAAAGTCACATTAGTGGGTAAAAAGGAATGGTCTCCATGCATCCTGCACCCCTTCAGCTTAAGTTGCTGGTTCACTTCTGTACTTTCTCGGAGACAGCAATGTGTTGATTGGAGGGATAGGAACAGCAAGGGAACTGCTCTGTTTATTAACTATATTTTTCACCTAGGAGCTCAAGCCAATGTACATAGAATCATAGAACAGTGGAGTTAGAAGGGACCGCAAGTGTAATCTAGTCCCACCAGCTGAAATGCAGCAATCTTTTGCCCGGCGTGGGTCTCAAACTCGCAGCCCTGAGATTCAGAGCCTCATGCTCTACCGACTGAGCTATCCACAGGGATATAGTTCTCCCCTTCTTTCCATTTCATCTTCACAATAACCCTGTGAGGTACGTTAGGAGAAAGCTTCCAAAACATTTGGTGGTACATGGTTGATGGAGGACTCTGGGTGAGAGGTGAGGAAATGTCAGCATGCCAGGGTGAGAGGCTGGGAGGAGAAATGAAATATCCCAGTTGGGAGCTGGGAGGGGCTACTACCTACTATGGGTGGCAAGGGCGAAGAATCACCCTTCAGAGAGGACTCCACATTCTATTTCTTTCCTTTTTTTGTAGCTATTTTATTACTGTAGTATGAAAAACTTTAATAAAAATGTTACTACCGACAAAACTTTTGGACCCGGTAGGTAGAGTTAAACCACAGAACCTAGGCCTTGCCGATCAGAAGGTCGGCGGTTCGAATCCCCGCGATGGGGGTGAGTTCCTGTTGCTTGGTCCCAGCTCCTGCCAACATAGCAGTTCAAAAGCACATCAAAGTGCAAGTAGATAAATAGGTACTGCTCCAGCAGGAAGGTAAACAGCGTTTCCGTGCGCTGCTCTGGTTCGCCAGAAGCGGCTTAGTCAGGCTGGCCACATGACCCGGAAGCTGTACACCGGCTCCCTCGGCAAATAAAGTGAGATGAGCGCCGCAACCCCAGAGTCGGTCACGATTGGACCTAATGGTCAGGGGTCCCTTACCTTAGGTAGGATCTAGCAGACAGAATTATACAAATGTCTAGAGCTGGGATGAGGTGGGGCATCTCTAGCTGTTGTTGTTAGACTCCAGCCAGCATGGCCAATGGTCAGGGGTGGGTATTGTGGTCCACCAATATCTGCAGGTCACCATGTTGCCTATCCCACCTCTCGAAGGAGATCCATTAATTCTCATGGGTTGATGAGCTCATGCCCATCCACTGCTATGGGTCTCTTTAGAGCTTTGATGGTCCTGAAATATATTTTCCCTGCTGAAGTTTGCATTAGGCTGAATCATCTCCCAGTTGTGGCATTGACAAGCCCTCCTACCCACATAAGAAACTACACCTCCCTCCCTTCTACCTCTCTGAGAAAGAGAAGAGTTGGCACAGAGAGATGCTGTTGCGTTCTTCAATCACCCTCGCATATGTCATCCATGAAGCTAGAGAGGGTTGCATCAGAAGAGACGGCTTCTAGCAACAGGTGCCTCCTTCTGCTTATTGCTCCGTGAAAGGCATGCACCATTATGGACTATTTATCTCCTAGGAAGCAGAAGCAAGCACACTGTTTTTCTTTATATGGATGAGTAAAATGTTGGAGGTGAAACAAAGAAATACGAAAACAGACTTCTAGCAATTGCAGAGCACTTTGCACATGGTAAAATGCTACACAATTAATCATAAACCTACCGTATATCATGGAAGTGGCCTTAATTCCTTGTTGGAATATTTTTTCCCCAGCGGTGTTAGTTGTGTCAGTTATGTTGTCTGTATTATTATCAACAATCATTTTATGAAAGGAGAATGTTAATAACATAATTATCACTGCCTGCACTTTCTGTATTTCATTTCTTTCTTGACCTCACAGTCAACAACCTCCCCACCCCACCCCTTGTAACTCAAAATAATACTTCATGCATCTGATGAAGTGAACCCTAGTCCTCAAAGGCTAATGTTATAATCAGTTTGTTAACCTTTAATGTGCCACAAGACTCTTTGCCTTTTTTACTGGAATGAATGTGATGGATTTCAGCTGCTCAAGCACGCAGAGTCTCTCAGCTGGAAGAAGCACCTTCGCTCAGAAAATTAAAGTATGCATTTCAGCAAAATGAAAAAGCAAGCATGGGAGCTGAAAAAGACAATTGGAACCTAAATGGATTCCTGTTTTACTTGAGCATTGTCAAGCCAGAACACAGGCAGGAGGGAGGAGGTGTCTCTATAGGCAGCAGCTGGGTAATACAAAGAGAAATCACTAGAAGAGGAGATCTAAGCTATCCTCCAGTTCAGCCTTCCCCAATTTGGTACCCTCCAGCTGTTTTGGACAGCAGCTCACATAAGCCTTAGCTAACACAGTCATGCTGTATGGGGCTGATGGGAATTGTAGTCTGAAACATATTGGAGGCACCAGGCTGGGACAAAACTGTGTTTGCCCTCAAGCACAGACCTGTACTTCTTCCAGGGAGAATAACCTAGAAAGTTCCTTGCAAGGGACTAGCACGAGAGGCCAAGCAGGGAGAAAGTGGCCTTGGCAGACTGGTCATCTACTCTCATGTAAATTCTGGCTGAGGCTGCTCCACATTATGAGGCGGGGCAGGGCTCCCATGTGCACTTCCTTAAAGGGACTTCCTTCCAAGTAAACAGATTGGGCTCCATTGCTCATTAAAATCACTGTTCTCACTGATTAAGTTACCCCCATCCAACACTATTTCTGTCCTTGCAAAATTCCAAGCGTGTCTTAGAATAGCTGCTTCTCCAGAAGTTAAGGTCTATGTTGTCAAGATCACTGAAGACAAATGTCTTAACCTTTGACAACAACCGTTCACAAGATCACTTCCCATGTGACCTTCTCATAGATATAACGTTATATTATATTACTAAACAGATATAGAGCAGGAAAGCTTCAGATATAGGGTGGCCCTACATCTGAGGCAGTGTGTGTGTGTGTGTGGACTAACTGATCCACTGGGCCCCTCTGAATCCTACATTTTGGTCCTTTATCATTGTTCTTCAGAAGAATGAAGGGAGCCCGACTTTTTATTATCCTGATTGCATTTTTAAAATGTCCTTTTTTTAAAAAAAAGAGTGGTAATTGGACAACTATTCAGCATCAAGTGATATTGGGCACCTGTCCTTTCCCTCCATTCTCCTGCCCAGTCACTAGAATACACCGGGCTTTATGATGCTGTCATCTGAGGGCACCACAAAGACATTGCCAAGATAGACTGCAACTGTTAGAAGCACAGCCCTGCTCAAACACAGGAGAATGGCAGGCAACCAAAGGAATCTGACATAAAGCCAGGGCATAGAAATCTTTAAAAAAAAACCCCAAACAAACCCATTACTGGAATCTGTTCATGGTGTGGAATGATGCTTGTCACCCCAGCTCTTATGAGGAACTTCTACCTAAACATTTTAGAGAGCAGAACTGATACCATGCAACAAAGCCAATGCCAAGAGGTAGCCTGGGGCATGCTTACCCATCTTCCTGTGTTTATCTGCTTATGCCCCTGAACCAAGTGCGAGAAATCTGCATAGATGACATTTTTATAGATTGCGATATTTACCTGTAATATGAGAGGGCTCTAGTGTGAAAAATGGTATTTCTGTCTGCTTAGATGGAAGGCTTTATAGTGCAAGGAAGCTATATTGGGCACAGAGATGGGGAGGTCTATGCAACACTTAGCATTTGCACTGTACATTACAAGGGTTGAAGGCATTTCATATTTAATACCTTGGTAACCCTAAAAACAATCCTGTAAAGTATACCGTATCTGCATTATTATGTTAGGTGGCTATAAGGTAAGGCTGAAGTGAGATTGAAACCAGGGATAGAGAATTATGGGTTCCTCAGATGTGATGAGACTACAACTCCCATCATCCCTAGCCAGTGGCCATCTTGGCTGGGAGTGATGGAAGTTGGAATCCAACAGTATTGAGTGTGGGTGGGTGTTACAAGCCCCTCATTCATGAATTAAACCATGAACGTCTGGGCTCACATCCCACACATTTAACAAATATACTACACAACAGTAAGTGGCCAGATGGTTGCCCCAACATCATATGGCAAGAGGCAAGAAACTATTGAAATTATTGACTGACAGTTGGCGTGCTGGTGTTGTTGTTCATTAACTAAATTTCTTAAATTTTTATTATTATATGTTTTATCCTTACATCAGCTGCATTTCAGACCCAGCTGGGTTAAAAACCAAGGTGTACTAAATAAAATATAAGACTGAGTATCAAAACTGACTGATTCCAGACACTCTAAGTTAAATGGAATTTCCATATTCATAGCTCTGAGTGATAGATGACACTAGGAAATTAAGATGGGAAAGCTCTGAATTTTCTGGCCACAGATACATAAAGGACAGTAATGAACACCATGAACACCATCTTCCTCGAAAACATCAGCTTAGGTTACACTTTGACTAAATTCAGATGCAGTAACAAATCATGCTTACAAAGATGAGCATACGCAAGCTCCAGGGATGTGCACGCCGGTTCAGGGATGGCCCCAGAGAAACTAGTTTGGGGGAGCAAAGAGGTGGCTTAGCCTATTATCAGAGGAG
The DNA here is from genome assembly GCF_965113315.1 of Podarcis vaucheri. Classification (NCBI taxonomy): domain Eukaryota; kingdom Metazoa; phylum Chordata; class Lepidosauria; order Squamata; family Lacertidae; genus Podarcis; species Podarcis vaucheri. The sequence goes on along the minus strand of NC_138759.1, from coordinate 52,564,749 downwards.
CAATGATTTAATCAATGCTATAGGACCTTAATATACTGTGGCTGGGAGCAAAGGGGGTAGCAGGAAATGTTTTTGGGGAAGCGGCCAATACTTCTCTCATATGTAAAATTATATATATGCTTTCGTAGATTTTCACGGGTACAGGAATGCAGGTTTTGGTGTCTTCGGGTGTCTTCCCGTGTAAGAGTCGGGGTGTCTGTGCGACGTTTCGACGAGGTCTCACTCGTCATCTTCAGGCTGGTGCTTTCGGCTTCTTGTTACTGGAACAGAGCAGAATCTGGTGTTTGAGTTCCTATAAATACTGTTGAGGGGTGTGGTGTATAGCCTCCAACGTTCTGGGCAGAGAGGAAGTTCCTAGATTAGTGTGCCTTTTCTTCTTTTGTTCCTTAATTACTTGAGGGATATCTTGAGTGATTTCATGAGTGATATTCTGAATACCACTGGGTGGGTCATTAAGTGTAGATTAGTTGCTAAAGCTTTCGTGTCTTGACCTCTTGAGCTTGTGAAGAGTTTTTCTGAGAAGATGGCTGTGCTGCATTTAGTTGTGCTCTGGCTTGGCTTCGTGTATAGGGGCGAGCTGTGGTTTTGTGCTTTGTGCCAGCCAGATCACAAGCTCAAGAGGTCAAGACACGAAAGCTTTAGCAACTAATCTACACTTAATGACCCACCCAGTGGTATTCAGAATATCACTCATGAAATCACTCAAGATATCCCTCAAGTAATTAAGGAACAAAAGAAGAAAAGGCACACTAATCTAGGAACTTCCTCTCTGCCCAGAACGTTGGAGGCTATACACCACACCCCTCAACAGTATTTATAGGAACTCAAACACCAGATTCTGCTCTGTTCCAGTAACAAGAAGCCGAAAGCACCAGCCTGAAGATGACGAGTGAGACCTCGTCGAAACGTCGCACAGACACCCCGACTCTTACACGGGAAGACACCCGAAGACACCAAAACCTGCATTCCTGTACCCGTGAAAATCTACGAAAGCAAATATATATATATATATATATATATATATATATATATATATATATATATATATATAATTTTATTAAGTTTTCTGTTTTACAATTTAAAATACTCATTTTACATCCTTAAAATATCAATGACTTCCTTCCTCTTTCCATGGTTCATTTTACATATCATAAATCCCTGCATATTTTACAAAAAACTATACCATTCATTATTCCATTATTGCATCTATCAAAACTTGTTTACACTGTTGAATTTATCTTAACGCTGCCAGCATTTTCAGCTGTACTACTACTCATCACCCCATAAAGTCATCCCTGCTTATTTATTCTCCCATTTCTGCCCCCCTTTTCCATGTAAGAGTGGAATAGATTAGTAGATTCCACTTCTAGTTAGCAGGAGAGTATGATTTGCTGTTGTGTCCTCATGTGAACAGAAGAAGAACTCTGCTGGATCAGACTAAAGGCCTATGTAGTCCAGAAGGCTGTTCTCCAGTAGACAATCCTATGTCCCCAGGAAGGACATGAGAGTAACAGCTATCTTCATCTGTTGTTCCCCTGTGACTGCTCTTCAGAGTCACACTACTTCTGAAGCTTGAGGCTGTATAAAGTAGTCTAAGTCCCCTTTGAAAACCACCTAAGCTATTAATTATCACCCCCATCTTATGGAACTGAATTTGATGGATTCAATTATGTGAAGTATTTTCTTTGGTCTGCCCTGAATCACTCCCAGTCATTGGATGATCCTGAGCACTAGCATTATGAAATAAGAAGAAACCCTGGTTTGCTCAAACTGTAGCTTGCCCACAAACCAGGATCCCAAACCATGTCTTGATCCTAGTTTGGAATCTTCTTTCCCCCTTATTAATTAATTTATCTGAATATCTATATAAACAGTCAACTCATAAAAAGTGTGTTGACAGTGTACAACGGAATACATAACAAATGACCAACACAATCAAACCCCTCTCTTTTCGGTTTTCTGTGGACAGACAACGGTTCAAGCAGAGTAGACTTTGCTTACTGGGATGCAAATTTGTGTTGTGGTATCATCAGCTAGAAGCAGAAGCTTCTAATCTCCCCTCCTTCCCTTTGCATGCAGAGGAAGGGGAGAAGGGAGCACGTGAGCCTTTGGCTTGCATATAATTGTCCTCGTAATGACAGACCATGGCTTGTCATTATGTCTGAATTGAGCCAATATTGGGCAAGACAAAGGCACACAGTTAACAGAGCAAAACTGAATGACTGGAGAGATGCTTGAGGGAGCGCATAGTGCTGATGCTGTTCTTCTTCTCCGTAGTCCATGGCCACGGCCAAAGTCCTGCAGCTGGAGCATTTTGAGGCGTATTATAAAACACGGCTTTGTCCTTGGTAATTCCATTTGTTGCCGTTCTTTACTCCAGGCCCCTAGAGCCCAGCAGCAGAAACTTAGTGGCTGAGCAAGGCTGCTTTTGGAAATGCACAAGTATCAGTTTGGTTTCTTCCTTAAATAATTGTTTTAATTAGTATTTGCTTTGATATAGGTGATTAGCAGGGGGCTTCTGGCAGTGCAACTTGGGCACTTTCACAGTGGGTAGGCAGATGTGGGCCTGCCACATCTTCCATAGCATTTAAGTGTTTTAATGTCACCCTCCTAATAACTACCAGTCAGTCTTCATTAGGCAACTGAGGCTCTTCTAATTATGCCTATGGCTGAACCCACTGCACTTGGTAACGGAAGAGGCTTTCTGATGGCCTTGAACATTTCAGCAGGATCAAGTTTGAGAACACAACCATGATATTTACTTGACAGAATAACACTGCTGTCTTCTTGTTAATTATCTCCACTGTCTCATTACCAGGGATAATTGAAGAAGAGCCATGCCTTGTCTGTTTCACAGAGGAAGGGGCAGGTGAAAGAGTGGCGTAGAAACTTACCTGTCATTTTTGTCAAGGTGGCAACTACAGTTCATCATCTTGGAGTCAGACCGGCTTCTGGGTAACTTTCACTGGGATTTGGCAGGAGTAAAATTGGAGAGGGAGGGTAGCCGTAGCAAAACTGGTGTGTGGTGTTATGTTTCCTGGTGTGTGTGTGTGTGTGTGTGTGTGTTTAAAATGTACATGGCCCAGATAATTCATTGTTAATGAGTGGCATAAAAATGCTGCCAAATATCATAAATGGCAAATATGTTCCGCTTCAAAAAAAGACAAAGTGACATTCTTTGAAGATAAAACATGGGATGGTGAGGATCAAAGTAATAAGTCTCATAACAACATAAGCATTTATCAAATTTACAGTGCAATCCTACATATGTCTACTCAGAAGTAAGTTCCATTGAGTTAAATGAGGCTCACTTTCAGGTAAGTGGGTATTTGATTGCATCCTTAATCAGTCTAAGGTCCAGCTCACACATTAATTTAGCAGCACAGCCTATTTCCCTCAAGGCTAAGTCCCAGACTGCTGCAGCACCAACCGTAAGGAGGGAAAATGTAGGCCAGCCAAACTACATGTTTCTTCTCCCAGGAGGTGCTGATGTGAGGAGTCATTCCATTTGAATGGCACAAGTAATTCCCCCCCCCCAAGGTAACCTAAGCAAGATGGGATCAGACAGTGTGGAAGAGATTTCTACAACACTTTGGCGACATCTGTGTTAAGCTTACATTTCTTAAGTTAGTCACGTTCATTTATTTCAGTGGATCTACTCCCAGCCACCATGTCTCTCAGGTGATTTCTTGGCGGTAGCAAAATAATCCTCAAATTAGGGAAGTAACTTTTATTTTGGATCCGTCGTGTCCTTAATTCTCTGGCAGAATCATTATAGCCATTTCAGTACCATGGTCAGTGGCCTATTTATGTTTTCCCTACTGTTTGGCAACCTAACAAATGATACACATTTTGCTTTAGCCCATTGGAGCAAGAGGTAAATGCTATATTTACCTTCAGAAAGCTAAGTGGTAGCAAGGAGGTTATTTGTTAGTTACAAAATAATGGAAGGGGGTGCACCACTGGTGATCTGTGCCAAAACAGGGTGCAGGCAGCAACTGTCCTAGGGTAAAACTAATAATCAATTTTAGACATATGGATCTATCTGAATTTTAAAAAACTTCCATGGTACAAAAGAGTTCAACACTGCGATGTTCTTGAGATAAGCAATCTGCTCCTGGGGGTTTGCACGTTTTGCTCAACTACTTCCCGTGTGAAAAACAAAACAACAGGAAAGCAAATAAAATCTCTTGGGAGAAGGTGCAGAAATGGAAGGAAGCGACTGGGCCCAGTGTCCATTGGAACTGATAGAACAGCCTTCCCATACCTGACGCCATCCAGGTGTTTTGGATTGTAACTCCCCATCAGCAGCAAGCAGAGCCAATGATCAAGGGATGGGATGGGAACTGTAGTCCAAAAACATCATGAGGCACCAAGCTGGGGTAAAGCTGCTCTAGGACAAGACGACTGCCTTAAGTTCCACTGCTTTCTAATAAAACCCGCAGCACATTCCAGCCTGTGGCTACTCAATCACCATGTTCTCCTGTGATTAGTGAGGCATACTTTCAAGTAAATGTGAATAAAGATGGCAGCATTAGTCACGACTTCAACTGGACTGGGCCCCCTTTGGCTTCAAGTTGCATGCAGCACAAGCTTTCTATAGAAGTGGAGCTCTAAGCAGTATAATAAAAAAAGATGAGAAATCTTGCTGGAGTAGGTGGAAGGACAGAGGTTGGTTTCAGAAACCATACATCAAAGCACTTTGGAGCCCATTAAAACCTCTCTGGGAGGAGAGAGGAAAAAAGTCTGCTGAAATGCCTGGTCAGCAGCCAGAGAATGCTGTGCTGATAACAGGCTCTTGCTTATCCCCAGCTCCGTCTTAAGTCTGACACAAAAATAAATAATCTGCAAATTAAAGTTCGCTTCTGAAACAGCAGCTTTGCCCAGTGCTCTGCTCTGAAGGATAGATTAGAGCTGATCTGTGATCAGAGCCAACCTGTGATCCTATCAGGGTATTACTGTATTATTGAACTGGGAATTGAGCAACCTATTTTAATAGCTATGATCTTATCAGGACCTAGCTTTAAAATTACAGGAAAAAGACCACACTCCATTTTCTACAAGGGAGCAGAGAAATCACACCGAATTCCTGAGGGTGAAAATGTTTTACTCTCTGCCTCCAAATTCACCTGAACCCTCACTGGCAACCAGTGTTATTTACATGGTAGTACTAGCAATGTGGGGAGAGCTTTGCAAACAGCCCAAAAAAGATTTGGTTGTATAAAATAACCTGAAGTGTAGTCTTTGGCAGCAGGTGTGACAAAGGCATGGTATCTTAACCATGGAGTAAGACGTGTGCTTCACTAACTTTCTGTTTGAGGACCCTCACCCTCCCAATTTCCTTTCTCTTCATGGCCACTACTTTATGAGGACTTTGATATTTTTTTTAGAAAGGGTTACGTTTGTATAAGACAAAGGTGCATAAGACAATGGAAGAACTTCAGACCTTCCATTGAGGCTGAATGCTGGAAGATGATTCAGGACGGACGAAAGAAAGTACAGCACATAGTTAAACTGTGGAACTCACTCCCACAAGACGTAGGAATGGCCACCAACTTGGAGGGCTTTAAAAGAGTATTAGGACATGTTCATGGAGAACAGGACTATCAATGGCTACTATCCACAATGGCTCTACTCTACCCCCGCTGAATAATAGTTGCAGGAAATACAAATGTGCAGAGTGCTGTTGCACCCATTTCCTGTTTGTGGGCTTCCCATAGATATCAGGTTGGCCACTGTGAGAACAGGATGCTAGACTGATGGACCTTTGGCCTGATCCAGTAGGGCTCCTTAGGTGTTCTTAACTGTTCTCTCCTCAGTTGCCTAAGTGTAGATTCCCCTGATAGTGGACCCAAAAACCCCCAACCACTAGAAAGAATTGCCTCGGCTGCTGCCTCAGTAAACAGCATAAGGACAAGCACAGGTTGTGAGTGCCCCTGCCTACCAAACTCTCTTCTTTGGGCTCTTTGCTGTGGATTTTTGCTGGCCTGGCATGTTTATAATGTTGAGCTAGGCCTGTGTTGGCCACAAAAGCGTATAGCACAAGCCTAATCATGTCTACTCCGAAGTAAGTCAATGGGTCTTACTCCCAGGTAAGTGATATTAGGGCTGCCATTTCATTTGTATGTTGCAGCTGAACATAAATAACATCCATTTTAGAAAAGGGCTCAAACCCTCTTTAGGAGCTAACTATGCTTGTCCAAGTTTCATGCCTTGCCACTGCAAGTATTTAATCCGTTTGTTTTGCAGGATCAATCTGACAGCATAGACTGCAGGGCAGGGTGTTGTCACGCTGGTCTCTTTCAGAAAGGCATTCCAGGAAGTGGTTTTGCATTTTCTATCTACCTCTCCTCCTGCTTTCTTATTGTAAAAACTAATCAACATTGTTGCTAGGTAGAAATATGCTACTTACTCTGCTTTCATTAGCACGAAGAATGGAATCTTATTTGCACAAAGTTTCCTGATTGTCTTTCACAAGACCCTGCTTCTTGCCATCTTGTATGACAAGGACTGGTTCATGTCCTGAGGATGGGCAATATCCTTTTGCTCAGTGCTGCACCATTTCCTTAATAAAAGTTAAACACTTTCCCAGTTGGGTGTCATCTGCAAATTTGATGAGCATCCCCTTAATACCTCCAACCTAGTTGTTTATAAACCCCCAGGACAGAACCCTGCAGCACCCCACTTGTCACTTTTTCAGTATGATGAGGAACCATTACTGAGCACTCTTTGGATTCAATCAGTCACCCAGATTAATATTACTTTTATGATACATTTTGAATGCCAAACTCATTATTTCTTAATAGACTACCTTCTTCGATTTTCAGTGTTTCTGTGGATTTTAATGGTCTGTGCATACCCCTGCTTAAATGCTTTGTTATGTAACTTTTTACTAATAATCAGATACTTCAGCTTTATGAAGAAACCAGAGTTTCTTTCAAGTAAGTATAGCTTGATGGAGGGAAAACAGAGCACCTGCATCATCACAGCAAGCTGGTGACCGGTGGTCAGCATCAGACCTCCAAAGATTTTGTCTGATGCCCTACCTACAGCTCATTGAAGCTGTACCTTGTTGGATGAGATCTGTAGGAGCCTTAGAGCAGAATTGCCTTGGCTTTCTTTTCTGACTTCCTGAATTCCTTTACTCCAAACTTGCTTAAGAGATCGCTAAGATGGAGTAGAGAGAAGACAGTACTCCCATCTTCAGTGAAGATGTGAAGATGTCCAGAAAGAAAAGGCATTTTTGTCCCGCAGTCATCCTCCCCTGGGCTATGGCCATGTTGTCATGGCTGAGAATCCAGCTCTTGAACAGCTTTGTTGGGAGAAACACACATGCACTTGTTAGGAACCAGGAGAGTCAATGTTGTGTCCTCCCAATGTTGTCGGACTACAATTCCCATCATTCTGGGCCATTGGAATTGGAGTCCAGCAACTTCTGGAGAGTCCCACATTAGCTTACCCCTCTGGAAGACTCACTGTGTTGTTCAAGTCACATGAAGGAGAGTCAGACAATGGGAAAAGAGACAGTGAAGGGTGGAAACATTCCTGTCAAAGCCTCATCAGCTTTAAACTTGACATGGCCCCCTTCACCTCCTGGCACCACAGGCAGGACACCAGAGCATGAAAAACCTGGACGTCTGGTGTGCCAGGCTGTACAGATTGGGCACCATTTGCTCCAGTATGTGCTGCAGGCTAGCAACGCTAACTTGAAAGGAAAAACAAACACGAGGAAAGGGAAGTAACCAAGAACAGATGAGATGTGCTTCAACGAGGGACGCTGTGGGGAAACAAATACGTATATTTGCTGGAACGCAGAGAACATGTTTTAATGAGCCTCCCACCCAATTACCATGGCAGGGATGCCAGGCAGTGACAGCAGGGTGGAGGAAGTGGGGAGGGAGAGAGGGAGGGAAGGAGGGAGAGAGAGGCCAGTGCTCCTTCAGGGAAGGAGAGCGGGGATGGGAAAGGAAAGGAAGGGGCAGGAGGCAGTAATTGGTCCGTGCTCCACAGAGGACATTGGCTGCGAATCAAGGTTCGTGGCCCCCTTGGTGCCTGCGCTCCCCCTCCCCTTCTCAGCACAGAGCTCCCCTTGCACAGATTTCGGAGGAGAATGACATTTACATGCTGTGTGCTGAGATCCCAATTAAAGCTAGGACAGCTCACCACATGGCACGCTTTAATTAATATGCCTTTTCCTGTTGGAGAACAGCTTTGCTGACAGATTGGGACTAAGTGGAGAGAGAGCAGCTGCTCCGAGGAGGGCTGCTTCTTCCATCCGCTTCAGTCCAGGGCAGGGCAGCGAGGCAGGTCTGCCCCCTTCCGCAGGGTGGCAAGTCCTCCTCTGCGTGGATCCGAGGAACAGCCAATGCCCATCCAGGCTGAGTCTACTGGGAGAGTAAGAGCACCCCACGCCCCACACTGGACACAAACACAAGTGCATGGCGTGTGTATTCCTTGTTGTTTGGTTCTGTTCATTCACCTGCATTTCTGTGGGAACAGAAGGGGGAATTCCATCTCCCCAATATCTGCTCCTCCTTGAATGGACAATGCAACACAACACACATGGGTGGGATGGGGGAAGCTAAGCAAGCAAGGGGGAAAGACTTGATGGGGAACGAAAAAGGTGGAACAGTTATCATTCTTGCAAACCACTCGAAGATAATCACGGGTCTACTAATTCTCAGGCAGAAAAGTGGCTGAACTGGATCAATGCAGGTGTTTCCTTCTTATCATTAAACAGAAAAAGTTCTCTCTCTCTTGGACTATTCGTTCTTCTGGGTGTCTAACTTCAGTTTTCTGCCTAGGATTAACAGCCTGTACGGAGCATCCATCTGAAACTTCACCTCTGAGAAAGAGGAACCCCCTTATTAGTAGCAATCAATTCATCTGCAGGGAAACAACCCTGCATGCCTGTTGTTGTGGGTCTTCCTTCCAGAATGCTTTTTAAAGGGGCGGGGGATGCATATCAAGGAAGGAAGCCGGATGTGGTGCCTCCAGTGCACCAACCTTTTGGAGGGACTGTGGGCATATTTTCGGACAGGAGAAACTGTCACGAGAATCACCGCTGCACACTGCAACCAAGCAACACTCCACAATCTATTCTATTGATTATGATGGAATGCTTCGTTCAAGCTCAATTTCAGCATAGAAGCCTAATACAGTGGTGCCCCGCAAGACGAATGCCTCGCAAGACGAAAAACCCGCTAGACGAAAGGGTTTTCCATTTTTCAATGCGCTTCACAAGACGAATTTCCCTATGGGCTTGCTTCGCAAGACGAAAACGTCTTGCGAGTCTTGTGATTTTTTTCGCTTTCCCCCCTTTTCTAAGCCGCTAAGCCGCTAATAGTCTTTTAGCCGCTAATCCGCTAAGCCTTTAATAGCCGCTAAACCGCTAATAGTGCTAATCCGCTAAGCCGCTAATAGGGTTGCTTCGCAAGACGAAAAAACCACTAGACGAAGAGACTCGCAGAACCGATTATTTTCGTCTTGCGAGGCACCACTGTATCATAGAATATCACTCTGGTGAACTCCCTAGTTGACCAGTTTTCTGATGCACCAGGGTTTTCTGAGGCTGTGAGCCTGCAGTTGGGGCAGAAGGTTGCACTATGCCAGTGGTGTCCAAACTTTTTTCAAAAAGGGCCAGATTTGATGAAGTGAAGGGCCGTGAGGGCCGACCAAAGCCCCCAAAACGGACTTTGGACATGCCTGCACTATGCAGATTCTGATCCAATCTTACAGAGGTGGGGAAACTTTCAGCTTGAGGGCCACATTTTCTTCTGAGGAAGCACATGGCAGAGCTGGGCAGGGCCAGAGAAATGAATGTAAATTGTACCTTTAGACAGTAGGCTAGTTTCTGAACCCACCCACACCCTCTCTGTCCTCCTCCTCCCTAGCAACCTGCCATCATGGCCAAAGACAGAAGGACTATGGGCTACAGAAGGCAGCCTCTAATGAAGGCTCAAAAATAATGACAGCCTGCCTCTTTTTTGATGAAGCAAAAATAAAAACGAAAAAGAGCAAGCAAGAGAGAGGCCATCTACCATGGACTCCCAAGTCAGAAGGTCTGCATATTCCTCTGTTTGCTATTAAGATTGACATTTTACTAGTAAATAAAGAGAAAAATTCCCTACCATCATCAGCTTCTGGCCTTTGGTGAATTTTAAAAGGATGTGAGAGAGAAGTGGCAAAGCAAACAGAGACAAGGGAATGTGAAAACAAAGACATGGACAAACACCTGTATTACTAGGAGGTAAAGAACCAACACACTCCAGAAGAACTCTCTTAAAAGCATTCAGCCATTGCTTTGGGGC